>NC_135489.1:40935413-41246960 GCF_052094955.1 Ictidomys tridecemlineatus | reverse complement strand
CCTAAAGAAACATGGGCTTTAATCACATACCTTGCCAATCACTCTTTACATTGTTGACACCTGTTATATGCTTTCATAGTTTACTATCACTTTGAATATAGAGACTTACAGGGGATGAATGCAGAATGATGTTGGGACAGAGAAAGGCCTGAAGGGGATAGAAATCACAGCAACCTTCCTGGCTATGCAGCTGTCTTCTCTTTATTTCTATCTTTGACTTTGAAACTTCAGACCATGAGACAAGGAATGAGAGTGAGAACCCAGCAGAACATAATGGATGACTTGACTTCTTTGAGAAAATGTCAGGCATTAAGGAACAGTTGTGCCCTGTGGGATAAATTGCTTTGGCAGTAGAGAGCAAGTACTTCATGTGCCTGATCAGCTTAGTTATCACGCCTTGTGATACGGTCTTAGCATGCCTTGATTCTTCTGTATACCAAGGCTTTAGAGCTCATCACACTTGTATCCTAATGGTAACAGCAGGAAGCTCTTCCTATCTCTGGTTTTCAGGTGAGGAAACCAAGTGGGAAGTTATGTGACTTGGGTAAGATCAGTCCATAAATCAACAGGTTGAAAACAAACATTGGATCACCGAAGTTTTAAATGTATAGCCCAAAAGATACATCACCCAATCATGCAGAAATATAATAATTGAAGAGAAATATCCCTGAATTTATTCTTCTAGATGTATTTACTTGAAGTCAGATTAAATGAATAGCAGACACTATAGAAACTTATATCTTGAATATTTATATCATAATATTAAAGAAATGGAGTGCAATATTTGGGAAGCACCTGCTCAATTTTGTGCAAGTTATTCTTGATGTACTACTGAAATTTTTAAGAAAATGTGAATTCCATTTCTAAATCTAACACTGAATCATCTGATGTCACTTTAATCATTTTAATTATTTAGCTTTCAAATAATACATGGATGAATGGATATATGTAGAGAGATATAGTGAATATATATACATATACATATGTGCTGATGCACTTTAAACATATTGTTTAGAGAGTATTTTACAAGAATTACTCACGAGTAGTTATGAATCACCTATTATTACCATGATTTTTAAAGGTAGAACAAAAGACAAGGCAGTTAAGCATTCCCAGGAAAATAAACCACAACTTTCTATGACAAGATTATGTTCAATATTTTACTGAGTCTATTAGAAATCCATTCACTTAAAAGTATTGAAGTAGAAAAATTGTCATTAACTCCATTCATTATTAGGGTTGCACATGCCTGTAACCCCAGCAGGCAGAGGTAGGAGGGTTGCAAGGTCCAAGTCAGCCTCAGTAACTTAACAAGATCTTAGGCATCTTAGTGAGACTCTTGTCTCAAAATTAAAAAAAAAAATAGAAGGGATTTGGGATGTGGCATAGTGGTAAAGCATTCCTGGTTTCAATCCCCAGTACCAAAAAAAGTTGTCATCCTTCTCATCAGTATTATTATTATTATTATTATCATTATCATTATCATTTATTGGTTTTATTTTTAAAATACACGACAGCAGAATGCATCACAATTCTTATTACACTTGTAGAACAATTTTTCATATCTCTGTATGTAAAGTATGTTCACACCAATTCATGTCTTCATACATGTACTTTGGATAATGATGTCCATCACATTCCTCCATCATTGCTAACCCCAACAATATTATTATTATTGTTCCCTGGCATTCTTTTACATTTCTTTCTGTTTTTAAGGGAATATCGTGCTCCCAACATTCTTTATTTTATTTGTTTTATTTATTTGTTCTTTTATGGGTGCTGAGGATCGATCCCAATGCCTCACACGTGCTAGGCAAGCACTCTACCACTGAGCTACATTGCCAGCCTTTTTCTTTCTTTCTTTCTTTTTATTTTTTACCTATAGTTCATGTCTCAGTCTAATCTTTGTATTCTAGAATTTCAAGCTCCATGAAAAAAGAGGTTTTTTTACTTTACTTTTTTTCCCTTTTGTGTTCCCCCAAAAGTGGTCTGCACATAGTGTGTACTTAATGACTATTGAATGTATAAAAAAAATAAGAAATTATGAGAAAGAGATTAGTTTAAGGAAGACTCTTCAGGGCTCATATATTCGAGAGAAGATATAAGCCAACTATGTATTGAGATGCTTATTGAATATTTACGCTGGGCTTATAAACTATTTCTACCAAATCAGTCGCTGAAAAAGATATGGTGTGATAGTCACTCTGTTCTCAAGGAGATACAATTCTGTATACAAAACAAATAAACCATTGAAGCAGTCTGATTGTCAAAATTTGTCAGCCAGACAGTAAGCATACTGGTTGAAGAATGAATGGGTCTTTTATTGGAGTAAGAATCAACTTCCAAGGAATAGAAAAAAAGAGGAGTAGACGAAAACAAGAAAAAATTCTGCCATATAAAGTTTTGGAGCTATTCTATTTAGACCTTTATCCCAATTTAGTGTTTTAACAACCAGCTTATGGATAAATACATTATTGTATGGACACAATCTATCCAATACAGAAAATATCATTTTAAATAATTCTAGCAAGTATTGAACCAAAATGGCAATACATTTTTAAGAAATTCTGTTAAGCCATTTCCCCTCAAAATCCAAGATAAGGTTATCAGTACTAGAATTGAATGCAATTCCTCTCTTGTGTTCTTAGGACCATATCCTGTGTAGAAGCACAGCATATTATTAGTAGGTGTACAATAAGACCTTCCTACATAAAAGAATTAGAAGAACCAAAAAAAAAGTTAGGGATTTTCCCTCAGTTACTATACACAAAAGCCATTATATTATTGTATTTGATTTTTACTGCTAACATGTTTGCATTATTTCAATCCATATTTTTTTGTAATTATAAGCATCAATTACACTCAATATATTACACAAAAAAATTAAACCCTAGCATTCATCTATTTAGCCAATGTATGAGTAACTATGGCTACATGGCATTACTTCTGCCTTCAAAAAGCTTTTAGAGAAAAAATAGTACTTTAATATAGGCAATTATTTCTCTTATAAGAAGCTAAATAAAGATGCTGTAGATACTCAACCACTTCTTTGGGAGTTAGAGTATGATTTAACATAGTCTAGATTTAAGCTATACATAAAACAACCTTCAACTCCCAAGGCTTTCCTATAACATTATGTTTCTTATGCAAGGTGCCCTGTAGTTTTTTGTGGGTGCTTTGTTCCATATGGTCATTCAGACATTCAGATATCCATTCTGTGAGATACTGCCTACCTGCTGTTCTACATAGGGAGAAGACAGAGGCTGGAGAATTATTCAAGTTCTTTTACTCCCTCAGTTTCCATGTTTCATATATCATGCACTTAACATTCCACTGACCAGAAACATACAGATGTTGGGAAGTATATTTTCTCATATACTCATGAAAGAAAAAAGAGAGTTGGATGACTTTCAACATAGTAAACTTTCCTGGTTAAGACATGTCAGAGGTGAGAGCTGAAAATTGAGCTATTAGTTCAAGTCAATTATGGCCAATCCATTCCAGGTAGTTATCTCTGTTCTTTCCCAAGGTGTTAACACAGATTTCAATATAGGAATCTATATTTCTATATTGCCTGAAACAGGCTCTCTATGAATGTTGTGATTCTCCAGAATTTATAAATTGAAACACGATCACCAGTGTAATAATATTAGGAGATGGAATATTTGGGAGGTGAATAGGTCATGATCATGGAACTCTCCCTAATGGGATTAGTGTCCTTACAAAAGAGGTTCCAGAGAGCTGTGTAGCTCCTTCCCCCAACTTAAGACACTTAGAAGATACCATCCTTGAATCAGAGAAAGAGTCCTCTCCAGACATAAAATGTCAGGCACATTGTTTTTGGTCTTCTCAGTCCCCAGAACTATCATAAATACATTTCCGTTGCTTATAAATTTCTCATTTTATGGTATTTTCTTTAAGCAGCCCAAACAGGCTAAGACAGGCATTAATCCTTGGAGGAAAAATGTTGACATTTGAGTCGACTAAATACCTTAGCCATATGTTGAAAGTTAACTAATGAGTGTTAATGGATTAGCTCACCAAAGAAAGCTAAGACTAAGCCAGCAGGCCAGAAACCATTAGGAAGCAAATTGGTCTCCACAGAAGAATCCCAAAAAGCCTCAAGAATTTTGACTTTGAATCCATACTCTGCTGCATAAATCAAGAATTAGGAATATGGAGGACTTCTGAATTCAAGTTATTAAGTAAATCTGTAAACAGGTTTGGTTGAAAGACTTTATAATGGATTATTTAGAAAGGCCAGCCTTTTCTTCATCCACTTAGCCATAAAATTTTATTCGTACGAGTATTTGAACCAAAGTGTCTCTGAACACTAGGTCACCAGAGCCAGGAGGTGCACTGAAAAATGGAAACTAAATATAAATTCATGTAAGGAATCCTGAATGCTCTCTTTTTTCATAGCCTCCTTTCTTTGTGTCTTAGAATCCTGGTATTCCATTTCAGCTAAGAGCTTTGGAAGATTCTCTTTGGGAAAGAAAAAATTCTATTCATCACATTTTGAGGTTTCTCAATGAAATCTTAGAGTAGGATTATGTCAACGCAAAATATTATAATGGCCTGTTAATACATACGAACTAACATGTAAGGGCCATTATATATCATAGGAAAATATCCAAATGAAAGAAAAATACCAATAGAATAATAAATTTCCTTTGTTAGAAACAGGAAAAAGAGTCAATACAAAGACAAGTTAATCCACTATTATAAGAGGAAGAAAGGAAGAGAGGAAGGAAATGAGGGAGAACAGTTAGATAATTTCTTTGGAATGAAAAACACTAAAGCTGATTGGAGGGATTTCCAATACTGGTTAAGATGCAGAAATAAAGAACAGATTAATCCTCCTGCTTCGAACTACCAAAACAAGGTCAAAATATATGGAAAAAAAATAGATGACAAGAAAATGTACATCAGGCAATGAAAGACAATGATCCCCAAATTGCCAAATGAGAGGAACCCCATCATAAACCCGGCTATTTCCTTGAGGGGATTCTGTAGCAGATGGAAAATGAACTGAGGTAGATCCCAGCAGACTTCCTGGGTGGGAGAAAGGAACTGAGGGTCTGGAGAGAACAATCCAGAGAGATTCAAGGGGAAGGTGTCTACAAGGGTGCACCTCAAGTGTTTTCCAAGTACTGATTGACACATAGGCCTGCAGTAGCAATCTGAAGCCAGGAAAGAATCACCTGAAAGAGTTAGATGTAACAGTACTGGGCATGGTGCCTGTTCCCACCATTGGGAAAAGTTCAAGTTTGGTCATGGACTCAGTACTCAAAAGCCTCTTGCCTAAGTGGTGAGTGGTAGTTAGTCCCAGACTGAGTTCTGATCTAATTAACAACTCCTTAAAAACAAGAAACATAATGATTAATTAAACCACAGAGGGTTTGGGAGTGCAGCTTGGTGCTTGGTTAGGATGATCAAGGCCTGGATTTGGTCCCTGATACCTCAAAATAAGTAAATAAATACATAAATAGTAACTAAACCACACCCCAGAACAAAGACTAAGACTACTTACAACAATGAAAACAACCAGCATTCTACCAGGTAACATTCACACAGGATGCAACCAATTAAAAATTAACAGACATGAAAAGAAAGAGGAAAGAAAGACTCATAATGCAAAGAAAAATAAATCAAAATAGACCCAAAACTAACTTGCACATTAGAACTAACAGGCAAGAGTGTTAAGGTTTTTATTATAAATGTATTCCACATGTTTGAAAATTTAAGGACACACAGATAGATATGGAAAAGTTCTAGAACAAATCCCCTGAAATGAAAACTAAAATATCTGAAATGAAAAATACACTTGAAATTAATAGATTATACATGGCAGAAGCAGAGATCAGTAAATCTGAAATCCAAAGATAGACCAATAGAAACTATCTAAAATTAAGCACAGAAGAAAAAATGAAAAAAATATTGTATAAGGAATAAGAGGCAGGACAACTTATAGTGACCCCAAACTGATCTAATTAGAATTTCTGAAAGGAGCAAGGAAGAACATAATATATTTGAAGAAATAGTAGATGAACATTTTCCAAGTTTTATATATACTAAAAACTCAAAAATCCACAAATATCAATAAATCTTAAGCCATAGACATTTTTTAAAAAAAAAAAATTAAGTATCCCACCCAAATCAAACATCTCAAAAACGATTTTTTAAAAACTGACCTGGGCCAGGTGTGGTGGCACAGGCTTCTACTCCCAGTGGTTTGGAAGGCTAAAGCAAAAGGATTTCAAGTTCAAAGCCAGCCTCAGCAATTTAGGGAGGCCCTAAGCAACTCAGTGTGTGTGTACACACACACACACACACACACACACACACACACACACATATGTATATCTCTGTTATACACAAAACAACAAATATAATGATGGTAACACATTTATTGTAAAATATAACATAGGCAAGAAGATATTAGAGGAACGTCTTTAAAATACTGAAAAATAAAAATCCTGTCATTCTAATTGTTTTCAGAGAGAAATTAATTTATCATATATTAACACCTGGTACGAAGCAAGGCTTGTTTTTGACTTTCTGACTTTAACATCCGAAGTTAGAAGGCATGAAATTGTGTTCTCAATGTCCAGACAGAAATCATTTCTACCTTAAATCCTTTAACCGTAATTACCCATCACTTTGGGGAGTTAGAGGAAAAGGTATTTTCAGCCAGGCAATGTCTCAGAATATTGACCATCTATGCTTCTATTCTGGAGAACTTACTGGTGTCTTTATTGTACTATATTTCAAATCTATAATTTCCCCTCAAAAAGGAGGTGGGGAAGGTACCCAGGAAACAAATGATTTAATGTGGGAGGAAGAAGAGAATTCCAAGGTTAGTAAGAAGTTTAGAGATATGTAGAACAAATCTAGAGAACTATAAATTGAGAGCCCAAATAGGGGGAAAAAGTATATATATATATATATATATATATATATATATATATATATATATATATATAAAATAATTAACTTCTAAGTTAAGAAAAATTATATTGTAGATTTGAGAGTTAAGAGAAAATCAAGCAAAAAAGGTAGTTAGTAACTCCAGTAAAAACAGTTATAAAAGCATGGTTGTTATTATATGCCTAATATAGTACCTTGCTTAGCTGTAACATTTAGAGTCATGATCTGGAGACTAATTATTAATTTATGAAAATTATTATATAATTATACTGGAAAGATGTAAGTGATTATGTATGTGCATTTATTATTGTCATTGTGTGATATAAAATGAATGTTAAGATTCAGGCTAAAGATTTAAATTTTAGGGCTGGGGATGTGGCTCAAGTGGTAGCGTGCTCTCCAGGCATGCATGAGCACTGGGTTCGATCCTCAATACCACATAAAAATAAATAAGTGAAATAAAGGTATTGTATTCAACTACAACTAAAAAAAATAAATATTAAAAAAGATTTAAATTTTAATTTTTCTAGGCATAAATAGCATTAAATTACAAATAAAATAACACCAGAAGAAGGCTGGGAGAAAAGTAAAACCTTTCATATTTTAATACCAATAACAACATTTTTCCTGCTTATTTTTTTCCAGTGTTTTTTTTGAAAATGGATACAATATTTTCTTTTTGCACTTTGCTCAGAGGATCAAGATTTGAGGGGACTTAGGAGTAGGAAAAGCGGAAATTTTCATTTGAATTTTAGAATGAGAAATACAGTTGTTTTGTTTTTCTAGAAACAAAGTATTTATATTAAAATAATTGCATTAAAATGTCCATTAGCCAGAAGAAGGAAGAGCTTCCTTAGTAAAAGAGTCATGGGTGAAAATGATGTGAGGTGATGGATATGGTGAATTTTGAAAAATAAATAGGGAACAGTAGACAATATATCTTGAAGATTCTTGAACTTGGGCTTTATTCCTCAAGCAATGGGAAGACATTGAAGAGTGGTCAACAGATCAGATTTTACCTTGCGTAGATTTAATTAGACAGGATGACCAAAACGCTACAGGATAGGTACACTTTTTGATATTAGCCCTTACGTCTAATTTTTATTCATGACAATGACTAAAAAAAGAGATATTTAGATGTACCAAAGACACAAATTGCAAATAACTGAAATATAATTTATTTTAAAGTGATATGGGGGAATATATCAAAATGAGCACAATGAATTTTACCACAATGAAAATATTGTGGATCATAACAGAACATTATTTCTTTGAAAAGAAGTGCTTCAAGGAATGCATTTTTTTAAAGGTGATTATTTTTATTTTCCCCACATAACATATTATTTTATTCCAGGCACAGAAAAGCATTCAGATCATTCTCCTATGTCATACCAGGATGTATTTTAAGTTCACCTACAGAAAAGGATTTTATTTGAAGAGTGTCAGCGTCTTAGGATCTTAAACAGGTCCTCGCCTAAATGTCATATCTTTGTTTGTGGGAGTGTGGTGGGGGGAACTGAGCAGAGAGTTATTTAACTATATTGAGTAAGTCATCCAGAATTAGATACCAAATTTCTAGAGCTGATTAATAGCTATATGGGCAAAGAAAAATCTGAATTTCCTTCAGGGGAACAGGAGCTGATGGTGAAAATTATCAACAAGCTGCTAAATAACGGAAGAAAAAAACCTCCAATGTCCCTAATGCTCTATCAATAATGTGCTAAAAAATGTACTTAAAATGTTAAACCATTGTTACAATTTGAAAGCATGAAAATTGTATAAGCTGCAAACAGAAAATGGAAGAGCTAACATAGAATCACAAATTTGTGGATTCACCCTCTTTTAATAACTGACAAAAACTCTTTGATCAAGTGGATTCTGTTGACAGAGACTTTTTTTTGTAGCAGATGGAAGCTCTTATCTGCAAGCTATGAAACAGAAAAACTGTTCATAAAGATTGCTTTGAATGTTAGTTTCTCTGTATTATGCAAGTTTAGGGATTTGAAACCCACAAAACTATGTGAGATAAAAGATACAATGCAATATGCACACTAGCACATGGTGATTTATTACCATTATTACCATTAAATAGCACATTCTTGTAAAACATTGCTCCCTGTTCAGAAGTGAAGCCAACTGGTTTGATGATTTTCTTTTTCCTAATAACAATTATTTTGTACAACATGAATTTCTCTTAAAACAACACATATAACTAGTTTAACCTGGGACTTTTCCCTGTTAATTCAGCCAGAGTTCTTGAAACACACATACATACATACATTCCTTTTAATACCAGTAGACTGGCTAAAAAAAAAAAAAAAAGAAAAAAAACCCTTTATGGTTAAAAAAAAAGATGACCAAATTCAAAACTGTCAGTAGCTTGTTAAAATTCATGCATGTTTAGGAAAACCTAATTATATCAGATTTTAACCATGTTTTGAAGGGGGAGTTCTTTCTTTGCATTCATTAACTTAATGGGCACAGCAAAAAGTTTATGTGGCCTTTTACCTTTGGACTTTTAATAATAGTAAAATAATGTAATAGAATTTCAAAATTTCCAAGTTAGAAAGAAAATGCAGATTATTTGTGTAAAAGGAGTCTTTATAGTTAGGCCAAATTTCCCCTTACAAAGTTCTCCAGTGAATGCCTGAAACCATGGTTAGTAACAAATATTTTTTTGTTTGTTTATTTTTGCAATCTTATATATACTTTGCCTTTTTCATACAGATTCATCCTTATGATAAAGTTTAATTTATAAATTAGGCATAGTAAGATATTAACAATAATTAACAAAATGGAACATCTGTAACAACATTATAAAAGTTATGTGAATGTAGTACCGTTATCTCAAAATGTCTGATTGTGCTGTCCTAACCTTTTGTGCTGTCCTGATGTGAAATGGACTATGTATGTGAAGAATTGAAGTGTGATGAATGACAAAGGAATTGTGACCTGGCCTTAGGCAACTTTATAAGGTTTATGAACACAAACACCCTGGTCCTGGGATCTTTGATCTGATCACTGATGTTTGGGAAGTGTACACAAATTGGGACAACTGGGATGATTTATGTCTTAGGTGAGTTGGAGTGCGATGGAACAAGATTCTGTCCAGAATGTCACACAATTTAATACTTATAAATTGTTTATTTCTGAAATTTTCCACTTAATATTTTCAGACTGTAGTTGACCATGCTTAATGGACAACACAAAGCAATTGCAAAAAAAAAAAGAAGGATTATTGTGATAAATATTTTACAATCAACCATTTTATAGCAGAGAGTCTAGTTAGGAGTCAGTAGCCACAGTAATTTGGAGTGTAAATTCCTTAATAATCCCATGGTAGAATTACTTTATTTTCTGTCATATGCAGCACAGGTCTTAATATCTTGCTGTGAAAGTAAGGTGCAGGGGTGATATGAATTGAGACTGACTTTTGTGCTCAATGCTAACATTTAAGTGTTTGCTCAGAAAAATCCTAATTAAAATGAACAGCAACACACTATATAAGATATCTAGACATGATTATTAGAATTATATGCATTATTTATAAAGGGCATTGAGTTGTTTAATTCTTTTTTAAAAACTTTTTATAAAACATAATAAATCCTCAGAGAAATAAAGGAAACTACTCAAAGAGATTGTAAGGCCCTGCAGTTTTCATGGCTCTGCTAGGGGCAGAGGTAGCAGGGGGCTGTGAGATGTTGAAGTGCTTGTGTAAGTATTTAGTTGGCTTTTTATCTGGGTAATTCTCAAATTATTATGGAATATCTTGGGATCTCTCATCTTTTTATTTCCTTTTATGATTTCATGGATCTTTCCTTCTTTCACTCAAGGATTTAGTTGTATGGACACTGATGTTTAAGAAAAGGTGTTTTCTGTGCATCATGGATATACCATCCTCCAGGGAACCACTAATTAAAGTAGCAGGTAAGTGCTACAAATGGCTTGACAGTGGGGAGCAAATACTGATGGATTGCTTGGTGACTATATCTTACTGGGGAAAACCTAGGGTTGCAGAATCATTCAGAATCCACTTCTGCACATCTCTCCTCCTCTCTAGCTATGGTTTCATGTCTTGTCTTTAAATCTTGTCTTTAAAGCTTCTGTTTCACTTTGGTTTATGAATTAATCTCAATGGAAAGCCATTTATTTTACTTCCGGTGATAGATGGCTTGTGGAAAGAGACTGGACCACATTAATACCTCTACTCTTTCATGTACTAAGAGAATCTTGTAATCTACAACAAAATGTCACAAATATTCAAGGGACATTATAATATCGGCTGCAAAAACACTTCTATACCTAAAGTTTACTATAAGAAAATACATTAAAACAATATTTCATTTTATTGACAAGCACACAAAAACATGAAATATACATTGATGTGTGTTTTTATATGTTTTTGGCAACTTAAGTAAGTACAGTGCTAAAATTTTACTGGTGACAATCATAGTTTGTTGAGGCATGGAGCCTGTCATCAAGAATATGCTGACCACATAAAGAATTATATGTAGGTTTCCATGCTGTCATGAGATCTAAAGAGAGAAATATTTGCCCCTGTTTTTCCACATCATTAGTGTTGCGTATTGGGTTATTTTGTTTTGTTTTGATTTTTGTGTCTTTTAAACACAGATGACTTCCATTTATTTCAGAAAATCATCAGCTTTCGTTGTAACTAAAACTTGTCATTTGTAACCTGGTGCTTTTAAGAATTGAAAACTCCTAGGATGTTCAATAATAAGAGTTAACATTAATCTATAGCAAGAACTTCCCCTACATAAACTCATTTCAACTTCACATTATCCTGGAAGCACTATTGTTACTCCTATTACCTAGATGAGAAACTGCAGCAAAAAGAACTTTGCTAAATGTTCTGAGGTGGGAGCTGGGATCCAAACCAGATCCCACTTCAGGTCTGAGTCTGAAGCTTCTGTTCTCAGCCTCCTTGGCAGCCTCTACCTTTCCATCTGGTACCGGTTCTATGTCTCCTGATGACTCACTCTGTTCCTGGTCTTGTATTAACATGAAGGGCTTACTTGAATATTTTTTGCTCACTGCTTATTTAAAGAGGGTCTTTTGAGCCAGTTGGTTTTGTTTTTCTGTCTGTCCTACTAGGTATTTTGGTGGTGGGGATATATGACAGGTGGGAGGAATGAACATTTACAGTTTCTCAAATTGTATCTTCTCTATCACTCGAATATAGTAGTGATTGAGATATATATTTTATTAGTTGATGTGAGAATATGGGAAAATAATTTTGAAAGATGTGTTTAAGAGAACAAAGAGAATGTTGAAGCAAGATCTTTGCTAGAATAATATCTAGATGAAATCAAGGGATGCTAAACATTTAATCAGGCAGAACCATCTTGTGATTATTATTTTTCATGACTAGAAATTTGATTTCTGCAGATTCTAAAACATACAAGGAGGGGCTGGGGATATGGCTCAAGTGGTAGCGCGCTCGCCTGGCATGCGTGCGGCCCGGGTTCGATCCTCAGCACCACATACCAACAAAGATGTTGTGTCTGCCGATAACTAAAAAATAAAAATCTTAAAATTCTCTCTCTCTCTCTTAAAAAAATTAAAACATACAAGAAACTACTGTATGAATTAAGAAGCTAACAAACTAATTTACAATAAGAATTTTAGTTAAACAGATGGATTGAATCTCTCATATTTAGTGCTCAGTGCAGTCTTTCCCTGTTTACCAATTTATGTTTGAAGACAAACTGAAGATCGAAAAAAGAGTCAGGAGATTTGGAACACATCCCCAAGCCGATGTAATTATGTTATCAAACTATTTTGACTACCTCAGGGCTTATTGCTGAAAAGGGAGAATTCAGTTATAATGAGTAAGTTTTCTTGTTATCTTTCTTCTCCACCTTGTAATATTTAGTGATTGAGGGGTCACAAACTTGTGGATGAAAAGATTTTTATTTTTTAACTAAGTAATCTATACTTTTATAAATCTCATGAATATTTGAGAAGTCATGAATATGCATACATATATAGGAATATTTCAGGAAATATTATTCATATCAGTTTTGCTGTGCTTAAGTCCTTCAGAGGACATGAAAACTTCTCCAATGAATTTGTGAGAAAATTCTTTCTACATATGGGAAATGTTCCATTCTATTTTATTGTCAGGCTAGTCAATAAAAGGGATATGGATTGAAAGGAGTTTACAGAACTCCTTTTTATTTTCTATTTTTTTCCATTTTTCCTTACTATTTCAATGTTGCTAAAATTGTCATTCAATGACTATTAGAAAATTATGAAAGACTTCAAAATGTTCCTAGATTTAGAGCTCATGTGATTTCAAAAGTTCAACTGACAATCTCTCTGAGGTTTCATTACTCTTCCAATTCACAGATAAGAACATTTGTTCCCACCTTTCGAGACCCAGTTACACATTATCAGTCAACTGGGTCTATCAAAACAGTCAATCTGAATAATGGGAAAATGTAAAAATCCCAGTGTCAGATAAGAGCTCTTTCTCCTTGAAATCTATGGGATATTTTGTTAACAAATCATAGCAACTTCAGCTGTGCATTCAGCATACACTGGAGAAATGTATTTTGTGCTTGACCTTGTTTCCCAAATTAGGTGGAAAATAGAGTTTTTGAGGTTAAGCTATCTTTAGCATAAACTTTCTAGGAAAAAAAAAAAGCTAATGCTTTCCTAATGCTTTCTCTATTGTTGTTTTTGAGATGGAGCCTTGTTGTATCACCCCAGATTAACCTTTACACTTACAAATTTGTGCTAGGATTATGGACACATGCCACATTTCTAGATTCTACCATCTCATTTGTTTATTTACATTTTTATACTATATTCTGTTTTGTTTACTGGGGATTTAACCCAAGAGTGCTTTAGTACTGAGCTATATCCCCAGTTCTTTTATTTTTGAGACACAGTCTTGCTACATTGCTAAGGCTGGCCTGGAACTGATGATTCTCCTGCCTCAGTTTCTCATGTATCTGGGATTGTATGTGTGTAGCACTATACCAGGCTGACCATTTTACTTTTGAATTTGCAACAATTTCATTTTAAAAATCTATTCTTGAAAAGGGGTAGAGTACAATGTTATCATCTTATCCTACAACTATCTGTTATATTTTGGATCTTAAATGTCCCTCAAAGATCCTTGTGCTAGAGATTTTGTTGACAACATGTGGCATTTGGATGTAGGTGACGAAACCTTCAGGATGTGGAGTCTAGTGGAAGGAATTTAGGTCATTGTAAGTGGGAAAATGGAAACCCTTTTTCACTGGGCTTTCTTGTCACTATGATGTGAGCAGCTTTCTCTGCCATGGTCCCTCACCTTGTAGTAGTATCCACCACAGGTCCAAAGGCAACAAGGTTAAGCATCATCCAGTGAAACCTCAGAAGCCATGAACCAAAATAATCTTTTCATCCTTTTAAGTTAATTATGTCAGGTATCTTTTCACATTTGTGGATACCTGACTAACCCAGTATGTGTCCTGTAAATTAGTATTTAGCAAATAGAAAACAATTCTTTTCTAATTCATCCAAGCTTGTCAATTGTTACCAAAACATAAGATTAGATGATCTTCTGAAGCAACCTTGTGTATTTATTCTAAAAGTGATTCCTAGTAAGTAAGCTAAATTTTAAAGTAAACAAATTGTCTATGAATATGAAGAGGAAAGAACTGAAGAGAGAAAAGATTCAAGCTAACTGAATTTTAGATTTTAAACACCAACATAAAAAATTAGGAAAAATAAATTCAATTAAAACCAATAGCTATTGTTGCACTTGACAAAACAGGGCTCATAAGTGCTCTGAAAGAATTCATATATATTGGCTCATGGCTAGTAATTATTAAATAGATAAGATTTTTCAATTACTCTCAGTTTTTTATGACAAAAAAAGTCTCTAATTTTGAAACTAATTTGGATTCATATACAATTTCCATATAACTGCTTGTGGAGTCTTTTGACATTTAAAAAAAAAAAAAGAAAACACAAAATCAATCAGTGAGGAAAGTCCAAAGCTAAAACCAATTGAATTAATTGAAACAATATAACTATAAGAAGAAGAACTTCAGTCTGATATTCATAGATGTAGGGATCACTTAATAAAATTTCTACCAAGGGCTAAAAGAATAACTGAGAAACAGATCTCACGAAGAGGATGTTTTTTGAATCATTTAAGTAAGATTTATTTGAAAAGCAAAAAGAAAGTAGTTGGCGCGAGAACCTCATGATGAGGTTCTCAGCAAGAATAGAGAATAAAGAGAACTGAGCAGAGTTTTAAGGAATTCAGCCCCCATGTGCAAGTTTTGTAGAGATTTTTAATTATTTAATATGTCTTTTTAATGATAATTTAAAACAGGACCCATGTTGAGAGAGTAAGAAATGTGCTATGTGACTCATCCAACACAAAGAATGTGGCTTCCAGTGTTAAGCAGCATAGTGTTTAAGGCCCTCTTCTCAGGGCTAACTCCTCTACTTCTCAGAGGTCCTGGAAAACTGGAACTTTCTTCTCATGATAGCATTTGCTTTCTCCTTTTCAGTTTCCTCTTTTCTTTAAGTTAGCCATCTTTGAGGCTCATCGACTCTATTCAGTAGATTATTGATTGTACCCCAACTTGGCGCTAGTCACTGATGTCAAAAGATGTGGAAACCACTACCCCTGTTACTGAAGGACTCACACATTGAACACATCGCAAACAAAAGCAAGAAGCAACCCTCAGATCCTAATCGCTGGTGACTTATGACGTCAAGTACTTTTTCACATGCTCACTGGCCATTTATAGTTTCTTTCATGAACTGGCTGTTCAAGAATTTTGACCCATTTTACTTGGGCATTTTGTCATTTTATTATTGACAACATATTGTTTCCACAAATTCTGTGTCGTTTATTTGTGTCACAAATATTTCTCTCTTCTTTGGATAATCAAGAATAGTTTCATATTTCTCTTGATATTTTTTATTGACATTTTAGTTATGTTCCTTTGTGTAACTGTTTTTTAACAGCTGCTCTACATCCAATTTTAACTATGTACTTTCAAACTGATTTCACCATTTTGTGAAAAATATGGGAATTTTATGTTATTGTATTTTTAATATTACCGTTGTATCCTCTGTGTTCTTAATTGTTGCATAGTACTCATCAATATTATCAACTCACAGAATATTATCATTTTTTTCTTAGTAAATTTAAAAAAAAAATGTTTAAACACACACACACACACATACACACACACTCACATACACACTTGTAAAATAACTTTTTGTAGGCTTCTATATAAAACAGCATATTCATGTTCTTTGACCCATCCTCTGGAATTGGGGTCCTATCTATTGTCACATGCCTTTAATCTTAAAATTTTCAACTTGTGCCGTAGGGGCTAATGGGAACTTTTTTCAGTTTGCATATTTTTAATAATGGGATAATTTATGTATAATAAATTCCCTCCACTTTAGTGTAGGTATTTGAGCATTCCTCATTTTCTACTGGCCTTTAGTGTGAGTATTGAGTGAATGTAAGCAACAGCTGAGCTGGGTTCAGGTTTTCTTATTGCTTCTGTTACCCTCAGTTTAATCACTGTCTTCAAATAAATCCAGTTCTGTCTGTGTTGATGACAGGGCTGTTGTCAGGTGTATTTTTCTTTTTCACCATTTTGGTCTCTCCCTTAGCTTGAAGTCTTCCCATTGCACCTGGGCCAATTGACCTATCCACACTGTCTTCTCCACTAAGGGACATGTGCAGAGGTGTAGGGAGGACTGGGTTGTTTTGTTGTTCTGTTGAAGTTTCAGTCTACAATCCCGGGTCTTGCAGATGAGGCTTTCTTAGGGTATAGGCCAGTTTGTTTTCCTTCTCTTCTCAGACATGCTGTTTTATTTTTCTCTTTCTCATCTCCAGCTGTGCATCTTCCCCTGGGCTCTAGGAGAAATGGTATTTGCTGCTCTTTTACCGGAAGCTCAAGGCTTTTATTCTCTGAGGAGAAAGAAGAAAGGTTTGTTCCTTTTTTCATAGGAGCTGTTATTCCTTAGCCCAAGTCTGCAACACCAGGGACCTCACTGTTCTTATAAAGTAGCAACCATCTCATCTCTGCTGGTTTTACCACCTCAACTTTCTATGAATTTATATTTTACTTTATGTATTTGTTTATCTATCAATCACTTTTTCTGGCTCACCCATAAGATGATGGATAGCCACATTAAAGAAGAGAATAAGTCTGGTTTTTAACTTTCATATCTACATGCTCAGTAAAGGATCTAAATCATAGTTGCAATTTAGCAAAAATATACTCAAATGAAACAATTATTGTCTATTTTTGAGGGGGATGCATTTTATGTGTTCTGTAACTTTTTTAAATTTCAAATTTACTGAAAAGTTGAAATAATACTATAAGAAGAACACATATACCCATTTAAAAAAATAAATCAATTAATTGTACATTGCCTTAGGCTTTACTGTTTCTTTCTCTCTCTGTGTGTGTATGTCTCTCTGTTATAAACATTTATCCATTTTATCCTATTCAATCCTTAACTATACCACTACATAATAAAAAGTGGTTTTTAATTGCATATTTCTGGCAGAATTATCAAAATGAGGGAATTTAAAACTTTAAATTGACGATTCAAATTGTTTTAAATTTCATTTAAAACTATTATCTATTCTGTAGCTCATATTCAAATTTTGTCAAGTTCTCTCTACAGTCCTTGATAGATTTCCTCTTTCCTGGTTTAGCATTCAATTAAAGATCAAGCATTGTCTTTATTCATCATTTAGTTTTAGTTTCCTCTTAAACTGTATGAGATCTTCAACTTTTCTTTATCTTAAGTAACTGTTATTTTGAAAGGGCACTTCCATTTATTTATAAAATATACTCAGATTGAGTTGTACAATGCTTCGGCAAGATTAGATTTATATCATGAATTTTAGCATGCAGAAGTGATGTTGAATCCTTCTCAGTGCATCATATCAAACAAAATAAAATGCCTATTCATGGCAATAAGTATTCTGAGTTGGTCTTTCTTTCAAGGCTCTTGCAAATTCTTATATCAAAAAGGGCCAAATGAAAAGAGATTGGAAATCTGTGTTCAGCTGTTGTATACCATATGGGAGGTATTAACATTAGAGTTCAAGACCTACCAAGGGAAAGTGGATGAAGTAAATTTCCCAAACTCACTTGGAGTCCTGGAAAGTAGATATTCACTACATAGAATGAGACTTATGAAGTCTGAAATCAAGGGTTCAGTCACCTTAATTCTCTTCCACTATCACTACTTCAAGAAAGGGAATTTCATTATAAAACTGGAGTAAAAAAAAGCAAAAAATTTCTTATCTGAAAAATATGACATATATTTCATGTTTTATATTTAAAATTGAATATGAAATAGAATAATAAAACACTTGAATAATCTACTAAATGACAAGAGGAGAAAAATTTTTAAAAAGTAATAAGATATCAAGACTAAATATAAATAAACAATAATAACAAAACACACAAGGACTAAAAACTATAGCTAAAAGTTGAAGACAATCTAACGAGAATAAAATTAAACTAGAAATATAATATGACATAATTTCAAAAGCAAATAGATTATCGGAGGAAAAGAAATGAGAATGAAAGTTATGCCATGAAAACACTTGTTAAAGAAAGCTGGCACATTTAAACAAACACTAGACTAATTGTAAAATATACATAAAGGCAAAATATTTAAAAGAAATAAATAGTAATATCTATAATAATAAAATAATGATTAAAACAGGAAACTATAATCATTAAAAATTTATATGCAACTAATAACACATTGTGAAATATATAAAGCACAAATGGAAGAGATAAAAGAAACTAACAAATCTACAATATGGGAGACATTAATAAAATTCTGTCATTTTCTGGATTAAATAAAACACCAATAGATGAATGATGAAATCAAAAGTTTTCACATAATTTATATGTATAAATTTTTACATGCAACTTTTACAAAATACATATTATGTATAAGTACAGAAGAACTTTTTATCAAAATCGTTAGTATGCTTCACTAAGCAAGTCATAGTATCAAAGAATTAAAATCAGATATGTGTTCTTATTAGAGTGAAATTAAGTATTAATCAATACATAAAATAAACATTATAAATATTTATTAATAAATATATTTATGCCTAAGCTATAAACCAAGAAAGAAATCACAATGAACTTTTTAAATATATTAAAGTGAATGGTGATAAAAATGTTATATGTCAAAGTATGTGAGATGCAGGGAAAGCAGAGTTTGGTAGAGTTGCATAACAATAGATGTGGATGTTAGAAACCAGGAAGACTGAAAATCTATGATGTGCACATTAAGAAGTTATTTTTAATCATTATAATGTATCACAAATCTTTGAAATACAAAACATAATATCAAATGCAGGAAATCGACAGAGTCAAACAATGACTCATTGACATGCTTAATAAAAATTGATGAACAACTTGAAAATATGACAAAGAAAGAAGAACAAATATTAGCTAATATTACCAAACAGGAAATAATAAAAGAGAGACCATTAAAAACATGAAAGATATAAAAATATATAACATGCCATAGATTTGACAATTTAGGCATTAATGGACAAATTCTTAGAACAAAAGTTATCCAAGATTGCTTGCAAAAACAGAAAACTTAAAAATTTTTGTTTTAACTATTAAAGACATTGAATCTGTAATTGAAAAATATCCCCCAACAAAATCTTAGGCCTAGATGATGGTTAAAGTAATGTTTTACAAGCATTTATGGAATATATAAAACTATATTATACAAACTTGTCCAGAGAATGAAAAAAGATGAAGTATTACCCACCTTATATTTCAAGGTTACCTATTTTTAATATTGAATGAGAATTTTCATGAATAGAAAGGATAATCCTAATATCAAATTCTTAGGAAATAACATTCAGCAATATATATGAAAATCAGAAATCAGACTGAGGTGAAATTATATTAAGAAGGCAGGGCATTTTAATAATTAAAAAATTAGTTTAATTCGCCACAAATTTGGAACAAAGAAAAAATTCATTTAAATACATCCCTAGATACAGAACCAAGTTTTGATAATTATCCAACATGATTTGTAATTTAAAATTACCTGACACTTGCTGGTGGTCTCTTAACTTATAAAGCATGTAAGAATAACAAATAATAACAAATACACACATTATAATAAATAATAAATTTAAATGTACATAAGATAAAAAATTACACATAATTATAATAATAAAACTTGGAATATGTTCAAAAAATTAACTCATGAAATTTAATGATGCAACTTTGAAAACTTTCTACTTGATATTTTTGTAACCACTCAAAATACTTCTGTTTGCTCAAGGCCATAGCTGAAAAAATAATGCCAATAAATAAAGAGGTAGAAAGATACATATTAAATGAATAGAAATGAAATTTTATTTTATGTGTATGGTGACTTTCTCCCCAATAGTACAGTATGGAAAGCAGGAACATAGAGTCTAACTTTATCATGCAAAAATTTGGCAAGCACAACCTAGCCAGATAATCAAGGTCAATATCAATACTCATAAATTGTATGTTCCCTATGTACTAATGATTTAATGTGATAAAAAATGGGACGTATCTTCTGTGATCTTTTAACAGATGTATCCTCTGCAAAAATTTTATCTTTATTTTGATCATGAGGAAATTATCAAATTCCAGTGGAGAGGCATTCTACAAAAATTCCCCAAAATTGTTAGCTTATTTAAAACAAGGAAAATCAGAAAAAAAGTGATGCAGCCCAGTCTAAGGGACCCCAGAAACAAATTTTATAAAATTATGTCAAAAATAAAGAAATCCTGATAAACTATGGATTTACATTAGTAATAGTGTATCAATATTGGTTCATTAATTGAGACAAGTGTACCCTGGTAAAGTAAGATATCAATAGAAGGATTGATGCAGAATATATATGAACCCTGTGTGCTATCTTTACATGTTTTACTGTATATCTAAAATTGTTCTAAAATAAAAAATTGCAATATATGTGAATCTCATTATGTATATGTAAATATATATACCTATGTACATATATTTATATGATTGTACACACACAAAAATGTCACAAAACAGTTTTATTCTCAAAGGAATCTCTGTTTCTTCCAGAATAAGTATTCCAAATCCAGCCGATCCAGATGTAAGTATATGATGTAAAACATTCTGAAGACTCATATCACAAACCCCAAAGGTGTATGTTAGACTTAGTAAATATACATGACACATCATGAAAAAAATATTGTTTTTCAGGAGAAAGCAAAATTAATTTTTCATCACAAGCTGGAGAGTTACAAGTGGAATGCAGTCTTTAGTTAGAAACAAAACTGTTTTATATCATATTCATAAGAGTTGGTTTTTAAATGGGTTGCAGTAACAGATTTCATTGTTCCTCCTTTGGGAGTCTATTTATAACATTATTTATATGTCAACTTGATGGTGCTCTTTCATCATAAAGCCTACTTAATTTAAAGTTAATTGGGTCATAAAACAAAAATACAAACCAAAGGGAAAAGCTTAGGGGTGAAGTTATTTCTAGCAAGTGTTGGTAGAGAAAACTGTTGGCTGTAGAAAGTTCAAGCACAAATTGAAACAAGACCTTTTTTTGACATTTATAAAACATAAATGTTACATAGATTGCAATGAAATTTTAATGAAGATATGTAGAAGTACTTCAAAGATTAACAAACTTATATTACTTTGAATAATGAATAATACTTATGTACTTAGCCATTGTAGTGTTTTGCTCTGTATTCTAAATTTTTAATTTTTATTCTTTCTAACTATAAATCAAAAGGTGAAACATGCATAGAGCTGTCCAATATTAATATATAACCATTACAAAAAACACACTTTTTCCTAAATAAAATTATAAGACATTATATTTATGAATACTTTAAGACCAAAAAAAATTAGCTGTATATGGTATGTTAGGAAAGAAAACCCTATGACCCCTTATCATGTTTCTGAAGTTTGTGTTTTTCTCTCCATAAGTGAGAAATTTTCAAGGGAGCATTCTGGGTCCCTTCATTTCTCTCAAATGAGAAGTGTGACATCATTAATTCAAGTTTATTAGCTGTGATGCATGCTTATTGACATTCTTGGCATTCAATTCCACTTTCTCTTATAAAAATAAAAAAATAAAACTTGCATTTTCCTATCTTGATGTTTAGATGAGAATCACCTAATTTCAAAGGTGGACCACTATTAAATCTCACTTTCCCAGTTTTTAGCCAAAGGTTGGAGATGATAATCAGATCTAAACAATAGTTTCCTCATAACCACAGTGATTAATTTAGTGATGGGTATGGAAATTTGCTCTCTGAGAATAATATGACATTGTGAGATATATCCTGTTGTGTGATCTCTTCATCTGTATCCAAATCTTTTTCTGCCATCTCTCTATTCCTTTCATACTCTCTGACTATAGATAAGAACTCCACTAACTCAGAGTTTTGGTGACTATGTTGCTACTACAAAAGAATATAGCTATAAGAAAAAGAAACTCATAAAATATGAATGTAGATAAGGAAATTGGTTACATTCTTGTGACGTGAAAACCTATGGAGGTATAACTCCAGAGCCCACCTGACTACTGACTTTGTAGGCCCCTTATTAGGGGACTTAGAGGAGGTGGTTGATGTCATGTATAGTATTAATAATAGACATTTCTAGAGACACATCAGTTTGTGGAGCACATTGAGCTTTTATTCATGCATATCATGCTGTATTTCTCTCTTACCCTCTCTTGGCTCAGGCTGAATAGGTTCGATTCTGTTTCTGCATTTATGTGGTGATAGTTCATGGCCAAGGTCTATTAGGTGAGAAAGGATATTTACCATTTCTCTCCTTCTCTCTATAATTTTTTTAACAAATTGATTTACAGTGAGCTTGGTGTTGAAAGTCTGTACTGTGCATACAACTCTACACACAGATGTATGCACAATTTTTTGAAATTTATTTTTAATTGACAAATAAAAGTGTATGTTTTTATGGAATATAATGTGATTTTTGATGCTTAACTGCATAGTGGGACGATTAAATCAAGATAATAAATACATCCATCAACTCACATATTTCTTTTTCATGGAGAGAATATTTAAAATCTATTTTCAAAGTAATTTTTAAGTATACATTATTATTATTATTGTCTCACCATAACAAACAATAGATTTTCGAAATTTTTTTCCCGGCTCAACTGAAACTTTTTACCCTTTGAATATATATCCAGTATGGGATTACTGAGTCACAAGGTGGTTTCTTAATTTTAATATTTTGAGAAATGTTGAAAGCATTTTCAATAATGACTACAGTAACGTACATTGCCACTGTGTGTAAGCGTTCCCCTTTCTCCACATGCTTTCCAACATTTTCTTTCTTTCATCTTCTTGTTAAAAGACATTCTAATAGGTGTGAGTGGGTATCTCACGGACAAATATCAATTTAGGTAGAAAGTAAGAGACTCTCAGTTTAGCTTCAGTTCCTACCCACAATCTTGGATCCAACATTTATCAGACCTTCCTCTACTTTGAGATTCAAAATTTCCTACCTTTTGCAGCATTAATGTGTTCCACAATCCTCCTTTGGTCAAACAATCCCTTTGGTATACTTTCTACAATTTAAGCTTTAAGAGGGAAGGGGTTTCCTTTCCCATTCCTACATGGTATCTTTTTTTCAGATTATCTACAATGTAAGTTCAAACAATCAATAAATAGATGAATGCATGATGTATTATCTGTGGGTTTTGGTGTTGTCATGGAACTGATGTGAGTGGCTAACTAGACTTGTGGTTGCATTGCTGCAATTCATCTTCCACTGTATGGGTGGTGGAAAATAGATGAGTGATCATGCCTTGTTTTGTAACAATTTAACATACCAAGTGTCAACTGTGAGAAAGACACAGTGCTCCAGACTGTGAATAGTGCCATGTCCTCATGACTATTCCAGATCGATTCAAAGAGGTTTAACAACAATGGGGATTTGTCATAGCTGGCTTTCCAGAACAAGCCTGGGTTTCTGTATTACTTGGAACAACCACAATAAAGACATAAGTGATATTTTAGTGCCTGATGACTGGTCCTTGTTCCCCAAATATTATCAATGAAACTCTTTCATCTTCTTAAATTTCCCACCACAGTTTCTCTGGTTGTAACTCTCCTCATTTCTTCCCTAAATTGCCATCAGAGTTTCCTCAAAATTTTCATGGCTGTAGGTTCCAATTTCACCACCATCTACCTACTGCTTGTGTGACTTGGAGCACAGTTTAAAACACTTATGAGTACTATTCCCACAAAGGTAAATCATATATCATACATCCAACATAGAATAAGGGCCAGAAGTAAATGTGTCAGAACGTGTGGAAATGCCAATGAAAACAATTGGCACTCAATAAATGCTATTTTAACATTTTTTCCCCTTCTTTATACAAAAATTCTAATGTCTGATGAAAGCTTATCTTACCCAGGATACATTAGTGAATATATGTAACCTATCAAATAAAGCACAAACTCTTAGGCTGACACTCATAATTCACCATTAACTCAACTTTTTAAAACTTTGTTTCCCACACTAAAACCCCTCATCACACCCAGCACTTGCAGGTGTGCCTAGATCTGACTGAAATTCTGTTGTCCACTTCCTGTCAAAATATTACTTACTTGTTAAAGTTTACCTTATGTTTTCCTTTTCTGTAAAGCTTTCTTTAATCTCTAGATTGTTATTGCAATTCCTAGATCCCCATTAAACCTAGATTTGGGGAAAACCTTCATTTTTTTATTTAGACTCTGCCCGCACTTCTAGAATATAATGCCACATCTCTTCCTTACAATGTACCTAATAGTTTCTTAACAAAAAATTTGCTGAATTTAGTCATGGAAAATAAGCTTCAAAGAGTATGAAGATTATCTGAATAAATTTCAGCAGTCATAATTAGATAGGAATCAGATATTGGGAAAAACAAATCCCAGGTGCAGATTGAGGTGTAGGGTGTTGGGGAACTCAACTGAGATCTCAGGTTAAAATATGATATTCATTTGTCAGTAGTCAAATGTATGCAGATCTCCTTTCACACAAAAATATCTGGAAGAGGATTTAAATACTTTTAAGTGCTTGAGAATTTGGGAAAGTCTTTTGTACATTTTGTGGAACAGTTGAGTATACCATGTTTAGAGCCACAGAGAAGTAGAGGCCACATTTACCTGACATCAGCCTTTTCTGAGAATTAGTTGTTTAGGCACATGGAACAGTCTATTTATTCATGAAAATTATAAGTATAAACACCCTTTAAAATGCTCTGCTGCACCTACATGAAAGATTGAAAACTCTGATGCATATTCCTCCACTGTACCTGCATTTTAGTAAGTAAACAGCTGCCCCATGATTCTTTTTGCTTTCTTGATGAGGAATGAGCAGTACTGCCAGGGACAGGAGAGAAAGAAAGTGACCCAGTTAACCCCCTTGTCAACAGACACTTAAGTAAATGGTTGAATGATATATTCTCCAAGGAAGAGACCTGATCCATAAATGCTGTTAGGAGGATATTCTTAGTTAAAAGATTAATTAGCTTCAGAAACTGTAGAGCACAGATTTCTGTAGAAGGTTGGGTATGCCATATAACTCTCTAGATTATAAAAATGGATTCTTTTCATAATTTAATGATCTGCTATTTGAGGAAGGCACACAAATATTATTTAGACACCTCATTTATTATTCTGACCCAGAGGTGCATATCCAATGCAAGAAAAATATTTTGTGAAACATTTTAAGATATCTTCTGAAGTAGTCTGCCATACTATTGGAAATGAAAATCTCAATATTTGTATTTCATCAAAGAAGTATGGCAATGAGTTGATATGTAAATTGCACAAGTAGAAGTGAGTTATGCATTTTTAAAGTGGCTAAGTAATACTGACTAGTTACAGGAGTAAACCAAGGGTTAGGGCAGGGTTACTGAATCGGTCTGAAAATGACATTTAGGACCATTTCCACAAAATTTTATTTTTATATTACACATTCATCTATTTATTTGGTCAGAGCATTCAAAAAGTCCATTTTGGTGCCACAAGTACTCTTTGAGCCTTTCTATGTTTTGCTGTTTAATTTAGAAAAAGTATATACTGCCAATATTACCTTCTTCTAAATGAAACTTATGATCTGGATAATGTTTCTTTATCTGGCTAATGTTTCTTTCTCCTTATACAATGTTTCCAGATTTTATCTTACTAAGAATTCTAGGGGAAATGTCTATATAATAGTGGAAATATAATTTTCCTCAAAAATATAATTAACTATCATGAATAGCACATATAAGAGTTAGAAGTATAGATAATAACTTTCCACTAATTTAGTTGAAGTATTTCATGCAGATCATCACATCCTAATGAGGACACCCACTTATAGTTAAAAAAAAAATTGGTGCTTTCATCAAAGATATATATCAACCCACTTGAATTAGACATCTTTTATATAATTCAAGAGTTTCTTAAATACTTAATCTGAACTGGCCTGGGAGAACAATTAACTCAATATTTATGTTGAAACTAGAAAAATAAAAGACTACTTTCTACCAAATAGAAAACGAGAGCAGATGCAGCAGTGAAATCATATATTTTGCATCTACATAGATATTTTTTATTTGAAAAAGAGAACTTCACGTAATTGTAGGAATTTAAGCTCTGAAATGCACTCTCAATATTGGATCTTGTGAAAAGGAAAGCATGGTTTAGGTTGATTTGAAAACAGACATAAAAAATACACTGTGACTTCTGCTTTAGGCCAAGGTATAGAAACACAGGATATATCTGCACACCAGAGCAACTAAGAAAATGGCACACAATATGTAAAATAATGTTTATTTAGACACTCAACATGAGGCCCTGAATGGTGATCCTTGAGAGATTGGATCCAGCCAAGTTGAGCCCTCTGATTGGAGTTCTCTGATTGCCACAGCTGATTGTCCCAAATTTCTGGGAAATATGCAAGGAGAGTTTAGCCAAGCAGAGTCTAGTGGGCTCCCTGAGTTAAGGAGATAAAGCTGTGAGTCAGAAGATCAAGAGACTAGAGTTTGCAAGAGAGTACTGGAGAAGTGAAAGTTTCAGGGAGAAAACTCCAGAGACCTGTGGAGGATCTGCCTTCAGTACATAGCTATGTACTGATCAGTGTATATGTATAAGAAAACTACCAGACATTAGGGAAAGAATCACTTAAAATGCTTAGAGGGAATAGCATCTGTTTTTGAGAGAGCTGGGGAAAATGAGTATTGCCACCAGCCAGATTGAAAAACCTCATAACTTATTGGTCACTGGGGATGGTCCTTAGAAGTGTTTGGCTTCAATAGTGGGACACAAACAGCAACAGAACAAATGTTACTTCTGGTCTTAATTAACTATATGTCATTAAATTTCATACATACAGATGCAGAACATTTAACAAAATATTAGCCAATCTAATCCAGCAATATTTGAAAAGGTAATATATTTTGACTATTATACATTGGGTCTCAACAGACCCCCCCCTCCAAAAAAAAAAAAAAAGAAAGCTCATGAGTTAAAGGTTTGGTTGCCTTACTGGAAGGTGGTGGAACTTTGAGGAGGTGGGGTCTACTGGATGGATATTGGATCATTGGAGGTATGCTCTAAGCAGATATTGAGATCACTCTGCCGCTCAGTCTCTGCCATGTTTTTCTTCCTCACCATGGGCCTAAAAACAATAGAGCCAACTGATTATGAACTGAAACATCCAAAGCCATAAGCAAATAAACCTTTCTCCCTTTAAGTTTTTTTTTTTAAGGTATTTTGTCATAGCACCAGAAAACTGGTCAACAGTGATCAAATAGAATTAACTGGAGAAAGTAGAACTAGCTTAACATTCAAACGTAAATTCAACCTATGAATTGACAAAAGAAGAAGAAAAAAAAACTACAGATATTATCACGATAGATAAAAACAAATTATTGATAAAATCCAATGCATATTACTGAATAAAATTCTTAGTAAACTGGAGATAGATGTAAACTTCCTCAACTGAAAAATTACATCTACAAAAACTCTATATCTGACATTACATTTAATAGTGACAAGAGAATCTGTTACTCTAAGATGAGCAACAAGACAAGATTATTTGTTCTTACTATTCCTATTGAATTTCACCCTGCGTCCTAGTCAATATGATGTTGTAAGACAAAGAACTAAAGTGGTAAATAGATCTGAATGGAAGAAATATGGTTGTCATTATCCACATACAACATGCATATTCACATGAAAATCCAAGGAATCTATAAAAACAATCTATCAGAACTAATAGGTGAGTTGAACACAGTTTCAAGATGTCAATATAAATAAAAACTTATTATATTTCTACATACTAGTTGTGAACAATTAAAATACAAAAATTAAGTACACATGCACAAAAGAATAAATCCAACAATCTTGAAACTTATCCTTGGAAAAGTCTGCTTGCAAGTCTGGCCTTTATTTAGATTTTGGAGAGCTGAATTTCAGGAAGATTCCCCTCAGTCTTTGATAAAAATGGGTCAAAGAGCCAAAACTCTTCATGAAAACAATATCATTTGTGGTGAATACCTGCAGAACTTTGGTACACACTAGGCAGAGTGCCTACAAGACCCACTCCCAATAAGAGCCTTAGGTATTGATCTCTACTAAGCTTTCCTGAAAGAACATTTCATACCTGGTCTCACAACTTCTTGGTGGAGGGATTAAGCACATTCTGTGTGAGTCCATCAGGAGAAGACTTTTCAAAAACGTATACCTGGTTTTCTTTAGATTTACCCCATGTGCCTTTTTCTTGCCTACATCTTAGTAAGCTTTCTGTCACTGTGAACAAAATACCTGACAAGAACAACTTAGAAGAGTAAAAGTTTATCTTGGGATCACTGTTTCTGAGGTTCAGTGCAGGATCAACTGACCCCATTGCTCTGGGCCCAATGTGAGACAGTACCTCAAGGTAGAGGACATAGAGGAAGAAAACTACTTAAATCATGGAATCCAGGAAGGAGGGAGGGAGGGAAGGAGGGATGAAAGAAAAAAGAGAAGAGAAGAGAAGAGAAGAGAAGAGAAGAGAAGAGAAGAGAAGAGAAGAGAAGAGAAGAGAAGAGAAAGGAGCCAGAGATAAGATTCAAAATCCACAAAGACATATCCTCAGTGACCTACTTCCTTCAGCCACATCCTACCTACGTATGGTGACTATTCAGTAGAGTAATGCTTTGAAATTAGCAATCCATCAAATGGATAGGTCCACTGATTAGGTTACTGCTCTCAAAATCTAATGATTTTATTCCTGAATATTCCTACAATGTCTAATATGAGCTTGTAGGAGACACCTCATATTCAAATCATTACATGTTGATTTTCTTTATATCTTTTTGTTGTAATAAATCTTAGTCATGAGTACAACTATATGTTCTGTCCTGTGAATCTTCTTTACCAATCATTGAACCTGGGGATGACCTTGGAGATCTCTTCCTCCTTAGTGTTATTTACAATAGAACCAAAAATTAGGAGATACTTAGAGATAAGTCTAACAAACAGGTGTAAAAGTTCCTTTTGATGACATATATAAAATATTGATGTGAGAAATGAAACAATACATAAATGGAGATGCATACTGCAGACATGAGTGGAAGGACTCAATATTTTTAAGATGTCAATTCTCCCTCAATTGACTGTTGCAAAACCAATAAAAAATTGAACAGTATTTTTGGTAGAAATCAACAACCTAATTATAAACTTCAGTAGAATTTAGAATCACTGAAGTGATTTTTGAAATGAAGAACAGAAATAGAATAGTGTATAATATAGAAGAAAAGGAAGAGCCATATAAGTGAAAGAGATCATAGTTTAGAACTAGATCCACATACACATTATAAATTGCTTTTCAAAAAATGCTAAGGTTATACATGAGGGAATAGAAAATCAGAAAAGCAGGCTATTCACAAGGGGAAACAGGCATTTCATATTTTGTTTCTTATCATACAGAAGAACTGACTCTATATTAGCCTTAATTCTAAGCAGAATATCTAAAATGTAAAACCCTTTGAGAAAAGAATAGAAGGAAAAATATAGATTATCTTGGAATACACAAAAATTCTTAGATCTGATAATAAAAGCATGATTCATGAGAAAACAGAAATTTGACTTTTCAAGATTAAAAAACAAAATCCCCTTCATCAGAGATTCTCAAAATGAAAACAGGAGTTTTGTAGAGAAAATATTTTATATATTAAAAAGGACTTGTATGTAGTATATTTAAGGAATTCTGACAATTCAAAGATAAAAAGAAAAAGTTCCTCTTCAAAAAATGTGGGCAAATGAGTTTAACAGGTTTTTTCACAAAAGAATATATGAAAATGGCCAATAGGCACATGCAAAGATATTCAGTGTCATTAATCTTCAGGAAAATGCAAATTAAAACCAAATTAAATGCTCCTATCTACCTATTAGAATGACTCAAGTTAAAATAGCTTACATTAGCATGTAAGGCTAAGATCTGAAATGACTGGATTGCATATGCTGCTGGTAGCAATGTAAAATGATATAACCACTTTGGGATACTATTTGACTGTTTTTTAAAATGCATTTGCTTATGGTATGATTCAACTTGCCATTCCTTAATACTACCAAAAAGAAATGAGAATATATAAAAGTCACAAGGACTTTTATAGCATTTTATTCAGTATAGTAAAAAACTGAATACACTTAAAATGCCTATCAACAAAATAATAGATATAGTTGATTAACAAAAAAATGGTGTATCTATGTATAAAATGAGTACATGTTATTTGATTTTGTTGATACATGTTGCACACCAATCCATAGTGACCATTTGCAGAATGGTGATTGTGTTCTGATGTGTAAGGAGCTTTGCATTTCAAAGGGGTATGAAGAATCCTTCTGGAGTGTGGAAATGTTCTATATCTTGTTTATGGTGATGATTTTAGAACTGTATACAATTTATAAGCCTGATGAAGTTGTGTCATTAATTTTAAAATTTTTATTAATTTTTTTGGCATATTATAATTATTCACTATCATGGGATTCATTGTTACACATTCATACATGCACATAACAGAATTCAGTCAATTTAATTCCCCAGAACCTCTTTTTCTGCCCTCCTCCCTTCCTCTGTCTCCTTCCTCTACTCATCTCCCATTAGTTTCATTCAAATTATTCCTAAGTGAGATTAATAGAGAAAATGACTGAATGCATGCTATCACAGGAAGAAGCATGAAGAAGGTAGAATTCATTTATTCAGGTGTTGGTATAAAGGAAGGTTGAAGAATTATCACACACACCAAAATGTAGAAATACTGAACTCCTTCCTTTTTTATTTCATTTTTGTCCCAAAGACAATACTCTGAAGGATAAAATAAAAAACTTTAGGAGAAAATAGAATATTTAAGTATATGAAATAATAAGATAACATTTAAAAGTTTAAAATAATTTCATCTTCAGTCTCAGATACAATAGATCAAGATAGACTTGAAATAATTTAAAAATACAACTGGAAATCTTACATTCTTAATCCTGGAGACTGTTTTGGGGAAAGGAAGTAGAAAAAGATAAAAAAAAATTTTTTTAAAAATTGACAACGTGAAGCTATTAACTAAAAGAAGTAACTAAGATTCTGGAACTAGGGGGGAAGGTGATCTTTGCGAAAGACTGACCAATTTGAGAATAAAGTACATTGAAGTGATTATTTGTAAATGGTTTTAGAAAAACAGGTACAGGGATCTTTGTCAGTATGTTTTCACCCAGAACAAGTTGTTTAATACTAACTTCACTTTTTAATAATAGTTAGTTATTATTAAATATAATTTAACATATTATTACATATATTATTAAATATATTTGTTCACACACAAATAATTCGGTATCTGAGGTTATACATTTCAATAATGTCCCAATTCTTGAATACAGAAAATTGATATGGATATAATAAATAGTGTTATATTAGAAATATTAATGACATTAGTACTTTAGGTTAAGAAAGACAATTCAGCTTCCCATTTTATGTTGTATTGTTTGGTTGTTCTCAAGGTAAGATTAAAAAAAATTGAAAAAGATCTCTATGATATAATGGCTATTTGGTGAATAGTCATGGTTTTTGAGGTTTTATCTATGTAGTTTCTAATATACTCTATTTATAAACACCTTGCTGAAAATAATTTCCATTTGATTTTATACCACCTTCCTAATTTCTAAAGATAATGATATTAGAATTTGTAATAGGTGAATAATTTTGATATAGATTCTTTTATAATAGGTTAATGTGAATCCTGAAATATTTAATTTCTTAATTATTATAATAACATTTTGATACCATTTGGAATTATTCTGTGTTTTAAAATTCAGAGTATCATCTTTGGGCTTCCCTGATGTAATAAGATGATAAGAAGAATATTAAAATAGCAATATACACTATTATATACAGAGTTTACTATGATTACTTTTTATAATAAAGAATCATTGTATAGTAAAATCAGATTTTACTATAATAATGATTATTAATTTTTCAAATTAAATTGTGCTTGAAAAACTTAAATTAAGAAGAGGAAATAATTTGATATTATTGAAAATATAAATTTTATAGCATATTTTACTAAGAATAAAAATACAAAACTTAGAGTACATGTCATTAAGAATAAAAATGCAAAAATCCAGGGCTGGGATTGTGGCTCAGCGGTAGAGCGCTTGCCTAGCATGGGCAGGCCCCAGGTTCTATCCTCAGCACCACATAAAAATAAAGACATTGTGTTGTGTCCATCTACACCTAAAAAAATAAATAAATATTTTTAAAAAATTGTAGTTGAACATAATACTTTAAAAAATGCAAAAATCCCAGCAAATATTATAATGATAACAACCTAAAGTGTTGTCTTTTTTTATAATAGCTTCTGCTTATTCTTAAATTTGAAAATGAAAAGCAAAGTGAGAACCTTACTCTATCTTTTGTAGAAAGTACAACATATTTAAATAAATTCTAATTCCATTATAGGGGTTCAATATGGGCATCATCAAATTTTGCTAGTGTTTCTGAAAGACACTGGCACTGAAATCAATGAAAACAACCAAAATAGAATATGGAAGTAATAGCCATAAACATTCGGTTATTCTTTACAGAACACGAGTGCTCTGATGAGTATTTTCTGTCCTGATGAGACTGCAGGTCTACTGGTGATACGGTTTCTGCTTTAATCTTTAATTATGACTACAATATCATTTCTCATATGTATCTTTCTATGGTTATAAAAAATAAGATATATGAGGGGCCATTTATCTATAGCATGACTCTGATAACATTCCTGCCTGTTGCCACAGAAACCCAGATCATGGTCATATGTTTCTGTAAAATAGGAAATACAAAGACATTAAGACTTTCAACTCCACTATTTAATTCTTGTTTTGTTTGGACACAAAGTCTGACCTTCACTTGATTTGACTGCCTTATTTGCATCACAACTCAGGTAGTACATCTTGATTCTTGTTTTGCTCCATAAAATGGGTGTCTTGGCAATTTGCGCATCAATAAATGGCACTGAGCAGAGCAAATGAGTTTAACAAATGTGTTGAATTTTCTTTTAAATATGTATGCTGGCCATATTCTTGTAATTCTAATGGCCATATCATTATATTGTAAAAATTATGCTGACTCTGTCTCTGATATATTAACTGCATAATTATTCAAAGCTATCAGCCTAGCAGTTATTTTTTTTTTCTAAAAAGAACTTTTCATTGAAAATACCTTCAAATAGATTAAACTCATTTTTATTCCCCCTGGCAATGGTATGTTATGTAGGTCACAATAACTGGATAACCTTTTCTGATTCATTTTAATGTATCTCACATAAGCAAAAAGGAAAAAAAGAAAAAAGAAAAATGAGGCCCGTGTTCTGCTTTGCCTAGTATTTTAAAGAAGTTTATATTCGTCAGCAAGTCTTGTTACTGTCTATTGTTTGAAGGCTAAGGCAGAAGTCTTTCAACAGAAATAAAATTTGTTTACATGAATACTTTCATTTGCTTTGTTTCTAATGATAATATCAGCTATTACAAATTAGCAAATAAGAAGCTACAAAACAGTAGGTTTTTACCATATCATTATTTCTTTTGATTATACTGAAAAAATTTGTTCATCCTTCAGTTTGACTTAAGAAACTGTGTGACCTAAAACTAAAATTGAACTAAATTATACTGAATTTTTTCGTGTGCCTGAGTTTTTCTGTAAGAAAAAAATAGAATTTGTTTATATTTTTTGTTTATTTCTTATAATCTTATTCACCTACTTTGCTACAAACTGCTCTGGTTATCTTTTCATCTGTGTAGATTTTTAAAATTGTCATACAATTACACATAATAAAATACACACATATTAAGTGTATAATATAAATCTTGACAAAAGTATTTAACCAAAATGCAGTCATAATATTGAACTTTGTTACACACTGAAAATTCCTTTCTTCCCCTTTCCAGTTCTCATCCACATTCCTTCCATAGACTCAGCCATTATTCTGATTTCTTACTTCAAAGATTAGTTTTACCTGTTCTATAATTCCAATAAATGGAATTATGTAACATGCATTGTTTTGTGTCCTCTTTCATTAGCTCAATATGTTTTTGAGATTTTCACATATATTGTATGGTATCTTCCATGTTGTATAGCATAACTTTGAGTAAGTATATCACATTATGTTACTCAATCCTATGTTAATATAAATTTGTATTGTTTCTCTCCCTCTGTCTCTCTCTTTCTCTCTCTCTCTTCCCCCTTGTTCCTCCCACTACAAATGCTACATCCTTGTGAAATATTTTTACAATAAATATAAGTCTGGTTTGGAAATTAAATAACTGGGGACGTGAGCTCCCTATTGATTTATAACATCTCTAGTTCCAAATCAAAAATGTGACCTGCTCTGTCAAAATAGATCTGGGTCATTTAGTTGTTTTCTTTATCAATTGACACATGTTAAACTTTGTCAATAGAGGGCGCCAGAGACATATTGCAGGAGACTGGGGGTCGCTTGCAGGTTGCTGCATGCCTCTCCACAGGCTTGTACAAGGTGGACCTCTTTAGCCTCTCTGGCTTCAGCAACACTTGAAACTTCTTCAACCCATGAGTTCTGCCTGGCATGGCAAACAGCAGCACCAGTCACTACCATCTTTCCTTGGTAGCCCACTTACCTGGGAAGTTTTGTGAGACAGTGTCTTTGATAAGAGCATCTTTCCAAGAACCACTTTCTCCAATACTCTGGTTCCCTATCTCCACCCAAAGGGTAGTAGCTGCATCTTATATGTACTGTTCATTTAAACGTTAGAGTTCACTTGACTTTTAAATCTCTAAATTCTTGCTGTACTTAATTATGTTTGTATTAAACTTCACCTGTCCAAATTTGCTCACTGTTTCTCAGCTCTGATTGAACCAGAGCTGGTAACAAGAGTTGGATTGCTGGATTTTATGGCCAGTGCAAGTATAATTTTGCTAGAAATTGCCAAGCAGTTTCCCAACTGGTTGTATCACTTAACACTCTCACAAAAATAATAGGCATTTTCTAGACACCCCATATCATCTCAAGCATTAGATACCACACAGTTTTTAAAAATGTAGTCATGTTTACTGTTTATAGTAGTGTGGTGGCTTTGATTTGCAGTTGCCTGAAACCAATAATATTAAAACATCTTTTTACGTGTTTATCGATTATTTATATGATGCAGTTTGTGAAGTGCCTTCTCAAATCTGTCGCCCAATTTAAAAAAAAATGATTATCTTAAATTATCAGTTTACAGGAATCTATCCTTATATAGGTCCACTGTCAGGTAAATGTATTGCAAGTATTCTTTCCTATTCTGTGTCTAATTTTTCAATTTCTTTACTTTCTTTTGAGGAACCAACCTTTTTTGATATTAATGATTTCCAATTTTAAAATATTTAAATTTTAGTATTACTTATAATTAAATTAATTAATCCACCTCAAATTACTGTTTATATGTGGACTAAGTAATGGTCAAAGTTAGTTTTTCCCCAACATTGCTTTCTAATTGACCCAGAACTCTAAAATAAAAAGATTTCCCTTCTCCACTGAGTTGCATTGAGTCATTTTAATTCATTTGCTTCCCTTATTATCATTGGCTATAAGAGGCCATGCAATGTTGAAAAGCAATCATGAAACCAGATGTGCTTCTCTAACCCCAATCTTATTGTAAATGTTTTCCATATTTGACCAATAAGTGTTTTCTTTTTATAGCTTTAGTTAATGGTATACATTAAAGTACACACAACAAAATGTACAACTGATAAATTTTGACATGTGTACATGTGTAAAGTCCTCACCCCAATCAAACTGGTAAACATATCCATCTCCCTCAAACATTTTTCTGTGTGTTCCATTCTTCCTAGCCCTCCTGCCATTTATTTCCAAGCACCAACCACCACTGCAGATTAGTTTGTTTACCACCCTCCCTGGAATTTAACATAAATAGAATAATCCTACATGTGTTCTTTATTATCTGGCTTCTGCCACTCAACATAATAATTCATAGAACATTTCACATATTGCATGAATTAATAGTTCAAACTGTTTTGTGGCTGAGTGATATTCCATTGTTTAGTTTTATAACTTTTTTCATTTATTAACTTACATTTCGATGGCTATATGAGTGATTTCCGGTTTCTGATTATAATAAAACTGCTATGAATATTCATGTGTAGGTTTTGTGTGTATTTTTGCTTTCATTTCTCTTAAACAAATGTCTGGTAGTTAAATGGTTAAGCCATAAATTAGTTATTTATTGAACTTGTTAAAAAGTCCCCAAATATTTTTCCAAAGTGGTTACACATTTTATTTCCCATTTGCAATGTATAAGAATTCCATTTGCTTCACATCTTGCCAGCATCCTAAGATCACTGCAAATCTCAGTGGTTTTAATAGATGTGTACCAGTGGTACATAGGGTTATGAATTCATATTTCTTTAATGACTAGTATTGTCAAACTTTTCATATGCTAATTTTCACTCACATGTCGTCTTTGGTAAATTGTAAGATCTTTTGCCCATTTTTAAAAACAATGTTAATTTCCCTACTATTGCTTTTTCTGAACTCCTCCATGTCTTTAACCACATGTGTAATTTGCAAACATGTTCCCCATTTTGTGGCTTGTATATTTAACTATTTTAACAGTCTCTTTTGAAGAGCAGAAGTTCTTAATGAATTACAACTCATCTTGTTGCTTTGCATATTGTTTTTCTTGGTGTCATATCAAAGATATCTATTTTTAGTCAGCTTTTCTGTTGCTGTGACCAAAAAACCCTGAGGAGAACAGCATAGAAAATGAAGAGTTTATTTTGGCTCATGATTTCAAAAGTTTAGCCCATGGATGGCAGATTCCATAGTTCTGGGCCTAAGGTGAGGGGGGACCTCACAGGGGAAAGGTGTGGCAGAGGAAAATAGCTCAGGACTTGACAGCCAGGAAACAGAAAGAACTCTACTCACTGGGGACAAAATATAAACCACAAAGGCATGAGATGTGATATTGCAGCTGACCCGCCTTCTGCAGCCACACCCTACCTGCCTATGGTTACCACTTAGTGAATAATACACTGACTAAGTTATATCTCTCATGATCTAATCATTTCACCTCTGAAAATTCTTGCATTTTCTCACACATGAGGGATAATTCATATCTAAACCATAACAAAATCTTTACTCCAATAAACAATGATATGATTATATGTTCTATTGGGAGTAAGATTTGCATTAGTCAATTTTTTTCTAAATACTGGGGAATCTGGATTTTCAATTTTTCCAGCAGCATTTGTTGAAAAGTCTACCTTGCTGGCCACAGTGGTGCACGCCTATAATCCAAGTGGCTCAGGAAGCTGAGGCAGGAAGACTTTAAGTTTAAAGCTGGCCTCAGCAACTTCACAAGGCCCTAAGCAACTTAGTGAAACCCTGTCCCTAAATAAAATATGAAATTGGGATGGAGGTATAAATAATATAAAAAATGTGCTCAATGGTTAGGTACCCCTGGGTTCAATCCTCAGTACAAGGAAGGAAGGAAGGAAGGAAGGAAGGAAGGAAGAAAGGAAGGAAGAAAAACTACCTTGTCTTATTAGAATACCTTTGCTTCTTTATCAAAAATCATTGGACTATTTATGTGGGGCTCTATTTATAGATCCTAAATCATCTCAAGAGATGCAAAAACTGTCATTCAATAGAAATTAATATTCCATTATGATTTTAAAAGATCAGCAAATATGATTAGAAAGAATCTCACCTAATTTGATCATGGAAATTCGAGAAAGTCTATAATATAAATTATGTATAATGGTGAAATTTTAAAAATCATATTATATTATTGAAAAATACATGAAAAATAGATATCTAATCAGCACAGTAAAACTAGAAAAAATTTACATGGAAAATAAAGGGAAAAGAATCTCAGTTTTCAGAGGATGCTCTCCCCACACACAAAAAAATGTAAAATATGTTTAACTGGAAAGGTAAAAATTGAACACTACAAAATAGAATTTCATCATCAGATTGGCAAGAATAAAATAAACTGGTGAGAAATATAAAATATTGTTGAGGATGGGAAGCAACAAAAACCCTGCTGGTAGGAAAATAAATTAATACAATCACTTTGAAAAATATGCTAACAGCATCTAGCAAAGGTGAAGCTGTATCTGTGCTATGGTCCAGCAACTGATCCTAGGCCTTTGCTCTGGAAAAACCTTCTACATGTGCACCAGAGGACCTGTGTGAGAAGATTCATGGCAGCTTTGACTGTCAAAAGAAAATAGAACAAAAGAGCAAACTTGAAAAATATGTCATCAACAGGGGATAGATAAATACATTTTACAGTAAATCTATAATAAATGTTACACTGTAATGAAAATAAGTGACAGATATATACAGATGTCAAGATGGGTGACTCCCAGGAATATAATGCATAGCAAAATCCTTAGCACATTTAGCTAGTACCATTTACATAAATCTCAAAGAAGTAGAAAATGAAATACATTACTGAATAAAAGAACATGTAAACTCCACAAAGTAAAAATAAGAGGAATGAAAATCATAAAAGTCAGTATGGCATTTTCCTTGAGTGGGAAGGGAAGGAGTTTAATCACATACAAATTTCTTTTTTTTTTTTTGGCTGTGGAATATATTAATGTTCACTCCACTTGTATTGCTTTCACTCTAAACATTCCTTACAAATCTCCTTGAGTATATAATGCATATTGAGTGTGTGTGTATATATATATATATATATATACACACAGATATATAATGTATATAAGATATATACAGTCTATAATATATATACATATATATTATATAATATAAAACTTTGAAACCTAGATTTAATATATTTCAGGAATAATTAAAATGAAGAAAATGGAGTAATACTTTCAACTTTTCAAGGAAAATTAAATATATGTTGCTCTTATTACCTACACAAAGCTTCAAGTAAATATGAGTGAAATAAATATTCTTTGAATGAAAAGGCTTTAGAAATTTTGTCATAAATGTTTTGTTTTTGAAATTAGCAATATTAAACTATTTCAGCAGGAAGACATGACCAACACAGGGAAGGCTGAGGTGCAGGAATGAAGAGTATATATTGGATGATTTTTCCATTGTCATAACAGAATACCTGAGTGCATGTAGATTGTACCATTGTTAATTTCTAGGATTTGATATTGTACCACCATTATGTAGGATGCTATAGCACTGGCCACACAGGACTGCCCTATACATTTCTTTAATTTCTTTGAAACTTCTTTTTGTTTATAATTACTTTAAATTAAAAATTAAAAGAAAATAACTGCCCCTTCCCCAAATTTAAGACAATACAATTCTAACCATAGTAACATCTCTTAAGAAAAATAGGTTTTGAAGAAAACATTTTTTAAACAAATTGATAATAGTTATCAAAATATAAAACTATAACAAAAATCATATCAACTTTGAAATTTTAAAGTTGGTTATTATTTATGTTCTTTGGATATCTTTGATTATCTATCATCTCTTTGCCTACCATAGTATCTTGCCAATTGAGTGTTACATATTTTTTAAGGAATGATAGAAATGTATGTAAGGAACTCATGTAACTCAAGAGTGGAAAATTTAGCAAAGCACCTAAAAAAATGAGCAAAAAATCTGAACAGGCATTTTTTCCAAAGAGAACTTACAAAATACCAACAGGTCTATGCAAGGGTGTTCAGCATCACTAATCATCAAGAAAATGCAAATCAACACAATTACATCATGTAACACCTATATGTTGGCTACTGACAAAATGTCAGTAGACAGTAGGTGTGGGCAAGTATACACAGGAAAGGCAAACCTTACAGTGGGAATGTAATGAATTGGCACCACCATTGTGGAGAGCAGTAGGAGGTTCCTCAAAAATTCAGAAAAACTAGGAGCTGCGGTTGTGGCTCAGTGGTAGAGCGCTTGCCTTGCACATGCGAGGCACTGGGTTCCATCCTCAGCAACAAATAAACAAATAAAGCTACTGTGTCCACCTACAACAACAACAAAAATTTAAATTTAAAAAACATTTTATTGTATTATCTAGCAATTCTATATTTAGGTAGACATCCAAAGGAAATAAAACCACTATATTGAAAAGATATTTGTACTCTCATATTCATTGCAGCATTATTTATAATAGCCAAGATATAGAAATAATCTTTAGTGTCTGCTAAAAGACAAATGGATAAAGTAGATGTGTATATGTATATATGTGTGAGTATGTTTATGTATAAATATATATGTATATACATACATATATATATATTTAAAAAGAAGGAAACCCTGCCTTTTATAACAAAATAATAAAACTGGAGGATATCATGATAAGTTAAATTAGCCAGACACAAGAAGAAATATACTGCATAATATCATTTATTTGTGGTATCTAAAAATGTCAGACTGACACAAAGAATAGAAGAGTGGTTACTAGGGTATATGTGTGCTAGGAGGAGATAAAGCAATGTTGGTCAAAGGGTAAAAATTTGTAGCTGAGAAATGAATAAATTCTGAAGGCCTAATGTACTAACATGGCTACTGTCGTTAATAATGTATTGTATATTTGAGATTTGCTAGGAGCACAGATTGTGTGTTTATGCCACAAAAAAGATAAATATGTAATATGGCTATGTTAATTGGCTTGGTTGTGGCAATCATTTCACAACCTATATGTTTATCAAGACATTACAATGTATACCATAAATATATACAATTGTCATTTGTTAATTATACTTTACTAAAACTTAAAAAAAAATTGTATGGATATATAAAGATACTACATAATCGTCCTGAGGCTTCCAGACTCTAGATTTAGTGGTCATCTTCATTCCCCAAGCAGAAGACACAGAGAAGGAAAAAAAAAAAAAAAAAACACTTTCATTCAAATGAGATCCGCAGTTCACTCATTGGAGGTGCTGTTTTGACCTTGAGGCCCACTGTCCCCTGTGGTATTCCTCTCTGCAGTGAGGTTATAAGTCATCAGGGTTTTGTGGGGAAAAGTTTGCAATTCACAGATGGTGATATTTTGAACATTCATCACCGAATAGAAGGAACAGAAGTAGCCGTCATCCATTCCCCATGGTTCAGTCCAGTGCGCTCTGTGAGGACAGACACATGTCATCAATCCAGGAGGCACTTCTTCAGGGCTACATAGCAGCACAAGAACAGTGTATCCTCCATAGGTCTGCACTCAGAAGGGCTCCGGGCTTGCAGTGCTACTACCATATTCTTTATAATCTCATCCTTGAATTTGTTTTTTGAAAGTGAGGTTCACTAAGACAATGAAGCTTGAGCAAGGACCTTAGAGACTCATCTCTCCTGATTTTTCACCTCCTGCCACCTCCCTGGGAAAGATGTTCTGTGATGGACTGTCTTGCTCTTGTGTCCACCTGATCTAATCTACCCTTCCCTGCTCCTCTCTTTCCCAGACAAGAATTAAGGGTATGCTCACCTTCCATCAAAGCCCTGCACTTCTGGGGGAAGCCCAGGGACAGGTGTGTCAAGAGTAAAAAAGGTAATAGAGCTCTGCCTTTGGACTCTTGGAGATAAGGCAAGAAGGTGACCCTCCAAACCAGCCTGGCAGCCTCATAGGAGATATGGCTCTTATTCCGCAAATTCCCAGGATACTGAATATCCCCACAGCAGAGGTTGCAATCTACTGGGGGCCACCAGTGGGAAGGCAGATTGACTTCTCTGCCCCCGATGGGGTCTTGAACTTTTATTTTGAATTGAATCCTACCAGGTATGTAACACAGATGGTCCATCATGCCCTCCCAGACATATGTTAGATGGAGGAGGAGGAAATCCTGCAAACTCTGTGGGGAGGAGATGGGATATCCAGAGATGCCCTCTCTACAGGTGAGGAGGCTAGTGACCTGGAGTTCCATTAGACGAGCTACCATCTGCGGATCACAAGCTTTACCAGGTACTTTTACGAACCAGGGCATAGGAATTTCTTAAAGGAAGCACAATTATCCTCATTTTGCTCTTGACCAAATAGAAAGGTTAAATAATTCTTCAAGATCATTCAGCTAGTAAATGGCAATTTCTTAGAAAAAGCTTTCTAGGGAAGGAGATGTTGGAGCTGAGCATTTTTTTGATGAGACACACAGGGAGGACAAGTATGATAAAAGGTAAAGAATGTACATTGGTGTGCCCCATGGCAGGACCTGTGGGTATTTTCTCTCAATGAGTGTGATTTGAGCTCAGGTGCTGATTTTGTAAGAGAAAGTAGAGAGAACAGAAAGATAACAGAGAGAACATTGGTCAGGCCAGGTGAAGAGAATTGTCTGGAATTTAGTGGGTAGTTTTTGCTGAGGACTAAGATGAACAGACTTTTATTTTAATAAAAATCACTCCTTGGGGTGGAAAAAGTCTTGCTAAAGAACTACTTAATAGCCAAAGAAATACAAAATGTAAAGACTTAGATGGATGCAGAAGTGGTTTTGTGACAGAAAGCAAGAGGATGTTGCAAAGCTCAAGGGTGTACAGCAAGACAAAGAGGGGTCCCTGGGGCCAAGGTTGGGGAGAAAAGGACAGAAGGTGCCCACTAGGACCCAGTGTCTCAGAATAGACTAAAAAGCAATAGGAAGTTATGGTGAACTTTCCAACTTTAGCTTCATTAGGGTATTCGATGTATAAGTTTCATTTTGTGATTAGGGTAGCTATAGGATTTGAATATTAAATAGGCCACAGTAAATAGAATGAATGAACTTTAATCTGAAAGTAAGAGACAGAGGAAAGTGACATTGAAGACAAAAGAAGTTGAACGCAAGAACGTTTGTTGTTCTTTTTTAAGACAGAATTTCCTGCTTCATAGTCCTAAACTACATTTCTAGAAAGTCTCTGCTGAGGCATTTACTGCTTTTGCTATATTAATGGTAAATACAAGTACTTAGCTATGACTGTAACCTCAAAGAAATGAAGAGCTACTGGAAGTCAAGGATTCCATTTTATTCATTATTTTATTTCCATTGCATGTCATTTCTAGATGCAAAAGTAAAGCACTTTAATAAAATTTTATTCCTCAGTATGTAGCATTTCATCTTTCAAGTGATTCTCAAACATTTTGTCCTGAATATTGAATCTTGTCAGCAATAAAACGTAAAATCTCCCCAGTTTATCTCTCTGTTGAGAGGCAGCATAGTACAAAGCATAGAGCAGAGGTGCTCAGTGTGGTCCCCAAATCAGCAGTATCCACATCCTGGGGGACATTGCTAAAATGCAAATCCTTTGGCATCACCCAGGTCCACCATAGACCAACTTTGGACCTGGGGCTCAGTATCCTGTGTATTTACAAGCCCTAGAAGGGATTCTGATTTGTCCTAACATTTGAGAAACACTGATTCAAAGAAATAAGAAGACCCTTGAATTTAACCATATATGTTTTCACATTTTGCTTTTGTCAAGTATAAGTCAAAGACAGTCAGTATGAGTATGAGAACAAAGTGATACAGTAGGTAAAAGCATTTAACTCACTTCCTGAATTAATGTCACTATTAAACAAAGGCTAAATTCCTACTTCGCATACAATGTGTTACTCTTATGGAATTATGGTCTCATGAAGAAACCTAGAAACAGCTGAGTAAAAAATGTGGGTGATGGGAATCTTCATAGGCTGAGCCTTTATTTTCACTTGGCTGTGGTCCTGAGTATTGTCATCTAGTATCATCAAAATTTTAAAGAAGCCTGCATCACTTCAAAGTCTGTTTTATTTTTAGCACCGCTCCAGTTACCTTTGTGCCAAGAATGAGTTCATTAATTGCAAAAACAAAACAAAAGATTTCTATAAAGACTTCCAGCTTTTCGCTTCACCACCCTAAATCCTTTTTTCATTTTTAAATGAGAGGGAGAATAAAACAACCATACTGTGGTGAATGCTTTAATAGCAAAATTCTAAAAAAAAAAAAAGGAAGATTTCTCATATTAGGGGAAAATAAAGGCAGGATGCTTGTTTGCCCTGTAAATGCTTTTTATCATCTGGCAGGAACCGAGAGATAAAAGGATCAATCACAGGCAAAGGCATGCATTTTTCAGAGCTTTGTCTCTTCCTATTGTTCAGCTTTAGCAAAGGTATTAAAACAGCTTCCTATAAACAGTACTTATTCACACTGCTCACACTTTCATATAGCTTTACCCCCATTCTCTTTCTTTAAATGCAAGGTCAGCTCTGCTCTGTTATGAAGGAAACTGTTTTGAAATCACACCTCTCCTTTCTGTCCTGCCTCAAATATATATCTCTGAGCTCTGTTCTTCAATTGACATGCATTTAAAAACAATTCTATCTTGGATTGATCAGCTGATCCAGTGACAGGGACTACAGCTTGCTCTTGCCATTGTTTTTCTTTGTTGCTACTGGGCTTTTGTTTGAGTCTTGCAACATCAGCTCTGACTGCAATAATTGATTGAGCTATGCCACAGGGCCCAAAATAACAAAGGAAGAAAAATATGAACAGTTAGTGAAAGAAGCCCCAGGAAAAGACATAAATAAATGTAGTAGACCCGAATACTGCAGTGCTGGTGGAGCCTAACCAGGGCAAGATCAACCAGGTCACTATCTTTTTTTGAATGGCCCAGAGGTGAATTCAAGGAGAGACACTGTGTTCTAAAAAGGATGTTAAGCCTTCGAATGATCATTTTCTAAACTCAGGGGAGAACACATCCAGATATAATTCTGTACCTAAATGGCCTCCACACTTTAAGCTGTTTAGATAATATGGTAATGAATATTTTAGAGAAATCTACATAGATAATAGTCATCAAGCCAATAAATACAGACTGGCTACATCTCTGCTAATATTTGCATATAAATCCATTGGAATGAAATGTTCAGACCTCAGCATTTAACCATTGCCATGAATTTGAATAGGGTCTAATAAAATCCTTACACTTTTTTTTTTTTTTTTGCAAGGTTCGTATATACACAAGGAAATAGCAGCCTTTTAAAATCTCAGGATTGGAAAGAACATTAGAGGTCAGATAATCCAGCTGTGCCCTAATGAGGTATTGGGCAAAGCACCATTATAAAGATCAGTTTGTTACAAACTCACATGCAATTGGTACTTTGGCCAGAAGTTGGGCATGTGAGCACTTTGATGACAATTCATGTAGCAAGTTCCTGACAAAATTATTCAATCAGTGAAAAGGATCATTTGGAGCTAGGTGCCTTTTGCAAAGGGGAATATTATTTACATTGTATTAAATGAACATATTTCCTTAAAATGTCCTTGTTGACATTTAAGTGGACTGACTTTGTTCTCTTTTCTTCCTCCCTCCTTCCCTTCCCTCCTTCCTGTTAAAAGATATAAATCAGTTAAAAGTAATTACAGAATGCATCTTAGGAATTGTTAACATACCTACCAAAACTGATTACTGAAGAATGAAGCTAAGGGGGGGGGGGATAGACTGTTCTGTGTGAAGAAATTAGCATAATTTGTATGTAGGAACAGTAAGCCCAGAGGTAGGAAAGAGGATCTGAATACTGCTCTGAAATATCTACCCTGGAAGAATTCTCAGAAGATAGAATGAGTTATGGACTTTTACAATCAGTCATATTTCAGTTTTTAAAAATGTTTACTGGGCATTACTGTAAAGTAATGCTTTCTGATTTCCTCAGGTCTGTAAAGTATGCTTACATTAAATTTCATGTTAAGTGGGGTAAATGAAAATAAAACAAGACACCTGTGATTCAACTCTGGATTGACAGAGTAGCAAAAAAAAAGAAAAAAGATAAATAAAAATACCTAAGATGAATATTTCAGCAGAAATTAGTAGCTAACATTCACTGAAAAAGAGGGGAAAAAAAGCAGTGATGGGTTTTTTCTCCTATACTCTACAGAGAGGAATGATTGTTTTCCTCATGTTCTAAAATGAGGAAATAGAAGCACAAAGAAGTTAAGTCACTGCCCTCAAGGTATAACATAAAAATAATAAGTAATATAAATGAGCTACAAATTCAGAAAGTGAGACATAAAACACAGAAAATAGTTAGAAAATAGATGATAGATGGATCAATGGATGATTTGTAAATATTTTACCATATAAAATGACTGACTTTTTATGCCTTTGAAACTATCATTAATATGTGCTATAGACACGTAATGTGTCTTTTTGTATTTATTTATTTTTATTTACTTGTAGTGGGGCTCAAACCCAAGATCTTACCTATGCCAGGCAAAATCTCTAAAATAAGCCCCACTGGCAACTCCCTAGAATGTGTTTTGGCACAGAGCTGTGGAGGAAGCTCCTCTGTAATGTAATAATTCTTATACTACTCACATTTGGAGTGGAGGCTTCATGATCTTCATGATCGACAATCTTTACTGCTCTGACATGCTGAATGATTATTAATGCAGTGGAAGAAGTGCTAATGAACTGAAGACATTTCGTTCATTGATATGAACTCAAAGTGTATGTTAGCAGACTATGATGTTTCTTCAATCTCTAGTCTATGCAATTCCAAATACTTACATCCTAATCATAGGTGTGCCAAACTGCTTTTGTCCTAGTGTTAAAGGAATACTATGCTTTTAATGTCAAAATTCTGATCATAGAAGGAATATGAAAACTACAAAGGTGTTCACTTACTGATCATAGTGGCTCTCAGAAGTGTCTCAGTCAATTAAAGCAAAAAGTTCATCCACTGATTTTTTTCATAGGTTTGTTTTTAACATTTGTTTTTGTTTATTCCTAGGTACTATGCATACTGAAAGACTTACTTTTGTGCGATTTTTAATCTATTTTCTAAAGTACTAGAAAGAGTTTATTTTTAAAATCTCAAAAAAAGTCAACAAATGTGATTTAGCTTTAAAGAAATTTTATAAAGATAAAAAGGGTACAAATTGGCATAGTCAACATAGTTCCATCATTGAAAAAATAAATGCATTTTACTGCTACCTTAAGCTGAATTGGAATTATAGTTACTAATTTTCATCCTCTTTCCTAAAACAACTGAACTATTGGAAAAAAAATTGAAACAACAATTGTCTCTTGTCATTGGACATCAGGCAATGAAGGATGGTAATGTCTTGACAAGCAGGACACAATGTCATGCTTATGATTTCCCCAGCATGATGCCTATGTGTGTGTGTGTGCGTGGGGGCAGAGGGTAGGTAGATAACTGGACATTGTCTCTCTGAAATGAAAAGAATAAATAGAGAGCTCAAGGAAGCCATGGAGGCTAGACTTCAAAGGACAGACTGTGGGAGAGAGAAAGTTGATCAGAAGAAATCTGGAGACTTTCAGAGGATTTCCTCAAGTGTTCAGTTGAGCACTGATGAGCTTCTACATGCCAGGAAACACCTGAAATAGAAAAGAGACACACAGAAGGAATGTGGAAACCCTGACAAAGATCACACAAAGCTGAGAAGAGTGCCAACTCCCCACAACAAGATGGAGACCTGTAAATCCCTGGTAAACCGCCTTCCCCCAAAATAAGTATTTTGTCTTCTAGGAAGTTACTAGGGTCTAATAAGAACCAAAAGGATCAGACTGTTTTAAAATTAACTGCATACTAAAGCAATGCTCAAAAAAATTTTGAGCAATAAAAAAATAACCATCAGGGTAAAATTTACATTGGTTGGTAGTCATTTAAAAAATTAGCAGACATGCAAAAAATGGCATTTAAAGAATAGTTTATGTGTACACTATATTGAAAAACCTAGAGGATATATTAGACATGTGAAATGAAGACATGGAAATAGAAGTGTCCCAAGTCAAATGTTTAGAAGTGAAAGTATATGATGATAAAATTCACTGGGTGAGATTAATGGCAGAACATAAATTTCAGAACAACAATTGGCAACTTGAAGAAAGTGATAGAAACAATCAACAATGAAATATATGCAAGAATTAAACAACAAAAAATAAAAAGAATCTGTGAACTGTGACAAATATGTGTGTCACTGAGTCCGGATGTAAAAAAATGATAAGTAGAAAAAAATATTTAAAGATATAATAGTTCACAATTTTCCGATATTAATGGAAAACTATACATTTTTGTACTATGAAGTTAAATGAACCCTAACTACAGGAAACATGAAGAATGACATATTAGTCATATCATCATCAAATGGCTTCAGACTAGTTATAAAGAAGAAATCTTCAGAAAACGTGGAAAAATAAAAGAACACATATAGGAACAGAGATAAGAATGTGAGAAGATTAAAATAAAAAACTGTAGGAGTTCTGTGTTTGACATTGGGTCTCTGATAAACTTGGTGATTGTGGCATGCTTGGTGGCTAGGAAGTTTCTGTGCAAAGGTGCAGAATGCCTGGCTACTGGGAAACTTCTGTGTTAAAGACATAGAATGTCTGGCCCTTGTGGCAATGTTCTTCATGAGGGTTTGGACCTTGATCTTAGGCACATAGCTCCTAGGAATAGAATAATTTGTTTGATAGATAATTACAATGTTTCTCATAAAGCTCCCCGTGCTCCTGGAGCTGCCACCTAATAGTAACTTCAGACAATGGACTTTATTGAGAACTGCACAAAGCTCCTAACATTGCATTTTGGAACTGTGAAATGTGACTTGCAGCATAAGCAACTTTACTGATACTCTGAACAATAATGTGGTTATGGTACTAATGACCTAATGTAACCTATTGGTATAAATAAACGTGAGCCCTTGGACAAAGAGCCACCCGGCCACCTTCCCTGCCTTTGCACCTTGTTTCTGTGAATCCTTTCTTGGAGATTCTTTACAAAAAAACAATTCAAGCAAGATGTAAAGCACAATCTTTAACACAAAACAAAATCAATGTAGAATACTTTATCCATCAAAATATCTTTCAAAGCTGAAAGTTATTTTAGAAATTAAAAAAAAAATAAACGAATTCATCCCAAGCGTATTTGCAAGAAATATTAAGTTTTTTAAACATAAGAAAAATGATAGTAAATTAAAACCAAGATTTATAAAATGAAAGGAGAGCAGTAGAAATAGTAATTTGCGTTGGTAAATAGATTTTTTTTTTCTTCTTTAAGTTTCTTGAAAACATTGCTGGATGTTTTAAACAATAGTAATTGCAAACTGTTGTTGAGATTAAAACACATGTGGAAGTAAAATAATGACACAACAATGACACAAAAGCTGGGAGTAGAAAAATGGAGACATGCTGTTCTCAAGTTACTATATCCATATGGCCTAACATCGGTGTAGGTCACATTCTGATAAGTTAGAGGTGAGCACATTGAATCCCATAATATCAGCTAAACTACTGCGGTTCGTGAGCCAACGATGGTGATAAAATTGAATCCTCCAAATTACAGAGCCCAATGGGAAGAAGGATAAAGGGAGACAGAATAGATGGAATACATTTTTTAATAGAAAAAGAAATGTTTCAGTTATGCAAGTTGAATTCATTCTAGAGGTCTAGTCCACAACATGGCACCTATAATTAATGATGCTGTATTCTGTACCTGAAATTTTTTGAGATTACATTTTCGTGTGTCCTTGCTTCTGGAACAGCAGGGAGAGGAGCACGAGGGAGCATTTGAAGATGAAGAACACCACATCTATTACCTTGATAGTGGTGATGGTCTCATGGGTGTATGCGTGTATTCAAACTCATTGAATTGCATACATTGAATATCTGAAGCTTTCGTGTATCACTGATAGCTCAGTAAAACTTGAACTTGAGGTAGAATTGCAATGGGGAAAAAGTGGAGAGGGGAAATAAGAAGAAGAAATTTGTCTTAGCAGCTTACAACAGACTACCTGGTCAGAAAGAGGAAGGAATGATCTCCAGAATCAGGTCAGCCAGTTGGTACAGTCCTAGGTAGAGCAGAGGTGGAGTACCTGATTTCCTCCACCACCATGAACCCCTCAACTATGAGACCTTTCAGTAGTAAGGTTCCGGTGTTCAGGAAATAGACATTTCCTTTTCCATCTTGGGATTTGGCACTGAAATTTGAAGAATTGTTGGTTTTTATTTAGATGAGAGGGAATCATGTTCATGTTGGAGAGAAGGGGAACAGAAAGGAAACAGGGGAAACAAAGCCTTGTGATTAAAAGGACAAGATTTGTGATCTTGAAAATGCTTATCTTTATGTATCTAAAGTTCCATTTTGTTAAAGAGCAGCTGATAGTCCAGGACATAACTGTGAAGAGTAAATAATATACAGGTGAAATACTTAGTATAATGTCACATAGTAAATAGTACTTAAATAGTGAGTATTATTTTGAGGCTTCATAAAGGAGACTTCTTCAAATAAGAATATATTTTGCTTTGCTCTGGGTTCTCCAAATTTGTCAGTCAAGTCTTATGACAGCTGGTATGACAACCCAACTGAACTGGATTTAATTAGAGTTGAAGAGTCAACTATTATGGTAATTTTTTTTGTTCTTAAAACTCATGAAAAAATCTACCCAAGGAGAAAACATGGATCTTCCATTAGGTATCACAAAATTCTCAGAATGTGAAGCAAGGATGCTTGTCGATAATGTCTCTTTTATCTCTTGGAGCTCTGTGATAAAAGATTATCCATTCAGAATGTGCTTTTTCTCAGACTAAGACAAATTTAGGTGAAAAAAAAAACTGGCTTCTCTTTTATGGTATTTATACTATATATTTACATCAATTGTGAAGTAAAAAGTTGCTTCAAAAGCTAATATGAGAAAAGAAATAAAATTGATTTTAAATTAAAACAATGAAAAAATGATAGATTTTAGCCCAATTATATAAAAATATTAATAAATTACATTATTCTGAATGTCCATTTAATGTTTTGTATTGGATAGAAATGAAAGACCTATGTCTCTATCTGCAAATCACAATGAACTCTGCTCAAACATGAAAACACAAATAGGTGAAAATTAAAAGAAACATAAAACATGTGCCATGCTAAAACTAGTGAAAAGATGGTTGGATGTCTGTGAATCTAACAAGATAAATTTAAGAATAAGAATATTCCTGAACTACAAGAAAATCATTTCATAAGAGGACATAAGGATCCTTTGTTTATGCCTCAAGTAAGAGAACTTCAAAGTATAAAATGAAAATTGATATAATGGCAGGAAAAAATATTCAAATTTGCAAATGCTGTCAAAGTTTTAATAGCCAAATAATAAGAGCAATAAAAGATACTAAATAAAAAAAATTATGTAACACTGTAAACCAACTTGTCCTAGTGAATATTATAGAACATTCTACCGAAGAAGAGAATATGCATCATTTGAAATACCTGTATAATTCCTAATTCTACCAAAGTAGGCCAAGTTCAGGGCCATAAAATTGATGTCAATAGTTTTTTAAAAATTCTAATCATACTAAAATTCCCTAACCATACTAGAATTAAATTGTAAACCAACAGAAGAAGATCTCTAGGAAATTGTCAAATATTTGGAAATTCAGTAACACTTTTCTTTAAAATGCATGAGTTAAATAACAACTAAAAGAGAATGTAAAAGTTATTTTGACAGTTAAATTAAAAATATAGCACAAAAAATTTGTGTTATTAAGTTAAAACCTCTCTTAAGGGAAAATGTATAGCTAAGCACCTACTAAACATCTACTTGCAAAAACGAAGGTTTAAAATTAATGGTCTCAGCTTCTACCTTGTAGACAAGAAAAAGAAGAGTAAACTAAACCCATGTATCCATTTGAAAAAAAAATTAACAAAGCTACGATAAAATATAATGAAATTAAAACACCAAGGTGCACGCATGCGCGCACGTGCACACACACATACACATACACACACTTACTTTGCATATAAATACACATACACATACCGACATATATAGAGATAGGGAAAATTAAAACCTGGTTCTTTGAGAGAATCAATATAAATCAGTAACTTTTTGGACATTGTATCTATAAAGACCATTTGAAAAAAAAAAGCAGAAACCAAAGGAAAAAAATCTTGGTCCAGATTATTATAAAGTTGAATTTCACTAAAAAAATGGCAGGTCTAAATATATTTTCTGAAAAATATTGAAGATGAAGAAACTCAATAATATTCATTGTATGCGGACTCTTTCTCTGATAACAAAATCATGTGGATACATTTGAAGAAAGGGAATATGTAGATCAATAATCTTCATCAACATGCAACAAAAAAGCTTTAATAAAATGTTAGTTAATAATATTGAACAGTATATAAAATATATTAAGACCAAATGGAGTTCATAGTAATGAAACAAATTTGGTTTATCATTAGAAATAAATCAATGTGATTTACTATGTTCACAAATTAAATTTAAAAAGACATAAACACATGATAATCTCAACCCAGGCAGGAAAATCATTTTACAGAAACAAAAATTACATTTAATTAAAATATAGGAAAATATTTCATGATAAGAAAATTAATAATTTGAGAATAACCATTTTTCAATTTGATAAAGGTTGTCTCCAAGCAAACAAGCAAGAATAAAAACATGCACCACCAACAAAAAAACAAATGATAAAAATACCTACAGCCAACCACACACCTAATGAGGAAACACTAACTGCTTTCCTTCTAGAATTAGAAATAAGGTATGTTCACTTTCTCACATGTTTTCAACTGAAGCAACTGAAGTTTTACTGAAGCTTCTATTTGAGAAAGTAAAGCAAAAAAGAAAGAAGGAAGAAAGGAAGGAAGGAAGAAAGGAAGGAAGGAAGGAAGGAAGGGTATTTGCATAAGAAAGAAAGAACTCAAATTACTTTTATTTGCCCAGAAGATTGTCACTTATGGAGAAAAATTACACGGATTGCACAAATATACTTCAAGAATGAATAAGTTAGTTTACTATGATTGCAGGATACAAGATAAATATACAATAAAATTGCATTTAAATTAGGCACAATTAGACATTGAAATAAAACAAAATAGCATACATAATAGTAAGTTATATATGGTTACAAATATACAAAAAGTCAATAATGAACAATTACCAACAAAAGACATTTAACTTACCTTTTACAGAAACAAATGCCATTGAAGTAATGCTCAATATTTTTGTCATTTGGGAAATTTAAATATTAAAAGCACAAGATTACAGACATTCCCATTAGAATTTCAAATAGTTAAAAATTAACAAAATGTGATAAAATGCAATCATTAATTTTTATGAGTTGGCAAGGAGAAAAGGAAGGGAGTAAATTTAAGGTATGTTAGGAAGCTTTTAGGTGTGATGGATTTGATGTTCATCTTGACTGTATTTATGGTTTCATGGATGTATCTATATGTTAATACTTAAGTTGACTACTAAACATATCCAGAGTGAATTAGTAGATATTTTCCAGCTAACCCTGATTTAGAATACTCATTACAACGTTTACAGATTTACAGTGAGAGACCAAGAACATATCTTATTACCTCAAGAAGAATGATAAATTTATAAATCAGGAAAATCATACCTGAACATATATATGATATATTTATGTTTGGATATATGTTTGAGTATAACCATTGGTTGTAAATAACACCCCTATTTTAGCTCTCCTCTCCCTGCCATTTGAAAGATACTCTCATGGGTGTGTACACATGTCAAAATTTATCCACTGTACACTATAATCATGTCTATATATATATGGAAATTCTCTTTTCTACTTATGCACAATTAATGAATTTTTGTGTGTGTCACATTTCATCAGTTTCTTTAAAGTTTGGAATTCTAATAGGTATGTAATGGTATCTTAATTTGTGTTTCCCAGTTTGCAAAGGATGTTGAGACTTACTTCCCACACTTCATGTGTGTGTGTGTGTGCGTGGTTGTGTATAATATATGTATTTTATATAGGTTTATGTATATGTATATATATGAATTAGGTTCAAAAATTGAACATTGAAATTAAATAGTAAATTGCTTCCCTGGTAAAGGTAGAAAATACACACAAACATACATATTCATGTGACATAATTTTATAATTTTCAAAATGGGTCAAAACATAAACACACATATTTATATGACACAAATTTATTGTTTTCAAAGTGTTTTGAAACATGACACCTATTTAACAAAGTGGTTTTGAAAATTAAATGAGTTAATGCAATTAAGATATTTAGAAATTATCTAGCCCAAGGTAATTATTTAAATGCTATATATTCCTCCTGCTTAACAATTGGTAGCTCTATGTAACCATAATAATTTTTAAAATGCTATCAATAAATGTTGTAAAGAAATTTTAATCTTCCCCTGTCAATCCAATAATGTCAATTGGGTAAGTATTACTCTTAAAATCTGCCTCTCTAGATTTATATTTTAATATTCTAAATGTACCTAAATAATGCGAAGAATATATATTTTACATTTTCCTTCAATGGTAAGTTCTTTTGTATATCTATTCAATTCTTTTGTGATTTGTCTATCTACTCTATTGACTTTCCACTATGTAAGTTTAAATTATAAACAATTTTGACATAAATGAAATTGACCTTAGATCCTCTCATGGTAGCAGATCGAGATCCATCTGGCTAAAGTTTTTTTTCCTGGTGACACATTTGATCTTTTCACAGTGGAGCAAAAGAGGAAAAATTGATCTAGAAAAAATAACTATACCTTTTCAAAATGCTATTTGATTATTTTAAATTTGTTTTAATGTTTTTATTATCTAATATTGGAAGAGGTCATGTATAAGTAAAACAAAATTTACTTACAATATATAAACAATAGGGAGGCAGAAGAATAAACATCTATAGCTGTAAATCACAGTGTGACAATTTAAATATTTATGTTGCCATGATGACAGCCTTAGTGCCTATTTAGAATCATGATGGACATCTTAAAGAAATAAATATTTCTATCTTATTCAATGGGCACAGACTCTCTCTCTCTGTGTATAATATACATGTACATATATGTACATGTAGTGTGTACTGGCATGCAAATTTTGTATGTGCATTTCTATAGAAAATCATAAGTAGACATAACTATGAATATTTTGTATATGTATGTAATATTTTACACTGTATTTATATACAATGTCTGATAATTAGCATATGTATGTTCAGGAATACATCTACATATACATATATATGCTTACACACATCATAGTTTTATTAATATTGTGCGTAAACACAACTAGTAAAACACTATGAATTTACTGTGCATAGGCATGTAAAGTATATGTGACTGTTCTTTCACAATGTGCAAATTATAGATATTAAAATTGGTTAGGCAGGATTAAAGAAGTAAATGAGAATTGTTAAATGAGGATTTGGTCAATGCAAATTTTGGGAGCTGTACATAAATTTTGTAGACCTAATGATTTTTGAAAACCATTTCCAAGGCTGTTTATGGCTCATATGGAAATCTAAATGGAATCTTACAGGAACTGGATTAAGGAATTTAGCTCTTGTCAAATATTGCTGGTCTCTGCTTTTTAATTTTTCTTGCCCTCAGAGTTCTCTTGCCTTTAATACATGTTTATACTTTGTGGGCCAGAAGTAGAACTCTCTAGCTAATATTTTTTCTTCCTATTGTGCAAAGAAATCTTCTTTAATGCTTACATGGTTATTTGAGTTTTGCAGTAGAATGCTGTGCACTGCAGTTTTGCTTTGAAATGAATGATCTTCTTTTTTTGTTTGTTTCAAGGTAAACGATTTTCTGCAGTTTTGTTGTGCATCCTTAGGAGTCATCCCATTGCTTAGATGTAGAAGGGGATTTTTTTAAAATCACTGCTGTGAACAACTAACTACTTGATCATCAATGTTCCTCTTTTTCTTCTCCTTCCCTTTGTAGTGGTCTTAGTCCGTGCCTGTCCTCCATGGCACATCAGGATTTGACAAACTGGTGCTACTCACAGTGGAAGCAATTTATTCTTTGTTAGAAAAGTGCCCTCTTTTTCAGAAGTCACATAAACATCTTAGGAAGAATGGTTGATTAAATTGGTTCTGCCAGGAGTTATACTTATCTGAACACATACTTTCTTTGTGTAGGATTTGGAAATTCTACCCAAACCCCACATCCTTTCTCTATAGAAGGTAAAATTAGTCTTGATTTCTTCCTGTATGTGCAAGCTTTGTTCTTTGTGCTGTTTCCATAGAAAGAGTGATTTTCAGTATTCTGGTCTTATCTTTCAGTATGAAAACTTAGTTATTGTTCAGCATTTTTAAACTTCCAATTGGACCTTTGTCTTCTAGACAGTAAGTAGAAAGTTGTACTTCATAAATGGCATTTTACTTCATTGTATCCTTTCTTCCACTAAGCCATATGCTGTGCATACATTATAGTTAGGTGAAATATTTGGTTAGAGGATAGTAAGAATCAGCTGAAAAATGATGTGCTCACCTGCCGAGAGCCTATTCTAAGTGACTTTACTTTTCCTGTAACATGACAGAAAAACGACACTTGGTTTTCTTTAGGACTAGATTTAAAGATGATCAAGGGGATTTTGGAAACCATAGGTTTCTCCAAATACAGGGCAGTGTCTGAACTAAAGGCATACAAAATACTTTTTTAATTGGGTGAATGAAGGGTCAAAAGCAGGAAGAAAAATAACTTTTGGTTATTTTAAATACTACGAAAATAAATATATTTTAAGTTTAGATGAATGTATAATTTGGAAATGATTATTCTCCTCTATTAACTATTAAGCTTTTTTGTATTTACACCTATTTTGGAAATAATTTCATAGAGCATGAAAATTAGGTTTTGTATACGTATTTAGAGATTGATTAACAAATTATAATGAATTTTTTAAAAATTATGCTTATTAACCCTGAAAGTCAATCATTGACATTTAAAAAACAATAGTATAAAAATTGTGAAAGGGACATTATTTGAAAGTGGAAGAAGGATTATAATTTTTCCAGGTTACCTTTTTTGGGTATAAATGGAATATGTAATATTTTGAGAATACTTTGAATTCTGAAATTTATCATGTCCAGGTTAGAAATATGCAATGCAATACTATCCTGTAGGTAGAAGCAGCAAGCTATAGCTCTCAGTCAACCACACAATCACAAGGGTAAACTGTGGATGCCCCAGCTTACACTTTGTTCCAGCTTACACTGCGTTCCTAAGCTATGGTGTTCATTAGATTGAGTATATTAAATGCATTTTTTCTTCAATTATTTTAATTTCACAATGGGTTTATCAGGATGTAACCCCGAAGTCATGGAAATCTGTAGTTCTCTCCTCTGTGGTATATATATGAATACACACACACACACACACACACGCACACACACACGCACATGTGCACAATTGCTGGGGATCAAACACAGAATCTCACACACGCCAGGCAAGTACTCCATCACTGAGATATGCCCTCTGGTCCCTTTTCTTGGTTTTTAATGTTCCATATGATACATGTTCTTAGTTCATCATGCTTAGCCAGAAAGTAACTATAGCCTATCATATAAAACAGCCATATTTTATAGGACATTTGATTCAACACTGTCAAACTGATAATTTTGCCAAAGACAAAGTTTCCAGTGATAACAAAATAAATTCTGGTTGCAGCCAAATCATTTTTGTTTTGCATTGTGCAGACATCTATAATATTTTTTTTTTTGGATAAACGCTTTCTGTCAAATTGGCAATTTTGCTTTGCCTTTCTGAAAATTTCTTTGGAATACAAATGAAATTAGATTTGTTTTTTTGGGAGGAGGGGCACATGTGAGGAAAAATGTCTGTATTATCTATCACTTGGTATTCCCCACCAGTCCTTCATGTTGTATTAACTATGTTTTTGCACATTGGAAATAATTCCTTATAAATCTAGCTGTCTTTCATGTCTCCATTATTGGTTTACAATTTGTTTCAGTTATATATAATCATGGAGCACTGAGCAGCCCCTTTTAGTCAATAAGATGTTGGTAATGTTTTGTTGCAAACTATAAGGATGCTATAGGTTTTATTAGTTACAAGTAGCTATTGCTAAAAACTAGCAATAGCATATTTATAAAAAGCCCTGTAAAATAGCAATATCTTTTTCCCATATAGCAATACTCAGGCAAAAATCATATTTTCTGTCTGTAAATATTAGTAGATGAAACACTCAATAGCTAACCTTGCTAAAATACTCTCTAGGAAATGAAAAAATAAATGTATTTTGAACCCTATAGAAGAAAGAGAAGCACAATGTACCTTCACTTTTCTAATTTTACCTTGTTCTACTAAATATCAAGTTTTTGCTTTGAATTTTGTCAACAGTATTTTAATAACTCTGCTGAAATTTCAGATACAAGTCTGTGATTACCTCCTTATTTATGTATAAATAGCACATCATTGGTAAAACATATACGTGGATGGTGATCATTTATATATATGTGTTGCAAGGAATTTCTTCTTGTAACCAAATTAGAAAAGTATATTCCTATGGTCTATGATATAAATGTAGCTTATTTCAGTACAAACTACCTCTAGTCATTAGATTGTGAACTTTAGGAAATTTATGAAAGTATATTTTCACTAATCTTAAGTTCCATGATAAATGGAGTCTGTATTTGAGAAAAATCAAGGCATTTTATTTTAATTTTGTTTTAGTTTTGCAGTGCTGTGGATATAGTGCAAGGTCTCACATATTCTAGGCAAGTATGTACCACTGAGCAACATTCCTAGCCCAACACTTCCATTTATAATTTATATTCCTTAAAAGTCATGCCTTTTCATTAAGCTACTTATTCTGAGATAATAGTAGTATACATTTGTTTTAGTCAGCTTTTTTGCTACTGTGACCAAAATATCTGCCAAGAACAATTTTAGAGGAGCAAAAGTTTATTTGGCACTCATGGTTTCAAAGATTTCAAATGGCCAACTTTATTGTTCTGGGTCAGATGTGAGTAAGAATACCATGGCAGAAGGTTATGGCAGAAGAAAGCAGTTCAGGACATCCAACCAGGAAGCAGAGTAAGAAAAAGTGTACTCATCAGAGACAAAATACATGTCCTAAAGGCATGCCCCAATGATCTACCTCCTCCAGTCATATCCCACCTGTATTTAGTTACCACCCAGTTATTCCCTATTGGGGGATTAATTCACCAATTTGGTTAAGACTCTCATAATCCATTATTTCACCTCTAAACCTTGCATTGGCTTGCATATGAGCATTTTCAGGACTCCTCACATCTAACCAACAGCAATATTCAATTATAAAGCCAATGCATAATAGATCTTATCTATCCTTTACCCACTTTACCACTATAGTAACATCTTGTCAGACTGTGGTACAATATCACAACCTGAATATTGACATTTGTTTTAATCAGTTTTTCCATACTGTAACCAAAAAATCCTGACAAGAACAAAGTGTATTTGGAGCTCATGGTTTTAAAACCCTAAATATAACTTCACCTTTAGAACTTTAGAGGTCTTGGTCCATAGAGAGCCATTTCTATTGCTCTGGGCCCAAGGTGAGGTAGAGCATCATGGCAGAAAAGTATGGTGGAGGAAAGCAGCTCAGGACATGGCCATCAGGAAGCAGAAAGCAGTTCCACTTTCTAGGGATAAAATATATTTCCCAAACGCCTCCCCACAATGACTCACTTGCTCCAGTCATACTCTATCTGCCTAGTTACCACCCAGTTAATGCATTCGAGTGGATTAATGCACTGATTAAGTTAAGGCTCTCATAACATAATCATTTCACCTTTAAAGTTTCTTGCATTATCTCACATGAGTTTTGGGGGACCATGTAATATCTAAACCACAACAGGATGCAGTTAAGATACAGAATATTTCTCTAGTCACAGTGATCTCTCCTGTGGCTTTTACATAGCTATAACCATCCCCTCACCTTATCCATTGACAACCACTAATCTATTGTCCATCTCTATAAATCTGTCATTTCGAAAACATTATATAAATGGAACTCTACTGTGTAGGATAACTTTTAGGATTGTTTCTGTTTTTTTCCCTCAGCATAAATCTTTTGACATTTATTCAGATTCTTGAATGAGCATAAATTTTTATTTTTCTGGGATAAATGCCCAGGATGCAATTGCTGAGTCATATGATATTTGCATGCTTAATTTTTAAGCAAATGCTAAATTCTTTTTCAAAGTAATTGTGCCATTTTATATCTCCATTAGATATGCATAAGTGGTACAGTTTGCATTCTCAACAGCATTTTGCATTGTCACTATTGATTATTTTAGTGATTCTGATTGGTGTATAGCCATATTTGATTTGTGGTATTAATTTGCATTTTCCATTTACTAATGATGTGAAACATCTTTTTATATGGTTGTTTGTAGGCTGTATAGCTTTTTCTATAAATTCTCTGTCCATATCTTTGTTTGTTATTGCTGTTGCTGTAGTTTTAAGCATTCTTTGTGTATTCTCAACCCTAGTACTAAGCTGAATTTGTGATTGGTAAACATTTCTCCAAGTCAGTAGCCTGTCCTTTCATCTTCTTTAAAGAATGTTTTTCTAAGTAAAATGTTTTAATTTCAATAAAGTCTAACTTACTATTTTTTTTCTTTTCTGAATCATGGTTTTGGTGTCAAATCTAAGAACTCTGCCTAATCATAGTTGCCACAAATTTCCTCTAGTTCTCTCTAAATATTATATCATTATATCTGTTACATTTAGGCCTCTGATCTACTTTGAGGTGATTTTATATGAGATTTGAAGTTTATATTAAGGTTTTATTTTTGTTTAAGGAAGTATAAATATCACAACACCATTTATTGGGAAATTTAAATTTCTTCTATTGCTTTGATTTTTTAATTTGTCAAAAATGGAGTATATTGTAGTTTTTATTAGTTCTATGTTCTCTTTTCTGTTCTATTGTACTATGTGTGTTCTGCAAATAATAAAACAGTCTTGACTGTTGTAGAGATATAATAAATTTTGAAAGTGATTAGATTTCTTGTTTTGTTCTTTTTCAAAATTATTTTGCCTATCCTAGTTCTTTGGTTTATTCATAAACATTTTAGAATAATTGTGCCTGGGGGCTGGGGATGTGGCTGAAGTGGTAACGCACAAACCTGGCATGCACGGGGCACTGGGTTCGACCCTCAGCACCACATAAAAATAAAATAAAGATGTTGTGTCCACCGAAAATAAATAAATAAATAAATATTAAAAAATTCTCTCTCTCTCACTCTCTCTCTTTAAAAAAAAAAGAATAATTGTGCCCGTATTTATAGTATCTTGCTATGATTTTGATGAAATTTTTTTTTGAATTTTTTTTTATTGATTGTTCAAAACATTACAGAGCTCTTGATAAATCATCTTTCATACATTTGACTCAATTTGGTTTTGAACTCCCATTTCTACCCCAAATACAGATTGCAGAATCACATCTGTTATATACTCACATTTTTGCATAATGGCATACTAGTGACTGTTGTATTCTGCTACCTTTCCTATCCCCTACTATCCCCCCTCCCCTCCCCTCCCCTCCCATCTTCCCTCTCTGCCTCCTCTGCTGTTGTTCAATTCTCTCCCTTTTCCCCCTCCCCCTTGCCCATCATAACCTCTTATACTTTTGTGTATCATTGAAGGTCTCCTACCATTTCCAAATGCTTTCCCTTCTCTCTCCCTTTCTCTCCCTCCATTCGTCTTTGTTTACTGTTAGTCTTTTATGAAACAAGTATATAAATTTGTAGGAAATTGCTATAGTTCCTCTCTTATTTCCAATCCTTCTACATTGTATATTGTCTCCTTTATCTAGGTTTTCTTTGGTTTATCTCTGTTTCATCAATATTTTATTGATTTAACATATAAGTCCTGTCTATTGATTTTGATTTACAGTTTTATTCTGAGAGATTATTAATGACCCTGTACCTTTTACCTTTATGTTTACATGTTTATTGCTAGTGTATAGATATAGAATTAACTTGTATATATTGGTCTTATATCCTGCAACATTGATGGGCTCAGTTACTAGATGTAGAAGTTTTTATCTCTTTGATTCATCAGACAGGTTTACATAGATAGTGAACTGAAAATAGTACAAATATTTTTCTGATCCACATTTCTACTATTTTCTTTCTTGCATTATCACAAAATCTTTCAGAACTATGTCAAATAAGATTAGTGATAGAAGTCATCCTTATTGTATTGCTATCCTTAGGGGTAAGGCATTTATTCTTTCTTCATTGAACATTTGGTAGTATTTTCCAGTAAACCATCTGGGCCTTGAGAGTTACAGATGTATTCAAATTATGTATTTCATATTGGATGGACGTGGTTGTCCTTTAAAAAACACTGATCTATTTCATCCTGTTGTCCGATTTATGAATGTATGGTTCTTCATAATACTGCTTTATTTTCCTTTGGGTATATTTTGAAATTCTATTGATATGTCATTTTCTTATATTGGTAATTACTTGAAATATTGCTTAGTTTGACTATTTTGGTTGTTGGTCATAGATTTTTTTAATTAAAATTTGGATATGTAGGTATTATACAATTAGACTCCTGAGATTATTTAAATCTTAAATTTTATTTTGTTTTTCTCAGATTCTACTCTCACAGAGGAAGGGGTTGTCCTATCTAATTATATGCAGGTTAGAGTAGACATGCAGATTTCTCAATCTGAAATGGGAAGAATGCCTGGTTTTCCTCTAGGCCCCTTTGATACTACCAGTGATTAAGAAAAACAGGAGTGCCCTGTTATTGCTCCTCCACTACCACCAATGGGGGATGACTTCATTTGTACTGGAAAATAGTGAACAATCTGGCTCTCCATTGACTATTCAAGGACAGCACATGTGTGAATACAAAGGAATTATGTAACATGAACAATAACTTATCAGAAAAAAAGCATGTTGAAACAACAACATAGTTTTCCAAAAAAAATGGTTATTGGAGAATTCCAATGCACATTACATGGGTTAGAAAATAAACTTAGGAAAATTTACAACAAGGAGGAATATGATGAAATATAAAGCCTTGGACTCTCCTTTCCATGATACACAAACTGTTTCACTAGTGGTAACTAAATTGATGCCATTTGTGAGAAATCCACAAACTAGTCAGAATTTCCCTGCGTCCAGGTGAAAGCAAAATCAACCACATCAAAAGTAGTAGAGAGACTGGAGACACCCTATGTGGTCCCCTTCCCTTGCATGGCACCATGTAACAGATAAAAACCTCAACTCCAGGTTTCTCTCTAAGGAGGAAAAGGTTTTGATTACACATCCAATATTGGAACTTTTCCTAGTGCTGCCTGAGAGATTGGCTTGGGCCTTTGACACGATCCATCAGCAGGGAACAAAGGAGCATGGCACTCATCATAGCTCTTGTTCATAGCCCAATACAGAGCAAAGAGAGAACAAAGAATCAAAATGCTCCCTGAGAGGGAAAAGTGTTGAACCTAGCATAAAACACTCCAACTTCTCCAAGTCATACCTGAGGGAATGGAGTTGGTATTATCTATTGTTGAACACTGATGACAACATGGCCTGCTCTAGATAACTAGGTGCCACTAAGAACAAAATCTATGGTTCTGACCAGCACAACCGTTTGAGGGGTCCACGGAATCTCTGGCTGGTTTAATGGATGATGTATCTTCTCCTGTGAAAAACCAATCCATGAAGAATAGAAGAGGTAGCAACTTTTCTCTTGTGTGCATATGAACACAAAGAGTAAAAGACCATGAAGAAAGAGAAACATTATTGAAACAAGGAAGAAGGTAAAAATCACAGAAACTGACCCAAATTAAGCAAAGATATATGAATCTCCAAAACAAGAATTTAAAATAACTACCATTAAATTGTTCAATGAGTACAGGAGAACAATAAATGAATAAAGTAAAATAGTGGCTGGAAACTTGTCTCAAATAGGGAAGGAAATGACATTTAAATCCAGGAATTCCAAAGGACTAGAAAGAAGGATAATTCAAAGAAGTCCAAACTGAGATATATTATAATCATATCGCCAGTAGTTAAAACAGAGAATTTTAACAGCAGTAGTAGAACACCAAACCCTCACATATAAGGAGATTGTCCTAAGACTAAAAGCAGATTTTCAGCAAAAATCCTGCAAGATAAAAGAAGTGGGATGATTTATTCAAAGCACCTCAAGAAAAAAAAAAATAACATAGCAACCAAGATTACTATACTTAGCAAAATTGTCCTTCAAAAATAAAAGGAAAGACAAGGACATTTACAGACTCCCCCACAAAAATGCTTAGGTCTTCCTCGGCATTATAAATAATGTTTGTGTTTTTGTTGTAAAAACAGAAAAAAAAAATTCTAACATTCCTAGGGAATCACAAAAATCCCAAATGACCAAAACAATCTTAAGAAGGAATAGCAATGCTGGAGGTATAGTACTTCAGAACTTCAAAATATATTTAAAAGCTACAACAATCAAAGAGTATGTTAAGAGCAGATGTACCAAAGCAAAAGAACAGAGAGCAGAAATAAACCTCTACTTACATGGTAAGTCTTCAGGAGGGATTCCAAGAATACACAATTGGGAAAGGATAGTTTCCAACAAATAATGTTGGGAAAACTGGATATCCACATACAAAGTGTGAAATTATACACTTATCTTATATTGTGTGGAAAAAAAAAACTCACCATGAGTTGAAGATTTCAACCTACAATCAGAAACCAAAATCTCTGGAAAAAAATATGGAGGAAAACCTTTATGACATGGGTCTTGGTATTGACTTCTTGGATATGGCACCAAAAGCACAGATTTAAAAAAAGCAAAAAAAAAAAAAAAAAAAAAACAGGCCAGTGGAACTACATCAAACTAAATCATTTCTGCAATGCAAAAGGAACAATAAATATAGCAAAAACACAAGCTATAGGATGGAAGAAAATGTTTGCAACCCATATGGTAGGCTATTAAAATCAAAATTATATAAAAAGATCTGACAACTTAATAGCAAAAAATAATAATTCAATTAAAAATGGTCTAAGAGCTGAATAAATATTTCTACAAAGAGAAATAAATTCCCAAGAAATATATGGAAAGATGTCCTTTTCACCAATTGTTATGAAAATGTAGAATAAGATATCTCTTCTCATTTGTTAGGTTAGCTATCTTATGGGGAAAAAAAGAAGATAGCAAATGTTGGTGAGGATATGGAGGACATGTAAACTGTGTATACTTTTGTACTGTGAATGTAAAATTATATGTATGCTATAAAAACAATATGTAGTTTTCTCAAAATAATGGAACATCATATCAACTACCAATGCCACTTCTGGGTTATCTAAAATATAACTTAAATCATGATCTTGAAGAAATATTGGCACTCCTATGTTCTTTGCAACACTATTCACAACGGTCAAGATGTGGAAACCATTTTACTGTCCATTGCCCAACAAAGTAAAAAGAACACAAATGAATGCAGCTGTAGAAGATAATGCTAAGTGAATTTAGCCAATCCCAAAAAACAAATGGCGAATGTTTTCTCTGCTATAAGGTGACTGACTCATAGTGGGGTAGGGAGAGGAAGCATGGGAGGAATAGACGAACCCGAGACAGGGCAGAGGGGTGGGAGGGAAAGGGAGGAGGCAGGGGGTTAGCAATGATGGTGGAATGTGATAGACATCATTATCCAAAGTACAGGTATGAAGACATGAATTGGTGTGAACATACTTTATATACAAACAGAGATATGAAAAATTGTGTTCTATATGTGTAAAAAGAATTGTGATGCATTCCACTGCCATGTATTTAAAAAATAAAAGCATTTTTTTTAAGAAAAAGAACATATGGTATATACATACATGGAATTTTTTCTACTTTAAAGAGAAGGAAATTCTATAATATATGATGAGATGGATAAACCTTGGTGATATTATGCTAAGTAAAATAATCCAGTCAAAGAAAGACAAATACTATATGATTCCTCTAAGTGAGTTTCTAAGAGTTATAGAAGTAGAGAGTATAATGATAATTACCAGGCGGTTGGTAAAAGGAGAAAATGGGGAATTGATAATTTAAGAGTATCCAGTCTCAGTTATGCAAAGTGAATAAGTTAGACAACTGCTGAATAATGGTCATGTGCTGCACAATATCATTTTGATCAATAATGAATCACATATTCAATGGAGATCTCATAAAATTCTAACGGAGCTGAAATTTGTCTATTACCTTGTATTTTTACTGTATTTTTCTGACATGTTTAGAAAAATAAACATGCATGTTTATATAACTGTGTTACAATTGCTGATAATATTCAGTACAGTAATATGCTATGTAGTTTATAGCCTAGGAGCGATAGATTATTTCATATGGCCTAAGTGTGTAGAATGCTTTACCATGTAGGTTTGTGTAAGTACAGTCTGTGATGTATGCACAACAGTAAAAATCATCTAATAACACATTTTTATCATTATGTGACACCTGACAGTAGTGAATATAACTCAATTGGATTGTGTTCCTACTAAAAAAAATACCACATGGTACTCTTAAACATCTTTAAAAAGGTAGATCTCATGTTAAGTGTTCTTATAATAAAAATAAAACTAAATCATATTAATGTGAAAAACAGACTTGAGACACAGATGAAGAGACAGCTGTGAATTTAATATTATTACCCAATGTAGGGTGATAGGTCAGGAAATATGGAGAAAAAGTAGCAATCAACCAATAATAATTACCTCAATTAAAACCTTAAAAATTTAAAGAAACCTGGGAAATTTAGAAAACGAAATTTAACAAAAAACTCAGGAAAACTCTTTTTTTTTTTTTAAGAGAGAGAGAGAGAATTTTAATATTTATTTTTTAGTTTTTGGCAGACACAACATCTTTGTTTGTATGTGGTGCTGAGCATCGAACCTGGCAGCAAGTATGCCAGGCGAGCGCGCTACTGCTTGAGCCACATCCCCAGCCCCAGGAAGACTCTTTTAAAATATATCAGTTAAAGTTCTGACTTTTAAAATTCTCAAAAAATACACATAGACAAGAAAAGTTAAGAAATGAAAGTTAAAAATAGAATTAAATTACCATTAATTATATACAATATGATTTTTTCTACTTAGAATACCAAGAATACTTGAATTAATAAGAAAATTCCTTTAAATTTCTAGTTTCAAAATACTTTAAAGATTTAATATCATCCATAAAATGATAATGATCACATTTATTTGGCTCTATGTGCTTACTTTGTACTTAATAAAGCGGTTTGTATAGATTATCTCAAAGCAGTATTATGAGATATTTATGATGTTATTATTTTCATTTTACAGATAAGAAAATGGAGGCAAAGAGAAATCATGAAACCAGTCCAAGATTACAACACTGGTAAGTAACACATGAACAGTACACAAATATTTCTACTCTCATATAAAATGCAATATTTAATTTCTAGGAATTTGACTTACATGATCATAAAATTAAGCTTGATTGGAACATAGAAGGTAGGAATCAAGAAGAGATACAGGAGCTAGGAATCCTTAAGAACTATGACACCTGGTCCCCTCAAGAAATCTTCAGATTATTTCAGGTTTTCCCTCCTGTGTCTTTACCTTCAAAGTTTGGAAGATAAAAAGTATCTAGGTGCAGCTTGGGGCAAGTGTCTACTCCTGTGTTTTTCATTGGTATGAGAAAGTAGTCGAAGTTCATTGATTAGAAGCCTCACTACAAATACATGGATTGATTGGGCAAGCAGAATTAGGCAAGGAAAGGGGCTCAAAAAGAATTAAATTTGGTGTCCATTTAAGACCCTGATTCTTTAGAGGAGAAGAGCAGAGCTAGGTGGCAGCGGGCAGTGTAAATGTACAACCACAGTAATGAAAGGATTGATTTTGCTGCTGGAACCTGAACAAATTCTCTGCTTTCAAGATTATTCGAGGGTTCTCATGTGGGTAACAGTCTATCTCAGATTCATTCTAAGTGGCTCTTTCTCTTTCTATCTTGAATCAAATCAAAGACTCTGCATAGAAGTATACTCCAGAGAGTTTGAAGGATTCAAATATTGTTTTTTTTGCTTGGTCAAACTGGTAACTTTTGAAAGTACCACTCTTATGGTACTATCAGTCACTGCACGGAAGTTTAAATTTTATGAACAGAATAGAATATGTAATTAAATTGCTGCTACTTTGGTGTCATCTATTTTATGAGTGTTAAGAGGTTTTTAATTTGGATCATGTTATTATTTAACGTGCCCTAAGAAGGACTTTGACTAGACATATTGTTATAGATACTAGAGAAATTTAAAGATAAGCCTCTTAAGTAAATGTTTTGTGAGAACAAAATTTCTCACCTTTGGCACTACTGAATTTTGAGGGCAGATAATTGTTTGCTTAATGTATGGAAAGTGTCTTATGTAATTCTTGTAGAAAATTTACTTACATCTCTGGCTTCTACTTAAGAGATATCAGTAGCATCCTTAAAGATGTTGCAATAACAACAACAAAAATATCTCCAGTCATTGTTGAATAATCCCCAAGGGAAGAAATATTGCCAGTACTCCATTATGCAAGATGAATAAGTTCTAGAGATCTGCTATTTATATCTGCATGATGATGTCCTCCAGTCAATGATGGACCATGTATATCATTATACCATGGTGTTCTCATAATCTTATAACAGAGCTGAAAATTTCTATCAGCTAGCAATTTTACTGTTACTTTTCTATGTTTAGACATATTTAGATACACAAATACTTACCACTGGATGGCAGGTGCCTTCAGTATTCTGTATGGTGACATGCTGAGCAGGTTTATTGACTAAGAGCAATAATTGGTATCAGAGAGCCTGGGTGTATAACAGGCAACATCACTTAGGTTTGTGTAAGCACACTCCATGGTGTTTGGATAATAACAAAATTGTCCAACAATGTTCCTGAGGCTTTATCCCACCATTAAGTGAAGACACATGACTGTGGTGAAAGGCACTGAATGGACCTACCATGGTAGATAAAAGAGGGACTTCTTGACAATGGAATAGTAGAACACATGCCATTCACAGTGCTAGATAAGGTTAAGAGGACAAATTTCTACCAGTGTAAGAATTTTCAGTTTTGGTTCAGGAAATTGACATGCATACTCTTTACTTAGCGAGCCATGGTAGGAAGTGATTCTTAACTGTGGAGGCACAGTGATATTAAGACATTGGACTTTTAAAATAATACTGATTCTCAGGCCACATTCTTGATGAATTACATTAAAAATTCTGGTGGTTGCTATATTTTGGAACTGAAATGTTCCCCAAAGGTCCATGTGATAAAGTCTTGGTCTCTAGGCCATGGGAATACTGGGTACTGGTAGAGCCATAATGACAGGGCGTCTAGTTGAGGAAAGTTAGGTCAAGGGGTCATGAACTTGAAGGAGCAATTGGAAGCAAAGCTCCTTCCTCTCTTCTTTTTTTGCTTTCTGGCTTGGATGAAGTGAACAGGCCACATCTTCCATGAGCTCTGCCATGACACACTGTGCCCCCATGAGCCTAAAGCAACTAGAGCAGTTGCCATGGACTAAAACTTCTGAAATCCTGAGTCAAGCTAAATCTTTTCTCCTTTCAGGTGTTTTATCATAGTGACAGAGAGTTGACTAATACAATTTTTTTTAAAGTCCACTAAGGGATCCTAACATATAGCAATTTGATATACACTAATATGAAGTGACTCTCCTTGAAAATTCACCCAAATCAAGCCCAGGAATGTATGCAAGAGTATATAAAATTTATCACAACTGATTTCCTGCTTGACTACTTATAAGCTTGCAAGAATTGCATCATTTACAGAAGGCCCAGGGACACAGTGCTCCAGTGGTTCAGTTACAACATCACGGCTCCATCGCACCACTGGTTGATAATAAACTTAGAAAAATAAACTTTGGAAAGAAAATTTACAGACTAGGGTACTTTCTGATAAACTGGTAATTTAAATATCTATGTAGTTCTATTTATCAACATTGGATATAACTCTGTATGGATTCTGACATTGTACAAATTAAAATAGAAAGCTAGGTATTGTATTTTTAGCATTATTCAGACTTGAACATCTGTGCTACACAAATGGCCCTGGATTTAACAGGAGAACTAATTCATTCTCAATCTGCTTTTGACTTGTAGATCTAACTTGGAAGCAATTCTTTTCATAAGAGAATTTAAAATAATCAAGTAAATATATAATACAGGAGTCCTTAATATCAGTCAAAGATATTCAGACTGGGTGTACTGTGTCAGAGTTATACAAACTCATTACAAGTATTTGTTTCTTGGGGCCTATTCTTAGGAGAAAAGGAATAAAGAACAGGATAAAAATGAAACAAGAATGTGGCTCCTGTAAGGAGCACTCTGTAGCCCAGATTACAAGGCAAATTTAGCCCCACTTTGAGGTAAGGCGGACCACATTTGTGGACTCCCTATCAGTAAGTCATCAGCTTATTTGGGGAGGAGGGAAACATCTCTGAGATTATGTTTGGTTGAGTGAAATTCTCTGGGTAAAAGGTATCTGGTTAGTTATCAGCTAACATGCAACAGCAGCTATGGAACCAGTGTGCCCATTGACAAAGAGGACATGGGCCAGTCACCACGAAAATTCATTGAAGTACATAACATACTCACCTCATTTCATTTAATATTTTCAGATGCAGCACTTTAAATATTGGATCGAGGAACTTGAACTGGACATATAACTTTAAGATATGTACATTTTGGTACATTTAAATCATCTACAATCAAATCTCTATTATTTTCATGTGGACTTATGAGACATTATGAATCAGTGCTGATGGTATGCTGCTCATGAAGATACCACATACTTCCAAAATAAAATATGCACTTTTATGTGGCTAAGCCCCTTCCCCTTCTAAACTGAGAAACAGAAATCTCCAAAATAAACAAATATTTCATAGAGCTCATGCATTCATTTACCCAACAAATGTTTATTTATAATACCTTCTACATATTTAACAATGCTATGTAATTTTTAGCTAAAAGTGCAAAAAGCAGATAATTTCTACAGGCAGTTCTCCAAGTTGTGAAGGATGATTAATTTAAATCCCTCCTACTAGCTTAGGAGGAAATAAGTGCTATAGGGAAATATAAAGAAGGATAATGGGATGGGAAGTGGTAGGTGCTATTTGAGATCAGAAGGGTTAGAAAGGCCTTTCTGATAAGTTGATTGCTAAACAGAGAGCTGAGCATGTGAGGAGCAAGCATTACAGATACAATATTTCCTGGATAAAAAGTGTTTGTTGAAAACACATAACACAAAATGCTTTAGTGAATCTGGGGGTTCTTCATGAAGGCACAGACAACTCTTACAGTTAACATGACATAGCACCAGTGGATGCCCATCACGGTCTACATTAGTGACAAGTGGTCTCTGAGCTATACCAAAGGAAAGAGGCAGCAACACAGGCCTGATGTCTTATTTAAAGACACGTGCTCTAGAGTTTGATTTGAAAAAATGAAAGACATTGCCTACTGTAGGTGCTAAGGAATTGTTTTAACTCTGATGCATGACCAATAAAACAAATCCTCATTATTTTTTCTATAACATTTAGGAATAATTTTATCATAATTTAGTGCTTATAAAATCTATTTTTTTCCTTCTAAAACATAGATGAATATAAAAAGGTTACTGATTCTAAGAAGTTTCACTTAGATGGACATAACTACTTCGATCTTAGAAAACAAAACAACATAATTACATTTTATGACTACAAAAGGGATGAAGAATGATGTTAAATGGAACTCTCCATGGGATCTCATAAAATAAATTAAGTAGCAATTTTAGACTAAATTGTAATCAAGGAACCAAATATTTAGGTAATTTATTAACTATGTAGAAACTAAAATTTTAAAAAAGTTGTGGCACATTATTGACAGAGTTCTTACAATATCCTAATGGAAAAAGATGTAAAAAACTTTTTTCTATACATTTTTGATAAAAATACCTTTCAACTGCTTAAAACAGCTTTAAAAAAATCACTGGTGTTTTATTTAAATATAAGAAAGAGTTTTGTTTCCTTAATCATATTATACCTGTTACACTCAAATTTTTAAATGTGACATATGCAATATAATAAATTGCATATAGAAATATTAAAAGGTTGTTGGAAACATTGGCTGTTTACCAAAGCACATAGTTAGGCTTTATGTTTAAAATGACATTCAAATAGCCTAATCATTAATGGAAAATCAAGCCAAGTTACTACAATAATGTCCTTTGTTAGAATTTGAGACACTTTTTTATTCTTATTGTCAGATTTCTCAGTGAAATAATTGTTGTTGGGAATAAATGGAAATATTTAATTTCAAATAGTATCATCTATGTGAGTCAATTACTTAGAGTGTTATGGGCAGATGGTTTAATCAGAGAATTGAAGCAAGAGGAGTCTTTCTAGCTCTTTATCACTAACAATACATGGCTTTACAGATCTAAAAAGATTCCCTGAATTTTGACTTATGAACCAAAAATTATATCTGCTGAAATTTATATTTGGAAAAGCCCAGATTGTGTGTGCTACTGATGGTGTATATACCTCTCTTCAGGTTTTATTTCAATCATATCTATGTTAAAACAGGTTAAAGTTTTAACAAATTATTTTCAGAATCTAAAATATTCCTCTAGTCTTGAGCAAAACTCATTTATCCAAAGCTATTCTAAATAATGATTCCAGAAAAGATATTTTCACATTCAATGTTAATCATGAATGTTATAGAAGTACATTTATTTTAAATTATTGGGAGAAATAACATTAAGAGATTGGTAAAAAAAAACTCCATTTCATTTTCACATTTTAAGTGAAATATATGAATCTTCAAATAAAGACCTCTAAGTAAGAGATTAGTAAGGATACTATTCTACTCACTAGAAAAATAAGTCTATGCAACAACTGAAATTATTTGAAAATTCCACTATCAATTGTTTGACACTAGAAATAAGCAATTAAGACATACTTACTGACCTAAAAATATTCTTGAAAATAATGGCCATTGATTCATCAATTGATAATTCCAAATATGCATTTTCTATTTTTTAAATACATTCCATTCTTTTCATCAGAATGTTGTTTTTGTAACATGAATTAAATCCATGACATCTGCATGACTGTGATCATGCTAATCTAGCATTTGTATACTAAGATTCATGAACTCAGGTCAAAAAATATAATATAATATGAAGGCAAACTAAGAATAGTGTTTAGATTATTTTTCTACCAAATGGTAAAAAATATGCTGTGTCTTCCTTTAAAACATGTGACTTTTAGAGATTTTGGGGTAGAGTTTATATGAAGTGAAAGATATATATCTATGGGCTCAATCAAATTATACAGATTTTCTTTAAATCTTTTCAATAATTGAATATCTAAGTGCCCAACAGAGTGTCAAGTAATATTGCTCTATTGATTAGATTATTTATCATTAAAACTGGAGTGTACCTTTTGTCCCACAATGGATTAACATGGAAAGAGGAAAGTATAGTGGTTGCATTTCTTAGCTGAACCCCATTTTTTCTTTATAATGAGTTGCTGCTATAGAGAAGTTGTAAGTTATTAAGTCTACACTGTGACATAATCCTCTTATCATTTATATGAAAATATGATGCTGACATAATTGAATAATTTAATTAACTTTTCATTTCTACTTATCACACTAGTATTTTGTGTTTTTATATATTGGATTTCTAGCAATAGTTCTCTTTTTTCTTTAATGTCTTGATTCCTAGAAAACCTATGAGCAAGCAAAAAAAAAAAAAAAACAAAATCAATGATAAAGAGCATAATCTAGAGAACTCTCAAATCTGTGACTGATTTTTTTGGTTTCTACTTTTGACTTGGTATGATCTTGCCATTGGAATACCTTCTGTGTTAAAGGAGAAAAGATGTTTGTTTGCCTCATAGGCTCAGTTTTAGAAAACTACCAGAGGCTACCCTTGAGCTGAAATTGATATGCCAAAAACAATTGCCCTTTCCTTCATTGACAAAGCAAATCAGCATTAGGTATGCAAAGCCATTAAGAGACCTGGATCAACTTTATCTGCTTTCCAACTTTTATCAAAGCAAACTGACATCAGATTTACACTTTCATATTAATCTAGGTGAGCAATTGTCAATACTGGCCTGAATTGTAAAAAACATTAAGAATAGGCATTTAAGAAAGGGAAGCTATTATTAATCTGTTAAGAATGATAGCACCTTTGGCTTGATCTTGTTTTGTCACTATTTCTTATTGACAGCAATATTTTTCTTTTTTTTTTCCTCTGTTGCATATTTCCAGTAATGATGTGAACTTTTAGATTTTCTTTTTTCCTATGAATAGCTTTTTGGTATTTTTTAGTCTTCCTATTCTAAATTCAATCTATGCCAATGGTCATATTAAGAGAATTTCACCATTCATCTCCAAAACATGACTATGAATATGTTGCAATGCAATTAATTTACATTAGGAGTCTAGAAATCTAAATTTTAGTCTTGGGCCTCAAAACAACTATTTGTGTAAATTAAGGAAAGTCCTCTGCGTAAAGTTTTATCTAAATAAAATGGAGGTGTTGGGTTACTTAATCAATATAAATTTTCTGTCTATGAAAGTTGAATTTATCTTTAATCATAAAATAGCCACAGTAAATTATATTGAATGTTGAGGGGAATGTTAAAAACATAAACTGATCCAAAGATGATGTCCAATTATTTATATGAAATATACTGGTCTTACATATAAATAATAATTTAAATTAAGAAATTGATTTAAATTAAGAAAATGATTTTCAAGCACATATTCATCATAAAGTTGAGTTAGTAGTTTACTGTCATATCTTCCAGGAACAAATAATTCCTGGAGAAAATAGCCAGGTTATTTTTACCTGGTCCCTGTGTAAGAAAAATGTCTTATAGAATAAACAATTGCTTATAAAAGAAAATATAAATATCAAAATGAAGTTAAAATTCAGAAATAAAGTTTTAAAAACAACAGAGATTTGGATATTTAAGAAAACTTGAAAACGTTTTAGTTTATAAAATGCATTTTATTTAGAGCAAATTGAACATAAAGAATGCAATGTTCCTAAATTTAAAAATGATTTTTTTTTCTTTCCCATCTCTGGCCTTTCTGCTGGTAACGTTAAATTTCATCTCAGATGCATGCTTCGGAAAACAACAGTGATTAAGAAGTCAACCCCAACTTTTTGTTATCCTAAATCCTCATCTTTGGGGTTTATGGAAAACAGCATATCTCAAAGAACCATCCTTTTGCAGGTGAATCTCTGTCCAGCCTGTCTTATGATTCTTGTTAAGATTTGCAGATGGCTCCCTTGTTCACGTGACTGTGACAAGGCCAGCCATGTAACTTCACCTCTTTTGTCGGAACCTGCCAACAAATCTAGACTGACCTTCTGCATCCCATTCATTGTCTCATGAATACCTAGTTTAGAATTGTTCCCTAGGAAACCAGCTAGATGCAAGGATAAATACTTCCATTTTAGCCGTCTTTCCTGATTTAAAAAAAAAAAATCCAATTGTCATTTCTCTACTTTAACTTGTCAACCTCTTCTTGCTGAGACAATGATTTTTTTTTTATTTCCCCATCTCAATAACTCAAATAAAATTAATCTCCATATTTTTTGGGGTTTTGTCTTTTATGCTGCTTTCCATTCTTCTCTTATTCGTTGTTTTCCCTTCTCTTCTTCTTGTCTTTAATTTTTTAGATTATAAGAACCACAGGGTTTCTCAGATTTTATCCATGGAGAGACCTGAATCAGATCAGACACTTTCCTTGCCTCACTAAGCCAGAAAGAATGATGAGTAGCAGATGGGCACATATCTACCAAAATGAGACAGGAGATCAAATGTTTACTAAAATAATAATAATAATGCTTCTCAGCTGAATAGCATTAGATGTTGATGGACCTTTATTTTATTCATTTATTTATATGCAGTGCTGAGAATCAAACCCAGTGCCTCACACATACTAGACAAGTGCTCTACCACTGACCCACAGAATAACGTTGTAAGGGCCACACAGCACACAGTTTTTATCAGAGAATTTTTTTATCATCATTACAAAGGCTTGAATTTCAAATTTTCGTTAATAACCTCCTCAGAATAATTGAGGTCCAAACTAGTCAGAGCCAACTTAAAAAAAGTAAATGTATGAACGCACATTGTGCATTGCGTTTGAATTTTAACTCGTTTCCATTGTTTGCAAAATATACGATTTCTTTCTGTCTTATTCACTCTCCTTCTCACTCTTTCTGGCTCTCACTCTCCCCTGCCACACACACTCTCTTTCTCTAACTCACACATAACACAAAAAAATCGTATGTAAAATATATAACTCCTTCATAAGCTGTTTCCCCATTGTGAGTGGTAATTCAATCTATTAAAATGTCTGAAATGCTTTCAGTATTAATGCAGTTTCTCCAGCTTGAGAATGATTCTTTTATATTCCTTTAATTTGTAGCCGTGACCCATATAAAGAAATGCTGATTTCAAAGAGTTCCTGGAATTCTTGGCTTCTATAAACATAGCTCACCCTATGCTACAGCTCTATAGCATTTTTAACCTCTAAAATATTTACAGGTGGGCAAATCTCAAAAGATTTTATGTGGATTGGAAGCAGAAAGGCGCAAACATTCCTGTCTCTCTCCTGTTCTGGAGGAATTCTCTCCCTCTCCTTGGGCAGGCACATTACTCTAAGTGATGGGGTTCATGGCACCACACAGCATGCTTTCTTGGATCAACACCAGCTCTTCAATCCCAACATCTCTCAGAGTGTATTTTGATGAATAAATTACCAAACTAATGAGACACACTAAGAGGTTAAGGATTGATCAAGTACTTAATCTTTTTAATGAAGGACACAGCATGAAACACATTCCTCCAAATAGATACAATAAACAATTGCCTAAAACCTAATTAGAATAAAAATATGGAGAAAGGTGCAAAGTCTTAGAATTTGTGCACCAGACAATAACTTAGCATATTCTGCAACAATGGAAAAGCTTCCTGTCTAGTGCCCTTATTTATATTTGAATGAGGTGAGTCGCAGGAGTTCACCAGGAGAGAATAATGGTATTTTAATATGGAATTTTAATATAGCTTCATGCCTTTTGGGTCCATGAAAATTGCTTCAAATATAGCTTTTGAGCTTTTTTAGAACTTGCTCAGCCTTGAAGAGACTTAGCAAATATTTTGGAAATCAGTATATACACTTTTTGAGGCATTATGAAATGTATTTAGCTTTTTAGATGGAAATTTTTCATATAATTTATGACAATCAAATTTTAAAATTTTTATTTATTTTGAAAATTAAAAATAAGTTGTATATCTTTAATGAAAGGTATAGTGCAAACTGCTACTGGTGAATTGATTTTTATGACAAATCTATATTTAAAAATAGGATGTTAACAATAGGAATCAGGTAGCACAGTGAACCAAGTAATACACCTGAAGTAAAATAAAAAAAAAATGACAAAATGAATAGGCATTTTAGAGAGCTGAATCTATAAGAGTCTAACATTTGGCTTGGTGATGTACATATTTACTCGATGCTTCCTTTCAAAGTTGTTAGAGTGTAACACACTAATTTCTGGGTATCATTATCACTGATTAATTATATCATAATAGTGCTACACAATATGCATTTGGAGTAATGTCCTTTTAGTCTCTAATTTTTCGTATTGTCTTTTGAGTTGAATATTTGGAATGTATTACTAAGCGTATCTACTTCAGATATCACCATGGTATTTAATAAAGCACAATTGCATAATCCAATTTTCCTTTCCTCAAACTCTGAGATCTGTTGTGAATCCTTTTTAACAAAGGGCTGTGTCCAAACGGGGACATCTGCACACTAGGTTTTACTCGTTCCTGATAAAGAACATGTGAGATATACCATCCTCTTTTCTTTCCTTACATTTCAACTATATAACATTTCCTTTTCAATTATTTTACTACCTGCATGTACTTTGGGCAAAAGAGAAACTTGGGCCCAATTTATTCTTCTGAATCTCAACCTCATGGTAACCTTTTAAACCAAAGTAAGTGCGCATTAAGTGTTTGTGATCTAAATGAATTCAATGTCAAACTTTCCATTTTCCAAATCAGACAATAATTAGAATATTTTTTTCATTTGATCTATAAAAAATACCTTTAACTTGAACTTTTGACTTGATGACATTAAAAAATCTATAGTTTTCCAAAATACAGATATACTTTTTGTTCTGTGTAATATAAGAACCCGTGTTGTTTCCTTTTGAGTAAATAGATATTTTAGAAATATTTCAAACAATAGCTAAAACTACAATGTTTTTCCAAAGCCATGAACTTTTTCTTTGCCAATAGGAAAAAAAAAGTCTAACAGAAAGAGGTAATTCTACTTTAATCTCTAAATCAATACATAATCATAGCGTGAAATTACTGAATTCCAATGGATTGATAGCTACTACTCCGTACTGCATCAATGACTGCCAAGCTTTCCTGTGGAAACAAGGAAGGAATAGGCCAGTGGGCTAGAAAAATGTTTTAAAAAGAGAGAAGAAGAAGAAAAAAAGGCAATCAATCAGCTAAGTAATTCCACTGCATGAGAGAAAATGATGAGATATATTAAATTCAATCTTTGGGCATCATATTGCCAACTCTCAGAAAGTCAATATAACAAAGTAAACATTTTCTAATTTTTTTGTGTGTATATTTATGTGTAGTTCAGTCCAGAAAATAAATTGGAGCAGAAAATAAAAGGAGTTATTTTTCTGTTTCCTCTAGTCATAGATGGTTTTAAATTGGCCCTTGAGACAGACATTTCCAATCATAGAATCAGATCTAAGTGACTCAGTGATTTTTTTCCTCCAAGAAGAATTTTTATTTGATTTTCCAGTCCAGTTTTTTTCCTTCTATGTGTATCAGACTGTTTAAATGTAGTGTGTCTTCCAAGCACACTACATTTAAATTCCTATTTCTAAAGAGTCATGTCAACAACCTACTTGAGCATTCATTAATTATTTGCATTTGTAAAATTCTTTGTGTTAAAAAAGCACTTAAGAAAAGCTTTTGCAGATACAGCCTTTTTTTTGTTCCCATAAAACAGTGATATAGTCCTAGCAAAGGATACTACGTGCCAATCTCTTCTTTTAGCCTGGGAAGTGGTTAGTTAAAATTATCTAGGAAATACAATAGGGATTTGTTTCCTCATCTGGTCTTCCTTCGAATGGAAGCCATATCTGAGCTGTGCAGCAAAGCAGAGGGAGAAGCAGAGAAATTAGAGAAGCCAGCAAACAGATGGCTTAATTATGTAGTCCACTCTCTCTGTCACCCAGCCATGTGCTATTTTGGCAATCCAGGAAATGTTCTTTCCAGGAACAGCAGGAGTGGCTATCAAGGCCAGCAAGTATGTTTTTATAGTAATACCATTGGCCAGTATCACTGAATACCATAATCCAGACAAACCAGTAGCTAACAGCACGGATAGTGGTATTAACTATTTAACATCACAGGTATAATGATATTGTGTTGTTAACGCCATCTCTAATGATATAGTTGCCTTCCTTTCTTACTGTATCAAGAAAGTAGAACATCACAGTAATCCTTGAGTGACTTTATAATCATTTTCAAACTCTAAGACCAACTTACAAGGTTGTGGAGTGTTATTAAATCATTTACACATACAATAAATATTATTGTTTTTTTGTTTGTTTAAAAGTGTTTGGCAATGTTTATTTTTTCCCTTGTATGATGAAAATTTATAATACCATATTTGGTCATATTTTAATAATATTAAAAATATTTGAGGTATAGTCCCCAGCTCTTACAGAATATTGGATGATAATCAGGTTGAAATGAAAGCTGTATGATTTTCAGTAATCAGATTAATAATAAGTGAAACCAAACGAATGTATTGGAAAAGATGAATATTATACCACTCGATAATCTATATTTAAAAGATTTGTAGTGTGTACATGAAGAGATAAAGAAGAAAAGGGAAGGAGGGAGGCAATATATTATGGAGAGTACTTTTACAGTTCAGCTTTGAAAAATAATTTACAGCTTTGTAAAATATTTAATTGTACTCATTTATTTAAAAAGCATATATATATACATTGTCTATGGATATTCAAACATGATTAATATAAGAATCAATCAAGTTCTGAAAGAAAGAAAAAAAGAAAAATATCTGTATTTGGTGTAAAATGATCTATTAACTGTCATGTCTCTTTATTTGGCAAACATCTGCATTTATTTCCTTAGAAATATGAAGAACTTCATGTCTAGATGTTCATATAACCATCATGCAAAGGAGGATTATTATAATTAAAAACACAACTAATACATAGTAAATACCATAAAAGTAGGAGGAACATTTGGATTATTAATCCTTTTTAAATTTTGAAAATCATTCTCCAAATTCTTTTTTTTTCAAGAAATGAACAATATATTTTTTTAAAGTTGACTTAACCTTTTGTGTCTGCAGATTCCCCAAATGTGGATTCAACCAACTACAACTGGAAAATATTAGGAAAAAGAATTATATCTGTATTGAATATGGGCAGAGTTTATTCCTTGTCACTATTCCCTAAACAAGACAATATAGTAACCATTTACAAAGCATTTACATTATATTACGTGTTGTAAGTTATATACAGATGATTTAAGTATATAGGAGAATATGCCTAGTTTACATGAAAATATTATATCATTTTATTTTAGTTTTTAAATTTTTTATTTGTTCTAATTAGTGATACAGGATTGCAGAACGCACTCTGATACATCATACACAAATGGAGCACAACTTCTTCTTCTTCCAAATTCCTATTTCTAAAGAGTCATGTCAACAACCTACTTGAGCATTCATTAATTATTTGTATTTGTAAAATTCTTTGTGTTAAAAAAGCACTTAAGAAAAGCTTTTGCAGATACAGCTTTTTCTTTTGTTCCCATAAAACAGTGAACAATCCAAAAACCTATCACTATTTTATTGAGAGAGAGAGCAGGGATTGGTTAATGAATTTAATATTCCACACAGGAACTTAGGAGGTAGGTTGAGGGTCACTACATGGAAGCCATCCTCATGTCCACTGTATGTTAAACACCTTTACATAATTATGACCCAGATCCCTGAATTCTCTAACTAAAAGCTATAACTTCCCTTCATTCTCCCAGTCACATTGAGCCTCTATTCACAATCTTGGATTAGCTTTCTCAGCAGCAGGCCCTGAGGCAAGAATTTAGGTACAAGTGATTTGTTAAGGAAGATCCCCAGGAGAAAGCCAACAATTGATTATTTCCTAGAGTCCAGACCCAGCTGGAGCCCTCAGAGAGCTCCTCAGGAGATGCCTTTGTCCAGACTGGAGGCCAGGGAAACTGCCTCTTCACTCCTCAGTCACTGCTGGGTTCCTGGCTAGGCAGCCATGGTCAGTTTCTCCATTCTTATGTCTTTCCCTCAGGACAAAGTGCCTGAGAGTGGCAGAAACAAGAAGCGGGCTGTAAAGTGCTCTGAGGGACAGACATGGTTGCCCTGAGACTAGCCAAGGGGTCTGAGGGTACTACGAATGTCTGCTACAGCCCCATTTTGCATAAGCACAGAGGGTCCAGGTCTCTCTGAGTTACTTCTGTGAAATCCCAGCAAGGGTCTATCTCCTAGCAGTAGCTGGTTACCTGTTCCTTCCTTCTGACTTCTGGGAGACAGTCTGCCCCTGGGCCCTTGGATCATTTGGTGACTGCTTCTCAGAGTGGTCAGCTATAACCCTAAGACTGGTCCCAGGCTTTTATTTCTCTTTAATCACAATTAATACTGAAGGCAAAGCTGTGAATGGAGTGGACCTAATTCTGCCTTGATAATACAACTGACTTACAAGGCAGAAAAGGAGAACTGAAAGAGCTCCTAAGTGCTCTTGGTTCTGTTATTCCTTAGAGTGAAAATCTCTTTGGCTGTTTCTCTGTTCTGCCCCCCCCCCCCCCGCCATTCTTTAGATCTAACCTGCTCCCTGGCCTAAATAAATAAGAACACTCCTCTTAACTGGTGCATTAATAAACCCTATTTAAGGGACTATAAGAATATTTTTAAAGGGTCATTATAATTCTCCAGGGAAAGGAAAGACCACCATAGTGCCTTACATACAAAAAAAGAAATCTTGACAGTCTCCAATTTCATTTATGTACCTGGAGTTGATCCATCTCTTCATACTGTCTGAATAGATCTGCAAATAGGGCCTCGTTTGACATACATACAACTAATTATTCATACAAAAGATGCAGGGCAGATATTAGATAGATCCTAGAAAACAGAAACTATTGTTGCTGCTGCTTCTTTTTTTTTTTTTTAATTCAGCATTGTTTTTTTCCTAGTCTACTATATATCATTCAATGCACTTACCACTTGTACATTATTTTTGAAAAGCTTTAGCAAGTTTATGTAATTTTCATCTATCACATAGTTACTATATGGCATTAAACCACAGACTGCTTTCTGAATTATACTACAAATATGATTTTTCATACAGTTTCAGTTTTATAAACAAAATATAGCATTTTTTTTCAGGGCTTTAGGAAACCATTTGCCACATTGTGTGGCCTCTCAGTGTGTTCAGAAAATGCTGCTGTTTTTGGAGATTGTTCCTCAATATAAATCCTTCCTTTTTAAGGCAGGAAGGAGAACTTGCTTTAGAGTCTACCTGAGTGTTCAGACACAAGAGTGCATGCCAAGCCCTAGAGCTCAGCTGTGAGAATTTATTAAGAAAGGAGCAATGTAAGGAGGAAGGCATGGAACCTGTTCATGAGAGAGAGCATGGTGGGAATATGACTGACTTGTGTGGGTGATATTAGTAAAGATTCTGGCATTTGATTCTAAGCACTGATTGTATAAGCAGTAGACTCATCTCCAACTTGCTAACATGAGGATAAAATTCACACTGATCTGTTTGGGTGACTAAAAGATTAAATGAGATATTTCATTTATCATACTTAAGTGTTCTTAGCACAGAAGTAGTTCTCAGTACAAGTTAGAATGTATGAGACAGAAGAATGAGAGGAGAAGGAGGAGGATGAGAAGAGGGAGGAGCAGGAGCAGAGTAGATAAGGGTGATGATGATATTCTTTCTCTAAGATGCTTTAATGATCCCCCAGACATTTCATGATAGAGGTCAGACTCCAAAGCCCATGCCACAGTGGCCTACATGAATTTCACCTCTTCTCTTGACAAACCTTTTCTTTTTCCACACCGGAGACAGATAGATTGATACATAAGTTACATTCACCTACTTCCAGTTTGTGAATATATGACATTTTCAGAAGTCTCAGTGCCTTTACTCAGGGTATGCCTCATTTATCTAGAATTGCCCTTTTCATGGCAATTTAAGTCACTTGTTCTTGAAATGGAAACATCCCTGAGAAGATTTTGATGATGTAATTTGAATTGGTGCTTGTCTCTCTTCTTTTAGGGTGATATGAATTTCTCAATCTCCGTGTTTAAAGTCATTTGGACTTAAGGATTTGTCACTAACCCTTTTGAGAGTATGAAATGGATCTTATTGAAATGACACCCCTCTGCCTTTAATCTCAGAAAGCCTCCATGAATTAAAAGAATTTTGTTGGAAACATTTGGTAGGATAAATAGGAGACTCTGAATCAAAAAAAGTATCTACTGGTGAGAACATGTATCCTCCCCAAGCCCTACAAGAACAATCTATTATTCATTTTTAAATGTGTGCAAATCTTTCCATATTAAACACCATAGCAGAACTCATTCATTAACCTGTTCCCATGAGGCTACTGCAATTCCCCCTCCCTCACCAAATTTTCTTTATCCATGATGTCTGCTTTATCCCCCATGACTCTGCAATCCATTCCAACCTAGATTCACTACCACCTCCACTATACCTCCAGACACTTTTTAACCAAGGCCACCAATAATCTTTATGTCAGGAAATAGAATGAGCCTGTTATGATTTAGATGTTGTGTTCCCCAAAAGCTCACATGTTACACAATGCAAGAAGGTTTGGAGGAGAAATGATTGGATAATAGCTTTAGTCTGATCCGTGAATTAAGCCCTGATGGGATTGACTGAGTGGTAAGTGGAGGCAGGTGGGATGTGCCTGGAAGAATTGGTTCATTGGGGGCGTGGCTATGGGGCATATGTTTTGTATCTGGAGAGTGGACTCTCTCTCTCTCTACTTCCCGATCATGACTTGAGCTGGTTCCTTCTGCCACACACTTCCTCTGAGATGTTCTGCCTCACCTCAAGCCCTGAGGAATGGAGCCAGACCTCTATGGATGAAGACCTCTGAAACTGTGAGCCCCTAAATAAACTTCTACAGTTGTTCTGGTTGGATTCTTTCATCACAGCAGTGAAAAATCTAACTAAAACAGAACAGCTTTGTTTCTTTACTTGCTAGATATTCTACCTACTTCAAAAAAGTTTGAAACAAAATTTTTTTTCTAGGGCTTTAGAGACCATTTTCCATATTGTGTGGCCCCCATGCTCTCCTGCTGTTCCCATCTCCTAATTTTAACCTCCTTCTTAGTCTCCTTTCCAGGCTCAATTTCTTCTATTGTCTTTAAATCTTAAATTTCTTCATGGCACCATTTAAGATCTGTATCTCTTCTTTCTGGATAGCCAGAATGATGTTTTCAACTCTAAGTGCATCGATTTCTCTAATAAGAAGCCATATATTAGTGGTTGTCACTGGTAAAATATCAAAAAGATTGTATTCCAAAAGCACACCATGTGTAAATACTATATAAATATCATATAAACTCTGTATAATACTATAAAAATGCCAGAGACCAGACACATGCAAGAGGCCAAATGTAGAATCTACCATTTGTTTAGGAAACAAAAGTGTAGAAATACCTAAATATGTGAGCCTAAGACATAGAACATATATCTGATACCTAAAACACAGCCTGTAACCTGTAAGTATTCAAGAAATGCTTTTTGGGTGACCAAATTAATACATTTAACCTTTAATTATATATTTTTTTTCTTTTTCTTTATTTGGTGAAAAAAATATAGATATTAAGAATGGGCGGGCTGGGGTTGTGGCTCAGTGGTAGAGTGCTTGCCTAGCACATGTGAGGCACAGGGTGGAATTCTAAGCACCACCTAAAAATGAACACATTAAATAAAGGCATTCTGTCCATTTATTAAAAAGAAAAAGAAAAAGAGAATTGGCTAGCTGGAGCAGTTTGTATGATCGCATTATTATTTGGTAACAGCCAAAGCATTCATAATCAGGAGGCAGTTGAATATATGCCTTCTCTCAATCAGACCTGATCAGGGATTGACCTTGACCATATCAGTTTCACAGAGCTTCTTCCCAGCACGGTTGATCTGGTCTTTTCCAGTCTTCACAAGGAACATCAGTTTGCCACTGTTTTCTGTATTTCTCATGACAGGGTCAGTAGTCAGGGAACACTTGATAATGATACAGTGGTCAAGTCTGTTTCTCCTAATGGTATTTCTCTCTTTCACTGTGGCCTCTGGAGCCACAATGTCTTAGACTACCAGAAAGTGGGTGACATATATGGACTTACTCTCCCCCTGCTTCCGGGGCTGTATATGCTTTTTAGCAAAGCTGCCTTCTTGGTCTTCAAAACATTTGCTTTGGTTTTTGCTTTGGGAGAGGCAAGAGTTTCCTTCTTCCCTTTCAGCACCACCTTGCTTCTGGTGCTGATTTTGAAAAGTTCAGTATTATTCATTTTGTTCATGATAACAGAGGGTATTCCTCAATGAAATGTTTGGGTATGTTTACTGGATGAATTAATGTTCACTGTGAAAAAATTACTGAATGAGTAAATTTTAAAACTAGCTGTTGTATTCTGAATATTAAATGACATTAGGGTGGGGCAAGAATATTACTAGACAGAGGAAATATACACCCTTCAAATTGTTCAAGATTTCTAGTTAAAAAGGAGGATAGTGAAAATAAGTTCATGCTTGCATCTCAAAACCTCACATATGTTATAATAAGATTACACAAATTAATATTGGTATATCTTTTAAGAGGTTGGAAAACAAATAATATGTAAGAGTCCCAGAGAGATAGTGTGTCCTCTTAAGAAGGTCCATTGTATTATGTAGTGGTGAAACTTGAGACTCATGTGACATTTTCAAGATACCAGTTTGGTTCTTCTACTGTTAAAACTTTGCCAATAAAACCTTTACCAATCTCTTGAACAATAGAAAAGATAGTGCATTTAGGAACTGAAGAGTTAATGACATCATCCAAGTATCCTAAGTGATCAGTTCAAATCATCCCTAGAAGTACATTTCATGGGTCATCAAATGGACTTCATATTCTAAAGAAGAGTTTTAGAAATATGACTCCTGATCATCAAGGCTGATTAGTGTAAGAAAGTTAACATAAACTTATATTACAGGAGACTCATATAAAACATACTAATTAGTAGTTTTACATTGGAGATTAATCACTTTCCTAACTATAAACTTTTCCTTTACTACATAGACCTTCTCATTGTTACAGAATGGGAAAACTTGAAACTGCAGTTATAGAGTAATTTGTTATGTCTGAAATCAGAACAAGGGAAGTAGAAGGTTTAGGAATATTCTTTTTATATATTGTTTGAATTAACCAGTAGCATAACAAAGAATATGTCTCCAGAAATAGAAAATGTTTGAAAATCAGATGTGTTGGAAAAGTTAGCAGTATATTTAATAAATGATGCTTTGTGTGTGTGCATGTGTGTGTGTGTATATATATATATATATATATATATATATATATAATTTTCAGTTTCACATATGTTCAAAATAGGAATGAGCTTAAATTATATGCACTGGTTATAGCCTTGTAATTGACTTAAGAATTCACATTTTAATTGGGTTAAAGTTTATTCCTAGAAAATTTTAAATTATCAAACTAAGCAGAGAGTTCATGGAGGTATCTGATACCTTGAGGGGGAAAAAAAACCCTCAGGGAGCAGTAGATACTTTCATTCTAATCATTTTAAGGCAAAGTTTCAAACTTATATAGTTTTTCATTTTCTGATGGTTACATCAGTTCCACTTATAACACCAATTGTCCTTCCTTGTTTATATAAACAACTTGCCCGAAAACCTTGTTCCTGATTCATTCATTGAGCTGATCCATAGGTATCATACACTGGTTATCCAACTTTTGCATACATCAAAATTATCCAGAATACGTAGTAAAATTTCACATTACTGGGATAAACCCTGTTTTTTCTCATCCTCATGATCTGACAGATATTGGCCAGGCACAGAAGCTCACAACTCAGGAGGTTGAAGGAGGAGGATCACAAGTTTGAGGACAGCCTCAGCAACAACTTGGAAAGACCCTCAGCAACCTAGAGGGACCTGTCTCAAAAAACAGTGAGACCCCGGGGGCAGAGGGATATAGCTCAGAATGGATCAGGCACCAGGCTTTGTGAAAGACTCTCATACACTGATTTCATGACATCAGCCAATGTCCATCAGTCGCATTACCCTTTGATGTTGGCTGGGCTGGTGTCTGTTCTCATCCAAATGTCAAAATGAGTTATCCTGGAACTCCTAATCTGGTCTAGATGTCACATGATATAATCGGTGGTGTGTGTGAATCCAGCACATGTTCAAATGGAAAGACATCTATTCTCATCAGTGATTGCTGAAGTACTGTTTAGCATTCAAAAATTACTCCTGCTACAGCAGTTCTTGATCCATCTATTTCCTAAAGAAGAATCCTTTCTTCAGTTATTTTTTTTTTCTTTCTCTGGAGAAATATATCTGCTCAAATTTCTCAAAGAAACAAGGCATACTTTTTGCAAGACAATAAAGCCTTGAAAGACTTGAAGTCTCTACTGGAAGACTTGGAAATAGAGAAAGACTCAGCCTTTCCCTGTTTTCTTTGTATGTAGGACTGACCTAGTCACACATCTGTAGTCAAGATTTCACATTTTAAATCACCCAGTTCCTTCTAAAAGTATCATAAGTATTCTTAGGCCCAATATGTAAATCTTGAAACTTTCTCTACAATGAATAAGGTTTGCATACAGAAAAGAAAAAAACAATCACTGAATTTAGAATTTTAAAAGAAATTTTCTATCAAGGGATTGTTAAAAAACCAAGATATAGGATCAGAAGAGGAAGAATTTTTTTTTCTTTTTTTGCATTACAGATTTTAAATAAGTAGTTTAACATTCTACATTCAGTCATTTTAAATAAAAAGTTTAATATTCTATATTCAATACATGCTAAATATACTTTCTAGCATTATGAGATGGTAAGAATGATGGTTGGTGATGAGTGAAGAATACAGGGACCATGGAGATCTCATCCATCTCAATGAGTGAGTTCTTTCCCCCTGTTCACATGTGCCAATGATGGATGCTCTTTGCATATGATACAATACCTCCAGCTGGAACTTGCATCATGATTTTAATGAGGGAGGTGCATATCTTGGCTACTCGTCTGTTTAACATAAACTTCGAACAAAAGCACGTTAAGCACAAGTGCTTAATTGTTTTCATAGATATGCTTTTTCTCTGTGTTTGGAAAAGTACATTTGAACCACAAATTATATGTATTTAACCTGATTTCAACAATCCAGAGTGCTTTATTTTATAATATCTACTATTTAACACATAATCCTTCTCTCTTCTTTCCTTACCCTTTACACTTTTGCCTTTAATTCAAATTATTACTATAACCTCTTCCATCTGCTAACTTGAAGTAATTAATTTTATGATACACTTGAAAGTAGTTGCATATCCAAACACTAATGAAGCTTGTGTTTATCTCTTTATATTTTGTTGTTAAAAATTCTATCTAATTAACAAGGGGCACACTGTTGCAACATGTACCAAGCCTTCATTTATTTGTGCATTTGTTTCCCTTGGGGGCATATAACATTTTGAAGAGAGAGAGAACTAGGGTGGAGGGGTGGCAAAAGGAAAAAGAACCTACATATTTTTTTGTGTGTGCTTTAAAAATCAAATAATTAATAGTGAAAAAGAGAAACAAAAAACAACTTTTTTTTTCTCCCCTAGAAAAGCTGTTTTTGGAATTTGCTTTCTTCTCTCATCTTCTATTATACAGCAATTCCTTGGGGGCACTGTAGTTTGTCTCTGCTCATTGGTTTGAAGCTGACAGCAAACCTTGAGCTCTTCCATCAGTGTGCTGTACTCTGTTTTCCTATATTCATCATCATAATTTTGATGTCTGGGTATCGAAATTGTTTCAGGGCATAACTGGATAGGTCGTACAATTTTCCTGAAGGTGGTGTTATTCTGATGTAGCTGATGGTAAATCTGAACTCACCAACAATGATATCCGTGCAGAGCAGTAAGCAATGACTTTAATCAAGATTCTAAATGTTCTTCTGATTAAATTGCTTTCCAAAATCCTTTGATTTTATGAAGTCAGGTTGGGTACTTCTGTTTCTCTTTTGTTGTTTCATTCCCCCAGACTGATTTCTCTTAAAAGCTAAAGCTAAAACTAAGACAAAAAATACTGCTCTTTGCCTATAAATCACTTTTTGTCTTGCACGTGAAGCACATACTGTAACTGTTGCTTAGAGTAGAAAAAAAGAAAATAAATGAGTCCTTGATTTTCCTTGTTACTAACATTTTCTTTGAACCTATAGACAGGGTGCTGAATAAAAGTCCAATTATATTGATAAAATTTGAAATTTATCAATTCAAATTGATAAAATTGAATGAATGAATGTTGGCTCATAGCTGAATGAATGAGTGGTGGTTGACTGAAGGCTGTCACCTTAAATAATGGTCTCTCATTTCACAAATGCTGCAGTCACCTTGTACGCTTTTAATTCAAAATTTTGGAATTGTTTTTTAAAAATAGATTATTTTTATGCTTTCATTTTTTCATTTCCTTGCTTTATCTTCCTACTATCTCTTTCTTTACCTTCCCTCTCTCTCATACTTTTCTTCTGATTACTTCCTGGTTGGACTCCTGGAGGTAAAAGCCACAGAAGTATAGCTGTTTCTTTAATTCTGGGTCCCACTGGAGTTTTTTAATTCTCGCACTTGTCCAAATTGAACCTTCAGCAACTCATCAATTACAAGTTAATCTGCCTACCCCAACAGTGGTTCCAACAAAGATTTTTGCTTCTTGGTTTTTATTCCAGTAAGGTGTGTCTTTTTGTATTTGCCTGTATTTACTCTGATTGTTGGGGCATTGTATTTACCCTCTGACCTTAGTTCTCATTTGTATCTAGGAAGACTTATCAATTTTTAGTTTGCTCAGCCCTTTTCTTATTACAAAGCCAGAAGTGATGACTGCTAAGCTTTTTGCATGCTAGACCAGATATCAGAAGTCTCTTCGAGTTAGAGCTTTGCAGAGAGTCTGGTACATTATAAGTCTTCTCTCGTTTTTAGTTGTCAATGTTACTATAGTTAATGCATCATATCCTATTAATTTGAAAACTATATTTTTAGATTTCAACAATTCTGAAATTATGATATGGTGTCTTACATTTACTTGTATTTAATTCATTTTGCTTCTGACCCTAACTCCACCAAAAGAGAAGCTAAGAGACTATTGATAGAGTAAGATCTAGGTATTTGCCCCCTCCTTATGTTATACCTCCAAGATTCATTCTATGCAGTGCCATTCTACTGAGGCCTCCCTGTAAAGTACAGCCTGTAATGATACTAAACCAAGTTTTACACAAGGCAGGTTCACTGGAAGTCCACCAAGATTTGTCTGAGCCCTGTGTTAATCAGCTTTTCCTTATTGTAGCAAACACTTGAGATAATCAAAGATAATCAATGGTTTGAGAAGTTTCTGTATAGGATCAGTTGGCCCCATGGCTTTGGGCCTATGGTAAAGCAGCATATCATGTGGGGACAGCATGTGGAATTCATGTTGATCTCATAGTGAAGAAATAGAGAGAGCAGAAGAGGAAAAGACCAGGGTCCCCAAACCCCCTGCAATTGATGCCCTCAATGATCTAAAAATTCCCACATGGCCCCACTCTAAAAGTTTCCCTCACTTCCTAGTTGCACCAGGCTGGGGATCAAGCCTTTAACACATGAGCCTTTAGGAAACATTTAATATTAAAGTAGACCACAACTTATTTTTGATATTTCTAAACTGTGATGGCACAACCATCTAGAACTTTCTCTTCTATTTCTCTTTGCATCTCTTTCTCTTTCTCTGAAGTTTAACAGAAGATAGGGAAATCTTCTAGGCCAGAGAATGTTTTTTAAGGAGCCTTTCTAATAAATGCAAACATTAAAAATAAATGATAAAAAATTTTCATAGTTTAATGGCAGCATTATTTATTGTGTGTGTGTATATATATATATATATATATATATATATATATAATATTAGACAATTGGCAGCAAATTATATTTGACCAAATTATCCAGTGGTGCGCTGAAGACAGCTCTTACTGATCTGTGAAGAAGATCACGTGTGTCTCTTCCCTCTTGTGTGTCCAGTGATGTGAATTCATAACTTGAAGTTAGTCATAGTGGGAGTATTAAGTCTACATTAAGATACAGACTTTAGAAATTAGCACACCAGCCCTAATAGCCAGTTGTAAAACAGTTATCAGAACACTACTGATTTTATCTCTGAGTTACCAACTTCACTCTGGAAAGTTTTATGTGCATATGACTGATCTCATAAGATACCAATATGTAAAGTTAAAACATTTTAAAAATGTGCACATATCGCCATTTATTTAGATGAGCCAGCTATATTCTGAGAATCTATTCTAATTTTCAGCATAAGGGTTTATACAAAATAAAAAATTATTTTAAAGTTCATAATAAAGACATTGATATAACTCCAACATTTTTTTCTCTTCCTTTGAAAAGCATTAAGTTTAAAAGTTTTTAAGCAATGTTTTTAAATAGCAAATCAGAGTTAGATTTGTTCTTTGTTGTAAAGAAGATTTATAAAGACTTTCTAGAACTTCCAAATTTATAGCAACTGGAGATTCTTAGACTTTCTAAAAAGGTGTTCCAGATTTAGCTTGTAGTTAAAAGATTTTCTTTTTTTTCAGAAAGAAACTTTGTAAAGTTGAAAAATTTTTACAAAGAGCAGAAATTCCTTTAGCTAATATTATTCTCTTTGACTATTATTAAACCGTGACCTTAGAAAGGCCAGTTTCTTTTCCTTTTGAGATATAGCAATGAAGAAGCAATGCTTTGTTTATGGTATAAAAGAAACAATGTCCTTTAGAGAACAGTAGGTGAGGGGCCATAATTGTAGAATCCCAGTACAAATGAGTTATTAATATGAAGCTTTTATTATGGTTCTTATACCTTTAACTGAAAAGGCAGTAGAAATTAAGCAATAAAATAAAGTTAGATACCTAAATCACTTCTAAGTCTACACACCACTTTAAAACTTTTATGTAGGTCAAATGGATATCCTTGGAAAAGTTATCAACCATTTTTTTACATCTCTAAATTCTTATTGTTTATTTATTTTCAGTTATTTTCATATGATATATTCCCTTTGCTTAGATCTTGATCATAATAGGAACTCAGTATATTTACAAATTGTGAAAGTATGTGTGTATGTCATATATATAAATATATGTGTGTGTAGGTGCATATATACATATATATATATATATATATATATATATATGAATTGCTGACAACATTCAAATTAATCTATGATAAGAAAAGAAATGAGTTTTTATAAATAATTAAGGAACTTTACTCTGGGCTAAATGAATTCTGTCCTTAATCACGTTCAACTTTGACTTTGCTTTCTTTTACTAGTCTTTTCCAATTTATTTCTTGAATCTTTTTCCTCTTCCTTTTGCTGTTTTATTCACTACTTCTTCAATTACTTTTTTTATTCATGTCACATCTTTGTAAGATTTGCTGAATCATACAGGCACATGAAATATTGACCCTGATTCCTTACCTTCTTTCATATTAAAATGTATTTCCTCAGTACAGGTCACAAAAATGATTGGTGACTAGATGCTGTTGTGCAGTTACATTTCTATGCATCAAATGATAAATACAGAGCAGACTGCTTGAAAGCAAGAAAACATTGAAACCATTGAAATGGAAAATCATTCTAAACTGTCTGAAATGCTACTCTGACTTTATCATTGATAAATAATAAATTAAACTTTCTTTTCTCAAAATGGCTTATGTCAATATTTTATAATGTAAATGGCACTCCATATTGTATACATGGATATTTAGTAATATACACATGGATGTTTATTGAATAGCTAACAATTAACTTTTTTTTTCCTGTGCTAGGGATTAAACACAGGGCCTAATACATACTAGACAAGCATTCTTCAACTTAGCTGCCCCCTTAGCAATTTTTTTTTTTTTTTACTTTTATTGAGACAGGGTCTCATTAAGTTTCCCAACTGGTCTCAAACTTCTGATCCTCCTGCCTCAGCCTCCCAAGTAGCTGGGATGACATGACAGGTGTATGACAATTTGCCAAGGTACTGTCTTATTGTTTTAAGAGTGTATTTACTTAATCTGAAAACCTAATCTATACTTGTAGGAAGGCTTGATTCAGTTTTACTTACTGTTGTTGTAAGGTTATTAGTTTTTTCACATTTTATTTATTTATTAATTCATTTTTTTGGTATTGGGGATTGACTCTAGGGCCTTCAGAATATTAAGCATGAACTCTACCACTAATCATAATCTGAGCCCCCATTATTTTATATTTTTAGATGAATAGAGTAATTATTACCCATGTGGCATAGATAGTCACAAACCACATAATGATGTCATGCACAACCATTTTTGAGTCAACAAAGGATGGCATGTATGAGGATGGACACATAAGATTATAATACAGCTCTAAAATTCTCATCACAGAGTACTTTTAGTGTACTGTTTCTACAGTTAGACATGTTCAGATATAAAAATATTTACCACTATTTTACAACTGTTTACAGTATTCATTACAATAACATGCTATACAGATTTATGGCCTAGGAGCAGTAGATTGTACCATACAGTCTAGGTGCACAGAAGGCAATATTTTGTGATGGTCACACAATGAAAAATATGTCTAAGAATGCATTTCTGAGAAACTATCCCTGTCACTATGTGACACAAAATTGTATTAGGAAAAAAAAATCCTCGAATTTAAATTGGAAAATAGTAGGATAATTATCTTTTAGTGAGTAAGATGAAATATTTATGTAAAAAAATAGAAAGTTCAATATAATTAATAATATCAACACTAATAATTATATTAATTTGTTTATAAAATATTGAATGTTTAAACACATAACACTTATCAAGTGATAACATTTTGTCTGTAGGTTGCAGTATGGAAATGTTTATTAATTCAGAAGACAAAAAGAATTAAGATTTAAGTGAAATTAATTGCATACTATTAATGGACATATCATATTTAAACTTCAAAGTTCATCTTGCCTTCCGGTTTGAGATTATGGGAAGCATCAAACATAGAGAAATGGAGGAAAATATCTGCTGTCCGTCTGGCTCCATGTCCTAGAGGAATACTTTAAGCTGGGAGATCCTTGTCTGATTAGGAAATTCTGCACTTGAGTGGGCACTGTAAGATGGTTTTTAATGTAAGATTTGAACTTATGTGCTCCTTCTATTTTATTAAACTATCTTAACCTAAGAAACTTTTGATCAGTTTATGATTATTTTTAAAAATATTCATTCTAAATGTGTGGCAATTACCTGTGGATAATATAAAGTTTTTATATCTGTTTTAGTACTTTGGAGATTAAGCTTGAAGTTAATCTCCAGAGAGGAGTCATCAAGAGGCTTTGAAGGACACACACGCACATACATGTGTGTGCACACTCATACACACACACACACACACACACATACACACACACATTTAAATTTCTAACTCTTCATTTAGAAAGTCTTGGAAGACTGGTATTTGAAAAAATTTTAAGACTCTGACTAGCAGAAACAAACAATAGTGATCATAATGCAATAATTCTTTATGATCGGTCAATCAGGTCATTCATGGTGCCAATTATGAACCTTTAATTCTTTAGAGTTGAGAATACTGTTACTCATCCCTCAATGAAATGAATACCAAAAAAAAACCCCAGAAAAGTTAGTACAACTTAATGTTTACTGCTTAGTAATGTTTACTGCTTAGTATCTTCATTTCCAAAATATTTCTCATATAATTAAATATCACATATTTGATATTCATATCAAACTCCTTTAAAAAGTTTTTAGATTTTAAAATTCTATTAACCTTAATATATATCTTGCCCTTTTCATCAGCCAGTCTTTTACAAGAAATGTGCAGAAGAAGATCACATGTGCCCCAGAAGGCTGATTTTAGTTTGGTGAAGGTAACAAACAAACAACAAAATGTGTCGTGAAGCTCTTGAGTTATAATTTAGCAGTGAGGATGAAGGGGCCTTTGTTTTCGTTTAACCACCTGAAATCAGCAATCATATTATTAAAAGAGGCAGGCAGGTGATTTTTGTTCAGATTAACAGAAAAAAAATATCTTTCAATTCTAAAGATAAAAGCAATCAGAGGGATAATAGTCTGAACTGAATATATAATTAATATGACTAAAAAATTAACACAAATAAATTTCGCTCAAGATTTGTGTTTTGCCTTCACACAAATGAGAAGACGAATTTGTTTTTATTAATCTGGACATATCTAACACTAGAGACGGTGATCTTTCTGTTTCTCAACAGCCACTGTATATCCTGCCACTAAACATGGGTTTCATGTTTTCAAAATGAATTATTTTTGTGTAACTATGTCAGAAATACATGGACTCTATAAAGTTTAAATAATTATTAAATGTGGCAAGATATTGAGTTAAATCAAGTCTGATTAATAAGACCTTGAACATAATATATATAACAACCCCAGAACATTCCTTTTGTCTGTGTTAATGATTATTAATATCATTCAACCTGTGATAAAAAATAAAAAATGCATCATAAATATCAGTTACTATAAAGAATACCAAACAAAAAATATTAGAACACAGTCAGAGTAGATAAAGTATATGGGTCAAAAAAAATCACATTTTAAGTCCAAGTTATTTTCCCTACTAGTTGAACTTAGGACTTCTTCTTTTTTCAAAAGAGTACTTTCTTCATCTGTGAAATAGGATAATATTGCCAAGTGTTCAGTTTGTTGAACCTTACAGAAATTATTTGGCTTGTGAATTACTCAGAAAAACTAGCTTTTATAGTTTTCAAGATATAACATTTCAAAGAATTAAAGTACCATAGTATAGTTACAACTTTTCAAAGGTGTTATTTTCTATTTAATTCCATAAGCTAGTGAAGAACTTATCTTGTTATTGGAGGAATATAAATAATAGTTAATTTAGACTTTTAAAATATATCTCTTAGGGGCTAGAGTTTTAGCTCAGTGGTAGAGCGCTTGCCTAGCACATGTGAGGTACTGGGCTCCACATAAAAAGAAATGAATAAATAACACCACATAAAAATAAATGAATAAATAACAACTAACAATATTTTTTTAAAAATATATCTCTTAGAATTACAGAATATGTGCATTTGTGCATACACACATAGAAATTCCTATTTGTCTCATATGTTATTATTATTAAAGTAACTCAAGAAATATCAATTTTGTAATTTCATTATGTACTTTTTTTAAATGTGGTATTGGGGATTAGAACCAAGGGCCTCTTGTATGCAAGGCATGCACTTTATCAACTAAATTATATCCCAGCCCTTATGATGTACGTTTAATAGATTTACAAATTATTCCTAATGAGAAAATATGTTTAGTTTCTCTAAAGTAGATTTTCAAACCTATGCCATATTCACTTCTGAATCAAATCACAAAATAACCCTTCTGAACATTTTTGGTATTCATTATTTTTTCATACTTTCTTTGACTTTACTTGGGAAAAATAACTGTATTTTTCATCATTAATTTAATATCACAATATGATAGATCTTACTGCTCCATCTTCATTTTAAAATACCAAATTTAGAAAAGGATCAGTGTCTGTACTCTGTTGTGTATTCGTACATTATTTTTCTGTTTAATTTTGTTACAAATCTATTGAATCTGGTTCACAGATGCATTTTATTTGGTTAGAACAACTGGTATTTGTCTCCATGTTCATGTTTTTGCATATAAATGTACAAATAAACAATCAAAGGAATGAATATCTTTTTGTTGGGGTGTGCCTTGTCCAGTTCACCACAGGCTCTGCCCCTCTCCAGTGCCTCGTTCTGAGCAGCTTCACATTCCATATGCCAGGAAGATGGATGAGTTGTGACTCCATCTCTAGAGGTCTCCAGATTGATGGAGCCCTGTAATAAATCATGACGGTCGCTTGGTTGAGACACAGTCGTTTTAGTGTCTTCCAACACTTTTTCTCTGCTTATTTTTGTTGCTGAACTTATTGCTTAAATATATGACAATTATTTATTTTTAAAACCATGCAAACTAAATTGATAGACCAATAGAGATCGTAGTGTTCTATGTAACAGATGGCTAAATCTATGTAAAATATTCAGAAGGTTTTTTATTCTGATGACATTACATTTATCAGATATATAGCAAAACAGCTAACTTTTGCTATGAAAGCACTTTCAGAGGAGAAACTGAGATATTTTCACTTTTTATGTGTATATAATGTAAAAACGAAGAACTGAGTTTTGCTAATTTTGAACTACAATTTTACATACATCTGCCCTTTGTGGAAATACACTATCATTATTGTTTCCGTAAAAGGGCAGGTTCAATCAATTCTAATTTTTGCAAAATGACAAGCAGACAGTGTTTGTCATTGCCAAGACTAATGTGGGCTTGTACTTGGTCCTTTTCCAAGAACAGCTCTTCTAAGGGTCAGCAGACATTTATAATATTTATTTTTGAATTTGGGGCTTCTCTTAGTAATTACAATACATGATGTTTTATCTTTAGAGTTCTAAGTTTCTAAGGAAAGAATATAACGTATATCTATATATTCACATACATACATATGTAAATATAAAAACATGCATCTATGTGCAATAGTTATATAATTATATTCATGTTTATGTGCATGGACATGTATATTCACATGTTAATGTATATATACATATCTCTACATCCCTTTTTCACTAGATGGATTTAGGCATTACATTTGATAACAATGTAAAGCATAATGATTTGTTTGAAAAGACTGGGCTGATGGATTGAAGGAATCGGTACTGAATCAGAAAAGAGATCAAAGGAATTGAAAAAGATGCTGACAGTGGAATTTGGAACAAATGAAGTCAAGACAGTCTAACTTTTGTGAAGTTTGGTCAGTACAGAAGGAAACATTAATTATGTCTGTCTGAGATGGAAAAACAAGGATTGTACCTGGCATCAGAATCTAGGTGGTTGTCATTTATGTCCTTCTACACAAAAAGATTCAAAAATTTAGTACAAGGTAAATAAGTGTAAAACTTAGGTTTCAGGTAAAACTTTTTTCTTCCAAGAGAATCTCTGGCAAACAGGCTGTGTTTTAGTTCTCATCACAAGTTATGGAAAAAGTACAGAAAGCTTGGGGATTTATGGAGTGCTTGATACTGGGTGCTCTGATGGAGTAGGAGGTTAAGCATGCATTTAAAACAGGTTGGGAGAAAACACCAGGGAATGGAAGAGGCAAACTCCCTGAGATTGGGGAGCAAACAGCCAGGTCCCAAGGACGCTATGCCCAAAACTTGACAAAGAAATTCTCCCTAGACAGCTGAAGGACAGAAAAGGAAAGCCAAGACATCTAAACAAAAAAACACATATATTAGGGCTGTTCCTTCTTTAAAAAAGAATATTGATTTTTTAAAAAAAATAGATGACAGTGGAATGCATTACAATTCTTATTACACTTATACAGCACAATTTTTCATATCTCTGTTGTATATAAAGTATGTTGACACTAATTTGTGTCTTCATACATGTACTTTGGATGATGATATCTATCACATTTCACTATCCTTGTTAATCCTCTGCCCCCTCCCTTTCCCTCCCACCCCTCTGTCCTATCTAGAGTTCATCTATTCCTCCCATGTTCCCCCACCCTACCCCACTATGAGTCAACCTCCTTATATCAGAGAAAACATTCGGCATTTGTTTTTTTGGGATTGGCTAACTTCACTTAGAATTATCTTCTTCAATGCCATCCATTTCCCTGCAAATGCCATGATTTTATTCTCTTTAAAATTCCATTGTGTGTATATGCCACATTTTTTTTTTATCCATTCATCTATTGAAGGGCATTTGGGTTGCTTCCACAGTTTAGCTATTGTGAATTGGGCTGCTATAAACATTGATGTGGCTGTATCCCTGTAGTATGCTGCTTTTAAGTCCTTTGGGTATGGACTGAGGAGAGGGATAGCTGGGTCAAATGGTGGTTCCATTCTCAGTTTTCAAAGGAATCTTCATGTTGTTTTCCATCTTGGCTGCACCAATTTGCAGTCCCACCAGCAATGTATGAGTGTACCTTTTTGCCCACATCCTTGCCAACACTTATTGTTGTTTGTCTTCATAATAGCTGCCATTCTGACTGGAGTGAGATGATATCTTAGAGTAGTTTTGATTTTCATTCCTTCTTATAATCAAGAATAGTTCAGAATCTTGAGTTCCAACTGGCCTCATGTAGGGTTTTGACTGAAGTACAGGTATTGGAGAGATGGAAATAAAAAACTAATATTTATGGCTAAGAATTAGTATTTAAATAATCAAGGTTAAATGAGCCATAGTTCAGATTAGTAAGTGTATAATTTTAAACTTATAAGTATCATTCTTTTATACAATTGCAGTAATAACTCCTATTTATAAAATAGGTATGCTTAAAATGTACATGCATATAATTATTGTTTTAATAAATTGTGTTGGTTTTAGCTGCATAAGGAAATTCGCTTAAAATATATATGTATCAAAAGATATTATCAGAAACGTGAACTTTGTTCTTCGGTGTATATCTTATATTTTTATAGTGATTTACATTTATAACATATGTATTTATTTTCTCATCTCATTTGAATCTCATAACTCTGCAAGTTACACATAGGAGTATAGTTAGTTATATTTTATGGAAGTGGTAGAGATTAAGAAAAAGAAACATTCCCAACATCACACAGCTTTTAAAAATCAATTCTCAGGTCTGGGGCTGTAGCTCAGGGGTAGAGTGCTTACCTAGCACATGTGGGACGCTGCGTTCAATCTGTATCACCACATAAAACTAAATGAACAAAATAAAAGTATGTCCATCTACAACTAAAATATGTTTAAAAATCAATTCTGGATCTTGGGACATCCTTGTCTTTTTTTAAATTTTTCTCTCCTTATTCTTCTTTTTCTGTTTCTGCACAGGATGTTGCCTCTTTGTTAAAAAATGCCTTCCTTCTTCCTAAGAGTTTCAGCACAAGGGTGGAGTCTAATCAGTGAGAGAAGGTTGCCTTCTCCTTGGTCACATCAGCAATAGTTTAGCCCATTCTCTCAGCATGCAGCACAGCAGCTCAGAGCTGGAGAATATGGCTTCCCTTCCTTACACCTGGCTCCTCTCTCTGCATCCCTTGTTGCTTGTGCTCAGTCTTCACTCTGAGCCTCTGATTCTGTGCCCAGGAGACCCCTCCCATTGCTGTGTGATCCTTCTTTATAGAGCTTAAACTGTAAGTCATAGAGCAGCCTATGTAGTAGCCCATGAGTACAAGGCATGCTGGAAATTTCCTCTTCTTATTCCAAGTCTGTTGTTACCACGGAGATTCTGTTTTGCTGCCACTCTGGAAGAACGTAACTGACAGGGCACTTGCTATATTGAAGATAGCCTGTTACTACACCTTGGTTTTAGATGGTGCATAGTTCCTCATTGCTGCAGTGATCTGTTTGTCTTATAAATGATTTCAATGTTCAAGGCATGTATCTCAGTATAACTCTGTGGCCTTAAAGATTTCAGTCACCAGAAAAATGAGACATCTATCAATCTTACATTAATTCCTTTCAGGTAAATAATTTTGTGACTGGACAATTAAATTATTATTTTTTTCTTATTGGCATTACACAGTGTTTCACATGTAGAACAGGTTAAATTGTAAATTGTGAACTAATTTGAAGAAACAAGCTGTGATGGTTCATTTGGGAGAAATTCATTTCAGATTCCCAAAGACTCATTCAAACCTAAATTTAAAAATAAAATCAACCTGTTTGCAGTTTCAAGGTTGTTTTGAGATGAAGCACATCTGCTTGACTAAAATTTCTAGTACCTTACTTATAATTTCTTCTCCTACAGCTGAATTCCACATACTATCTGCTCAGTAAATTAACTTAAAACCCTGTGGTGGGTAAAGTGAAGTAGTATCACCTTAAAATCTTGATTGTTTAATCATGCTTTAGTTGAATTCATGAGTTGTTTTTTCAGAAAATGATGTTTGACCTTTAAAGTATCAGAATTCACAAAATAATCAAGAATTACAACATATCTTAAAGAAGAATGTATTTGGAAAACTTTGCCAATTGAATGAGTTTTAAGTTGAATGGGAAAAGAGAAGGGAGTGATTGATAGAGAGATTTGAATGAATAAATGAATTATATTGAAATGGAAAAGAAAGATTATAATAAAATAGGTTACTAGTACAAGTCAGAGGGAAATAATGGATAGAAGAATGTTATGGAGACTGAATACTATTTGAAAATTCAGATGGTAGAAGCAAGTAGAGAGAATTTGAGTGACAGTTAAAGGAACACAAATGTGAGAGTGAGCTACAAACAACTAAGCTACAGAAAATAATTCACATGGTTTTCCCTAATAGAGAAGCAAACTGCACAGATGAAATATCCCACATTGATCAAGGAAATTCACTCTTATTATTTCTGTAGGATCCTAATTTTTTGAAAGCGGACAATCTGGTGAATTTATGTCATGTCAACTTTATTGTTGAAGTTTTCAACAAGCAATGTTGAAACTATGTATGTACTGTTGGTATTTAGATTGATGGGGATTCAGGAATATGATCATGGCTGTTTTCAAATGAAGAAAGCCATGTCGTGAGCAGAATAGATTACTTAAATTTTAACAGGCAATACCAGAGCCTATACTTAGGACAAAAGTACAGATATTGAAGAAGTCAAGTTAACTCAAAAAACACAAAAGTTCTTTTATACTTATTCATTTTTAATGAGTATGGACACAGCACAATGAAATGAGCTTTCCAATGAGGAAACAAGGGGAAAATCATAATCATGTATCTGTGGTTTAAAGTTCAAATAGGTGAAGTCTCTGAACTTTCTAAACCTTATTAGAAGAGAAGAAAATGGTACTACTATTACTATTAATAGCCACAGTTTACTGAATGTTTACTGTATTTCAGGCATTATTTAATCCCATTATAAGTTTTTTTTTTTTTTGAGAAGGGTGAGAGTCATCAAAAAACTGACAACAGTCTAAAGAAAGTCTGTATAGAATCATGCTTTAAAAGATTAGGTAGACTCCTGGTGGTGTGGGTGGATTGTAAATATTGGCTGCTTGAGCTAGATAAAACACAGTGGCATGAATATCTGAACCATTTGTTTAAAAGATACTGATAACTTCCTGGGAGTGATGGCACATGCCTATAATCCCAGTGGCTCAGGAAGCTGAGCATGAGGATCACAAGTTCAAAGCCAGCCTTAGCAATTTAAAGAGATCTCAAGCAACTCAGTGAGACTCTGCCTCTAGATAATATATATATATCCCCATGTTTAAAATATATATATATATATATATATATATATATATATACACACACACACACACTCACACACACACACACACACACACACATATATATATATATATATATATATATATATATACATCCCTATCTTTAAAAAAGTATATATATATACATCCCCATCTTTAAAATATATATATATTTTAAAGATGGGGATGTGGCTTATTGGTTAAGTGCCCCTGGATTCAATCTCCAGTACCACAAAAAGAAATAAAAAATCTTATAATGTAAAGAAGGTACTTTCATTGTAATTTGAAAAAGGTCTAAACAAACTTAAATGTTGGTTAAGACTCTGGCTATAGAAATTACAATTTAGAACATCAGATGAGTTATATGAAGAGGACAGAGAGGTTGTAGGAGAATAATCAAAACATTAGAAATATTAAAAGTAGGGATTTTAGTATCCAAGCAGAATAAATAAATTTAATTGGCTTCTATCATATTCCCTGAATGTTTCCTTCTAATAAAACACTGTTATTTATTAGTCCATAATCAATTTATAAGATACCAAATCTGACCAGGCACTACTATTTACTTATTTTTAAAAAAATAATTTTTAGTGTCAGTAGATTTTTATTTTATTTTGTGGTGCTGAGAATCAAACCCAGTGCCTCACACATGCTAGACAATCACTATACCACTAAGCTATAACCCCAGCCCACTACCATTTACTTATTTTATCATTAAAAGTATATTCTACATATATTTTAGTCTACTCATTTTATTTTTAAGGCACAATAAGAACAATTTCAACATGGCATATAGTTTAAATAAGTATCGTAGAGTGTATTCTGCCAAAAGCTTTTCCCTTCCTTTTCCTTCATTTATTTATTTATTTATTATTTTTTTTAAGAAACAGAAATTCACTCTGTCTCAAATTGAAACCTGAGATGGGATTGTTCTAAAGAATTGACAAGCAGCATCAAATAACATTTTTGGGAAGGAAATTCAGTAGAGTGCAGTATCATATGAAATAATTTTAAGAAGTGAAGTAGCTGGAAGCAGATTCTTTTTCTGCTACTGTGTTCCAAAAAGTAGTTTTCCGTTTTGCTCCCATAACTAACTTATTTAACCTCTATTTTATAAAGACTCCAAACACACAGAAAATTATGCTAGGAGTAATAATCATGGGTGTATCTGTGGTTTAAACAGAAGTGTAAACAGAAGTGCTCCTGCTAGAAGTATTCAAAAATAATCTTAATAGGAGTAGATTGCTTATGTATTTTTAAAGATCTATTTGACACAGTCATCACTGACACAATTAGTAGTAGCACACTCTGATTTATTTTCATTAGGCAAACAGAAATTTCCACTTTCAATAATGTGTTTCCTTTAGAGATCACCTATACTTAAATTATTCTTCTTGGAGACAAGAAGTTTAGTTTGTAAGTTATTTAAAGATTTTAAAAATATTCTTAGATTCTGGACTTCACCCAAAACCTTGTACAGACTTAAACAAAAAGTGATGTTCTACGTATTTTTAATTACTAAATATATGGAATGTTAGGTTCCAAAGGAGGATATCGGAGTTTCTGTGATGTTTCCTGCTTACTGCCAGCATTTATTCAAGTGGGAAGACCCCCTAATCTAGGGACGAGGACCTGAAATTGTATAGATTAAATTGTTTAACATAAAGAAATCTCGATGAGGCTTTGAGAAGTCATTTTTGAAAAACCTGTTTAAGTCATTAGAAACCATACTTACAGGTATACTTTCTAGAGATTTGTCCATGTCATTTCTAAAAACCAATTAACGAGAGAACAATTTTCCACAGTCTATCATTTAAAGTAGTAACTATAGCAACTATATAGTTTTTATCATTTCTATTCTGGCAGAAACACAATTACTCAAGATTTATTGGTCATTTTTGTATTTTGGCTTCCATGTTTCTTTGAAGAAATGTTTTAATATTTTATACATTAATCTGATAAAGTCTATCTACAAAAAACTGTAATAAGCAATATTTCATAGTGAAAGGTTGACAATATTCCCTTTAATGTTAAGAACTAGAAATATGTGACTGTTACCATAACTGTTCAAAATTAGATATTCAGTACAGAGGCAAAGAAGTAAATCATACGCACATGAAAGCAAAAATATCAACAACCAAAATTCAGTTATTTTGTATAGATCATGATCATTATGAATGAAGACACATTGATAGAATACATAAATAAATTATTAGAATTAATCACAGAGCTTAGGATATGGGCTTAACAAAAATCAAAACCACTAGTGCAAAAATATATGGAATTAAAAATAATGAAAAAAATTAAACCCCAGTTTGAATGACAGCAAAAATACAAGTCGTCTAGAAAACTTACTATAAAAAGCTGTAAAAATGTATTTTTTAATATACCTAAAAAGTTTAAAAAGTTAAATAAATGGTGGACATACAGGTTCATAACTTAAATAGTCAATAATCAAAACAAAAATTCTTCCAAACTTGTTTAATAGTAATATCCAATAGTACATGAATTTATGTGTGTACATGTATATTTACTTAACTTAATTATTTTAACCTAAAGTTAGAGGGAAGTAAAAGGAACTAACAGTATCTAAGGTAATTTTATGTAAGAATACACAGGAAGGAATCTCAGTACAAAATATCAAGATTTATTATGCAGTTATAATTATTAAGAGTACAGGGTTGGTCAAAAATACATAGACAAATGTAGCTGAACAGAGGTATCTTAGACTCAAATACACAAGGAACTCACTCCTACACAATCACATATAAGAGAGTCAATGGGGAAGAGATTTCCAAATGTGTTGCCTTGGAGTTACTGATTATCATCCATTCTTTTTTTGTAAAGTGAGAATTAAGTTTTTTCTATATATTATAAACAAACATTAATTCTATATACATTTAAAATCTAAATATGAAAGGAAACCGTATAATTTTAAGAAGGCAAAATAGTTTCACAACCGCAAACAAGGAATGGATTTCTTTATTGAAAAAACAAACAAAAAAACAGATGAAAATCATAAAAAGGAATTGCTGGATGCGGCTTCCTTTGAAAGGAATTTCTATATATCAAAATATACAAGAAAAATATAAAACATGCCCTATGTATAATAAATGCAAAACACTTTCAGAACATGTGAAAACCTCTCATGAGTCTATATACAAAAATGATAAAAATCTAAATGTAATATGCCAAGAGTTTTCTACATGCACTGCATAGAGGGGATGGTCTAAAATGAATTATAATTGTGTAAAATATTAATCAGGGAAATGCAGATATAATTATTTTCTGATACATTCATTATTTTACACAAAGAGAATGTGAATGGCACACTTTTTGCCTTAATGTAAGCTTGAAATTGTCCCAAATTTTTCTAAGCTTTAATTTTGTAGATAATTAGTCTACAAGTATTTTCTCTTTATATATAACCTATTTTTATGACAATTTTTATCACTCTTACAATTTACACATTTTATAAGACTGTGACTTATTTGCCAGACACTTAACACTTAATAATTTTTATGTTAAAAAGTAATTATACTTAGAAACTTAAATATGTGTATATGTATGTATATATATATATATATAGTATTCATACATATGTAATAAAGTTTGCAAAGAAAATAGACTATAAATAATAAACTTTCAGGAAAAAATATATTTCTCAGTTTTTACCTCTATAATAACCATAAGGATTCCTATAGAAAAGATTTCCCAAATTAATCTTCCTATTTTTTTCTTTTTTTTCACTTTCCTATCTTCCATATTTTTTATTTTTGGAGTATGGAGAATTTCCTGGTATTCTCTTTTATTTAGTTCAATGATTTTGATTTGCTTTTTTGACTTATTCAATCTATTTTTTATAGTTTTGGGGAGAAAACATCCCCAGAAATCATGATTTATATTTCCAACAACTACCTTAATTAGCTATATTCCATGTGACAATTGCCAGTTCCAGATTTACCCATGCAACATGCTTTCTAATTTTCCAAAAATTAAAATAATTCCTATGTTTCTTGCAACTACAATTATTTACAGAGTATGATTTGCTGAATTCTCATTTTGCATGACATAAAAATGTGATCATTGTATAATCAATGTTTTTGGATTTATAGATTTCTTTTCTCTTTACCCCATGTAAATGGAAAGGCCTATATATATTTGCACTGTTAGAATTGATCTCTTATCCAATATTATTATTCCTAATCAATTCCTTCAGTTTCAAATACAAATAAACATCTTTAAATACAGTATATAAAATTTATCTTGTGTGGTAAGGGTTACATTTTGGGTGGCTCTTTGATTTTGGAAAAGAAATAATGTTGGAACAGAAAACTTCCCTCTTAGGAGCACTCCCTGTTAAATGTGGGCACTGGCAGTGCAAAGATGAAAAATGTACCTCCTGTTCTCTACTCATATATGTGAATTTCTGTGTTTTTACAGCTTTACCCATGGAGGGCTCTATGATTCTGGCCACATCTATAAAAATGTTCACATTAAACTGATTCCATGCAGCTATTGATGTCTTCTATCCTGTTGAGCATTTCCATTTTGTTATAAAACATTCTTCATTCTTTTGCACAGTGGTATATTGGTCAATATTTTCATTGACTTCACAGAAGAAAGACATCTTGCTTGAGTATAGAATTCTAGGATTTCAAAATACTTAGTGTTGCAGACAAGAAGACTTATTTATTTATTTTTTCAGTTTTATAAGCTTTAAAAGTCTATTTCCTGCTTGGGATATTTTGTAAGATTTTTACTTCACTACAGAATCCAGAATTCTCATTTGATATTTCTGAGTGTGAACTATCTTCTGTCTAACTTGCACGTAATGAAGGTAGGTGTTTGAAAGATGCTCTCAATATCCATTTTAAGTTAGAAAACACAGTTTTTCCTGAAAATTTATCCCTTTTTCTGGCCTATTTCTTTCATGCACTTCATTAGTATTTTAAATTATTCATATATTTAATCTTTGTTTTCTTTATGGTTTATTTAAAACATCTTTGTCATTGTTCTTTGTGTACTGTGTGCTTTTCCATTTGCATTCTTGACAAAGTTCTCTTCATCCTCTCACTTTAGGAGTTTAAAACTGAAATGTTCTCCTTTTCATTTTCTATTCACTCATTCCTTTAGGACATCATCTGACATTTGTCAATTAAAGGAACTATGCAGTATTCACTGATTGGTTTTATTTGATAAACTTTGTCTACTTTACAATATTTGCATGAACAGAAACAGTGTGTCACTCCAATAAGCTCCATTGATAATGTCTTTCCTAGTGTGGCCATTAGTCACAATTAACTAGTCAGTGTTTTTACATTGTTATAAACTAAAGCCCATACTTTGTATTGGTTTCTGTTTTTACTTTATGTCCCTTTCTGTTTCATTATTATAAGATAATATACATTTTAGTTCATGGATTTCTTATGAGCTTTGGCATGAATATGAGTATACATTAGTATGCAAATACACAACCCTAATAAGGGATATATTGAACAAACACTGGCTTCTTATTGTCCTGAACAGGGGTCAAAAAATATTGGGATCATGGACTCCATGGACTATTCAAGAAAATCAAACAAAAGGAAGTTGGTCATATTGGAAATTTAAATTTTCTATATTTACCATACTTGTTTTATATTTATTTTTATACATTTTACAATAGCATAACACATGAATGTTAGTATATTTACTTAACCTACAGCTAAATACATGAAGAGTACAGAATAGGAAGTGGGTGCATATAAGATCTTCTTACTGATAATATGTATGTGAAATATATATTATATATATTAATATTTAAATATTAATATATTTAAATATATTAATATTTTTTAAAAGACCCCTAACTCTTCAAATAATTAGTAGGTATGTGAACTTGAGGAAGCTTTTTCACATTGTTTAAGTCACATTTTTCAGATATGTAACTGAAATGAAATGCTAAAACTGAAAGATAAGTAAAACATAAAATGTAAGTAAAAGGATAATTTTAAAAGATAATATCTCACAATTTCATAATTTCTGTAATTTTTAGTAATTTTATGAACTAGTAGAAAATAATGAAGTAAACTTTTAATTGTATAATCTTCCTGAATTGAATTTGACATAATTATCTACCCTGAGACAGCATATTTGTAATTTAGATAAATGAAGATATCCAAAGTTATGCAAAATAATTCAATTATATAACATGTAATTGTTACTAGTATTAGTAAATCATAATTTTTCTAGGAAATTTACCAAATTACTTGTTTTCTTATCTATAACATTGTATATCATTATTATAAAATTTCTAAAATATTCTGATTTTTTAAGATTTTCAATTATTTGATAATTATAAGAATTTCATGTTTGCCTATTATCTTTCTAAATATTCTATTGATTCTAGCACAACTAAAACACCTAAACTTTGGGCTCAAATTGTTTAAAAAGCACTAGACTAAAATTAAACTTCGTAGATATTGGTATCAATTATTTTCCATTTTGTAAATATGATCACAAATAAGGAACTTATTTAGTAAAAACAGTAAATTATAGGTTTTACTTATTCATTAAGATTTAATATAATTTGTGTTACCCCTAGGTTTTTGTTTAATAAATATATTAATAATCTTTATAAACATCCAAAAAGCATCATAAACACTCATGATAATTAATGAACTCATAAACAGTGTTTTGATTTCTGAGCTCCTATGCTTTCTATGGAATGGATGTTAAAAGAGTGTCTTTTGGGGAGCTACTCCTTTATTCCATAGGATGTTAAATTTAGTGTGTTATATATATTAAGGTGATTAGATAGAGACTTCTCATCAAGGCGAAATAACAGAGACAAATTTACTCTCCTGTGTGAAACAACTTAAAAAACAATAAACACATAAAATGATTCTGAAGATATTTAAAATCAGGTACTTAAGGACAGTAATCCCTAAGAAATAGGAAACAAAATAGGTTAGAAGCACAGTTCTTCCAGTTTATTGACTAAATTAACTTCAAGATTGTAGCGCATGATGAAGAATGCACACTGGGTTCTGTCTGTGTCTTAGACCACATGTTGCTCTAATTTCAAATAATACAGAATAGAAACAGAGCTAGAGAAAGTCAAACTTCCCTCCAAAATAAAGCTTGTGTGTGTGTGTGTGTGTATGTATGAGAGAAAAAATATTCCACATTCAACAAAGTAAAATCATACTGCCTGATCGAATTGAAAAATTTCACACATGCTCTGAAGCAAGAAAACATTGTGTGTAGTCAAGGAAAAATTTTAACAATAGACTGATGTGGAATTAGCATGAATGACTGAATCAATATATAAACTTATTAAAATAATTATTGATTATATTTTGTACATTGAAGAAGCTAAAGAAGTTTTGAATATGTTAAGTAGCACCATGAAAAATATCAAAATGCCCTAAATACAAGTGTTAGAAATGAAAAGTGCAATGACAGAGATGAAAACTATGTTGGATCTTATTAATGACTGATATTGCAGAAGTAAAACTTAGTGAACTTGAAAATATAGCAATAGAAGCTATTCTAAAGAAAACAACAAAAGAAAAAGAACTGAACAGAACTCCAGATCAGTGAGTTGTGGGACAGTGTTATTGACCTCACATGTGAATTTAAAGTCTGGGGAAGAGTGAAAAATTTCAGAAAAGTACTTGAAAAGTTAATGAATGTTAGATTTTACAAAATATTTAAATTGACACCTGACAAATTTTTAAATTTTAAAAACTTTTAAAAAAGTACATACTGCAAATCCAAAAACATGATAATCCCTATTATAAGAAACTATATCAAATATGTCATTACAGCATTGGTTAAAATCAGTGATGAGGAGAAAAATCTTAAAAGTAGCCAGAGAAAAGTTTCATTATGTTCAGAAAAAAATCAGAAGAGGATTGGAATTGATACCTTACAAAAATCGTACATAAATAAAGATGTGACAGTACTTCTGAAGTACACAGCCTGAATGAGTTCATCAAGAGCTGCCTAATTTTACAAGGATTGTGAAAGAATGTTCTTTAACCATAAGAAACATAACACCAAGAAAGCTATGTACACAAAGACCACTGTGCTTTGATTTGGATATGATTTTTTTCCCCCAGAGGTTTATATATAGGGTACTTACTCCCCAGTAGCAATGTTGAGAAATGGTGGGACTCTTAAGGTTTGGAATCTAGTGGGAGATTGTAAGACTGCCCCTCCCCTGTTCTGGTTTCCTATTTTGCTGTGCAAGTTCTTGCTCCCACAGTCTCCCAATGAGGCCAGATTTCCTTTAGCCCTAATCAGAGCCTGAACCAATGGGTTGGGGCCACCCCATCTTGGACTTTCCCAAGCTCTAGAACTCTGAGCTAAATAAACATCTTTTATTTGTAAGTATTCAACTTCAGGTAGTTTACTATAGGAATAAAAATAGGTGAATTCACACTGGAAACAGTAAGTTCATGATTAAATAGAAAGGACATTTTACTTAAAATTTTACAGATTGTGTATAACCAAAAATATTAGCAGTGTAATGTGTGGTTTATAAAACTTGTGGAATAGATGAATTCTAGATAGGGAAGAGGGGAGGGAGGAAAAGGGAGAAGGCAGGGTAAGATTAGCAAGGCTGGTGGAATGTGATGGACATCATTATTCAAAATACATGAATGAAGACTGGAATGGGACATCAATCTACTTTATATATAACCAGAGATATGAAAAATTGTGGGATATATGTGTTATAAGAAGTGTAATGCAAAAATGTACATGTATAAAGACATGAACTGGCATGAACATACTTTATACAAAGATATGAAAAATTGTGCACTATATGTGTAATAAGAATTGTAATGCATTCAGCTGTCAGGTGTTTAAAAAAAAAACTTGTGGAATTAAAATATATGACAGTAGCAGCCACAAATCCCATCAAAGTGTAAAGGAACTACACTGTGGGTCATTAAACTACATGTGAACTTGCGTCTCCTTTAATGGCAGAATGTGATAATTTAAAGATATATATCACAGATTATGGAACAACTAAAATAACAAAATAAAAAGTAGTTACTTAAAAGTCAACATAGATGATAAAATGGCATTATTATTTAAAAGCCCAAATCATACACAGAAAAAAATTTTTAAAAAGGAAAAGGGAACAAACAACAAATAAGATAAATAACATTCAAACAGCAAGGTGATAGATGTGAAGTCAGTCATACCAGAAATAACATTAAACTTTAGTGGTGTATATGCCAAATTAAAAACTGACATTGTCAGATTGGATAAAATTAAAATGGTGAACCATTTTCTGTTTAAAAGACACCTCTTAAAATAAATGCCAACATAGATTCAAATAAAAGGATGGTAAAAACATATACATATAGATATTTATCAAAATAAATCTGGATTACTACATTTGTGTAAATTAGATTTCTAAACAAAGTGTATCATCTAGATAAATAGAGTCACTTCATAATGTAACAACAAATTTATCAAGAGAAAATAATAATACTAAATGTTTATGAAATAACAACAGAGCTTTAAACATAATAAAGACTGTTGGAGTTATAAAGGGAAATAGGAAAATCCAAAATTCCTGTAAGAGATTTCAATTTCTCTATGTCCAAGAAAGGAGACTTTTATTTGTAAAGGTTTAAGCTGATTTGAATTGCTTATGTAATTCAGAAATTTTAAAATGAAGATTTAATGTAATATATTAAGTTTGAGAAACATGTAGCAAGAATGAGAATTCCATGTTTCAATATTTCTGGTTTCATGTTTAAAGTCCTATTTTTGGTTGGCATGTTCCAGTGTGATCCTTGCTTGTGTTTACTGTGGGGTTTCAGGCATATCTGAGATATGGAGACTAAAAGAGTTGGCCTCCAAATAGTTTAAATTGACATTTCTCAAATGTATTTTATATTGAGATCCTTTACCCAAAATTTTGTTTTCATGTAATACCTATAATTATCTTCAACTACCAGCTTTCCACAGATCTCACTTCAGAAAACACTGGTCTTGAGCTGTAAGCCATAGAGGAATTATCTGATTGGAGGTTACAGTTCTGGAGAATGGAGCCAGAAATATCAGGTGCAGAGACAAGGAGATTAGACCTCTAATCCCATACTAGTGGGTAGATGGCATGGGAGTCTTTATTTGGATATGTATTTGGGTCATGGTGACAAGTGAATCCAGGAAAGCATCAGCAGTCATATCAATCACAGGATGACAGTACAATTCCAGAAAGTCAACATCCAAGAAAGGCATAGAAATTAGAAAGTAATGGTAAAGTAAATAGATAAACATTGGTAGGCAATAGATTTCAGCATACTTGGGAGGCATTTTGTAAGGAAAGGGATCAATTCCAACCTTAGCTCAAATAAGATCCTTGGGAAGAGCCAGAAAAGTGATTGTAGTTGGGAGAAGACTTGAATGAAAATTAAGACATATAATGAAAAATTGCTTAGTTTTTAAAAGACTTGCATTGATCGTATATATTTAGAAATTTATGATTTTTTGATCAATTTGCCTAAGAAATGCATTTATACCATGAATAGAACTTGATTTAAGTAGATTTTGATCACTAATATCAAATGGGGTTTTTAATTGGTTTAAAAAAAAACGACAGTGGAATGCATTACAACTCATATTACACATATACAGTACAATTTTTCATATCTCTGGTTGTATATCGAGTATGTTCACACCAATTCACATCTTCATACATGTACTTTGGATAATGATTCCTATCACATTCCAGCTAACCCCTTGCCCCCTCCCTTCCGCTACCACCCCTCACCCTTATCTGGAGACCATATGGTCCTCTCATGCTCCCTCTCCTTGTCCCACTATGAATCAGCCTCCTTATATCAAAAAAAAATTTGGCATTTTTTTGGGGGGGATTGGCTAACTTCACTTAGCATTATCTTCTCCAACTCCATCCATTTACCTGCAAATGCCATAGTTTTATTCTCTTTTATTGTTGAGTAATATTCCATGTATATATATGCCACCTTTTTTAATCAATTAGAGAAATGCAAATCAAAACTACTCTAAGATTTCATCTCACTCCTGTTAAAATGGTAGTTATTATGAAGACAAACAACAGTAAGTGTTGGTGAGAATGTGGGGAAAAACGTACACTCATACACTGCTGGTGGGACTGCAAATTGATGCAACCAAGATGGAAAGCAATATGAAGATTCCTTTGAAAACTGGGAATGGAACCACCATTTGACCCAGCTATCCCTCTCCTTGGTCTATACCCAAAGGACTTAAAAACAGCATACTACAGAGACACGGCCACATCAATGTTTATAGCAGCACAATTCACAATAGATAAACTGTGAAACCAACCTAGATGCCCTTCAGTAGATGAATGTATAAAATCAAATGGCTTCATTATGATTTATATCTAACAGATCTTCTCCTAAGTATTGAAGAAGCATATCTGAAGCCATTGAGTTTGATCAATTTTGAAAAAAGGAAATTTGCAGACAAACTTCTCAGCATTGCCAGACTTTCCTGGACACCTCTCAAATATGTGCTTGTTCTCAGTTGTGACTCTTCTGAGGTAATTAGATGATGAAACTTACAAATAAAAAAAATCAAGGTATTTTCATGTTTAACTGGCAACATGTTGCATTTCCATCAAATCTATCTTTAGTATTAAATCATAGGAGTAAATAATGGGAGGATTTGGGGTCTGGTGAAAGCCATCTAGAGTTAGGTGGGTGGAATAACAGGACTTCCCTATTTAAACTTCATTAATAAATCCTTACCCACTGATGTAAAGTCAGGGACCCTCTCTACTTTCACTAAGGATGTATTCTCAGGAGAAACATATAATGGAGAAAACAGGGTATGGAATGGAAGGAAGCCAACCAGGTGAGATTACAGGCAACATCTCCTCTTAGTCTGATCTCACATGGAAGTTCTAAAGTTCAGATCAGCATTCAAAGTTTTTTCCAAGTTTAGTGAGGGGTCTGGGTTTTCTTATTTTCATATGTGTCAGTCATTGGCTAAGAACTATCCTAGAAGAATGTAAATGCCCTGGCACCTGTGGCTCCTTGTGTTTGTAGGCAAGAGGTCTCTGACCATCCAAGGTCATTCCTCCCAAACAAGTTGAAGATGTGAGCTGAAGAAAGCAAAGTATCCAGAAACCAAGGGGTTCTGGCCCGAACACTGAGAATGTCCATCATATGTGTGTTTTGTGATTAAGTGTGGGAAGACAAGATTCAATAGTGTAAGGGGTGGCATTTCTTGTTAGCTTTATTTTAAGCTTCCAGAAAGCATTCAGTGGATTTATTGGCAAGTGAACATAGTCTAATTACAAGTCTTACATGAAATCTCAATAATTCTGTGTTCCTGAGAAGAATGATGAAAGGAGACAAATATGACATGAAAATATAGATCTCCGCACAAACTAGCAAATTCTTCTTTAAGGACAATGAGTTACATGTCATATTAAACCTTTTCAATTTATGAATATTTTCTTATTTATGACATGAGATGGTTGATTTAATAATATGTTCATTTACAATTAATACTTTTAAATAGTTCTAAAATTTGGATCTTAAGTGTTACCCAAAGGTTATTTGGTCTCTAGTATTGCTCTATTGAGAGTAAGTCCTTTGAGACATGGAGTCTAGGAAGAGGTCTTTAAGTTTTAAGGGTAAGTGTCCTTTGAATGGAATAATGAGGCTCCTGTCCTTTCCTCTGTCTCCTTCTCTTTTACTTCCTAGCCACAAGATGAACAGCTTTGCTCTGCTACATGCTTCTGTTATGATATACTCTCTTGCCTAGGCCCAAAACTATGAAGCCAACTGTTCATGGATTGGAAACTCCAAGAGTGTGGAGCGAAATAGAACATTTTATAAGTTTATTATCTCAAGTATAAAACTTGAGAGAGCTCAGGTTAAAGAAATGCAAAGCTGACTATCATAAATAGAAAAGGTCCAAAGTTCAATGAGACAACATTTGCAATTAGTTATTTTTGGACCCTATCTTACAGAGAAAATATAGTAGAGAAAAATTGTTTTAAAACTCTTAAATCATTTTTTTTTCAGGTTATGATTTCATGGGTCAGCTACAACGAGTTGCTTGGGGAATTAGTGACACCTCCATGAGTCCTATCTTAGAACTCCCTATGTGAATTTCTGAAGGTGACATCCTGTATATACCTATTTGAAAGGATCTTCAGATCCTTGTACACATTCAAGGATGAGAGCCTCTATATTAAATGGTAGAGTTATTATGTATCCCTTTTAAGAAAAGGCAGCTCCTAGGAAGATGTGATGATAGCTCAGTGATTAAGCAAAAGGAAGTTCAGAATAGAGTAGATGGAAAGCTCTGATCTATTACTTCTTACCTTAAGTTCTGTAGTGCGATGCTGTGAGGTGTTTGCCCCACTTTCTGCACTCCCTCTGTTTCAACCCAATTTCTATTTCTGCTTGCAGACCATTCTTCTTAATGCATAACTCTTATCATGCTTTACTTTTTCCTCAAATAACCATGCTTTTTATATCAAGGCTAAAAACTTTAATGTGGTCCTTAATGACCTTCAAATGTGACTTCAACATGTATTTTCAATACAGTCCTTAGAATCCTCTCAAATTCATCCATTCACCATTATTGAATAGCTTATGTACTTTTAAATTCTACCCTTTGCTTTTTTGCAGGAAGGTGGGGGGGTGGCAGGGGAGTGGGTACAGGGATTGAATGAAGAGGTACTTGACTACTGACCACATCCCAGCCTTATTTTTTGTTTTATTTAGAGACAGGATCTCACTGAGTTGCTTAGCACCTCACTGTTATTGAGGCTGCCTTTGAACTCACCATCCTCCTGCCTCAGCCTCCAAAGCCACTGGGATTACAGGTGTGTGCCATGATACCCTGCTACACTTTGCTTTTTGCCTTACTAGTTTAGCACTACATATCTGTCTCTAAAGCCTAGAACTAGTATAATCTTCTGATAGCTAGAAGAAGCCATTCTAACCAATACCCTGTCCTTCCAAAAAAAATTAAAGAAAGTTGGATTATATCAGTCATGTGTACTTTTATGCTTCTCATCTTATGCTTGTTTGGGCTCACATTTATCTACTCTTCACTACATATTAGGTAATAATTCTCATTAAGTAGTGAGCCCATAGCTTATATGCAATTGTGTCTCTGACAGTTTGAAGTTATTGTTTCATTATGTCATGTTCAGCAAATATCTATTACAAAAATAAAATAATGATTAGATTTTAGAATCTTCAAAGGGATCCAGGATTAGTTGAACTGGCAAATAATCTATTTATGCCTAACAAATAGTAAGTTAGCTATCCCATCTATACCTCTTCCCACTTCATATATAATCTCAGTAAACCACATGCCAAACCATTCATAAACACATTCTATTGGCCAAGAACCATTTATTTCAAAAGAAAAATTCAGTCACCCCACTCTTATCCTTTTCTTTCAACCCTAAGCCACCTTGCATAGTATAATAGTTTAGATTTTAAATGTCTTCTTATAATTTTCTGGATATATGGTGTCCCCCTATAATGACCTGCATGATGTTTACCCAGTTTCCCTGAACTAGGGGAGGATGATAAATATTAAAGATATGAGAAATCTAAGAAATAAAGACAAGACACAAAAATAAGTGAAAAGTGGGGGAGTGGCAGGATGATCCAGCTCTGAGGGAGATTAGATCTAACAACAAAATGGAGCCTAAGTGCAGTATTTAAATGGGGTGGAAACAACATTGGGATTCCTAGTGAAGGACTTCCTGAGGAAACCAGAAAGAAGATGGCAAAGACAACTTGGTTGGGGCTTAGCAGGTTTCACTCACCTCCGCCACTTCCAGGATTCTCTGTTTGAAGCTAGGGCTGATGGAGCCAATGGGCAGGGTGTCGGCATAATCTGGGCAGTCTTGAATCAGTGGAATTTTACCTAGAGCTCTCAGAATAGCAGCATTCTCTGCCTTGATATGGCTCAAACAAACCCATAATAGATTCACTGCCCCCTATTCCCCAAAAGCTCATACATAAGATAATGCAAGAATGTTCAGAGGTGAAGTGAGCCAATTATTACAGGTGTGACCTAATCTGTGGATTAATCTACTGATATGGATTAACTGAATGGTAACTGGAAACAGATGTGGTGTTGCTGGAGGAAGCAGGTCTTTGGGTTTGTATTTTGGCCCCGGTGAGCAAAGCTCTCTTTGCTTCCCAGCTGTTAAGTCCTGAGCTACTTCCCTCTGCCATATCCTCTGCTGTGATGTTCTGCCTCACCTTGGGCCCAGAACTGTGGAGTTGGCAAACCATAGACTAAATCACTGGAAGCCTGAGCTGAAATAAACTTTTTCTTGTTTAAGTTGTTCTTGTCAGGTCTTTTGATCAGAGTGACAAAAAGCTGACTAAAACACCCTGTCACCCAAAGTTAATGAGTTGAAGGTTTGGTTCCCAATTGGTGGAGCTGTTGGGAGGTGGTGGAAAATCTTGGAGGAACAATCATTGGGGGCATGTCCATCTTGTCCCTCACTTGTCCCCCCTGCCCCTGCTTCCTGGACACCAGGAGATTTTTTTCTATCACAACATGATGTTCTGCGTCACCACACTCCTAGAAACGAGGGAACCAAGTGACCATGGATGGAAACCTCTGAAACTGTGAGCCATAATTAATATTTCCTCCTCTAAGTTGTTTTTCTTAGGTATTTTGTCAGAGCAATAGAAACCTGACTAAAACTCTAACATTAAAATTAAAATTTACTACAATTTTGCCCCAAATCTTCTTATTCATGATACTTGAAGACCTCAGCATTATTGTCTTGAATATTTAGTAGTGTTTTTTGTTTGTTTTGTTTTGTTTTAAAATTTCTACCCTCTTTTTCAACCTGAACATTATCCTGTGGGTTCTATTGTACATAGAATTCTTCAGAATAAATGGGGGACAAGCTCAGAAAGGCTTGGGCTTACTAGACACTGAAAAATGAACATTTCTATATTTGTGTAGAGTTAAGTTTTTTGATCTTTCTTCATAAACAGTTTGGAAAAGTTTTTAAACTAAGTATTTTAGCAGGGTTGTAAGGCTCTTCTAAGTTTATTTATGTACAATTAAAAACAATTTCTATATCAGTTGCATGATTTATTGACTTTGTGAACTTTCACAGTTCAATGAACTTTTTTTAGCCTATTTTCTCACTAGTATTAAGAATAATGATGCATTATGTTTGTCTTATCAAACATGAGAATTTACACACATAAAGTTTTAGTGTTTAACAATAGAATAATTTGGAAATGTAGGAATGTAAGATAAGTATTCATAGATTAACTCTTCTCCAATATAACATACCTGTAGTTTTTTGTTTTGTTTTTGTTTTTATTTTTAATCATCACCACCATTTTTGAGACTCTTTTAAAAACCTTCTTTGGAATAAACTGTGAACTTCAAATATTTTTGTCAAGTAAACTTGGCAGAAATTAGTGTAAATTAACTTTGTATTTTCTATTTAATTTTTAGTTGCCATAATGTAAATAGTGTAATAGAATATGTAATTCAAGTGTTAGCATTCTTGTCTTTTGAAAATTTGCAATGTTAATCAAAACTGGACTGTACTGTAGCTTTCTTTCTTTCTTTTCTTTTCTTTCTTTCTTTTTTTTTTTTTTTTGTGTGTGTATAGCAGAACTCTTCCTGTTAGTTTAAAGAACAGAAAGTGAAATTCCTCAGGGATTACAAATGTAAAGTTAAGATTATTGTTTGGGCTGAAGTAAATAAATTACACAATACTAGAGATGCAGTAAAAGAATAAATAGTACAATTTCAACTGTGCAATAATATGTATGAATCTCTTCAATTACTTCTGAGCATATGCTATGGTGTTGATGTAGCTTGGTTTGGAGAGTCACCTAAATTCTGAATCTGATTTATATATTCATCTACCCCTCCCATTGTGGCCCTAAAACTCTGTGAACTCCAAAATTCATTGCAAGCTTGCCACTGAGTGTCTTTGTTTCAGTAGGTGGCTCTCAGTTCCTTCCAGTAAACATCTCCAACATTGAATCAATTATCTACATTTAACACAAAACTTTCCTTTCCACTTCCTCTCTTCCACTAGCCATTCTTATTCTTTCTTACCTATTTGCATAAATATTGAATACCAGGAGGACAGAAAATAAATAAACTAAATATAATTTATTCTTCTAAATATAATTCATTTTCTATTCAAATAGAAAAAAATGATAATACTGTATACATCTATATGATGGAAGGATGAAAAGGGGCATTGATGTAATATACACATGTAAAGATGAGCTTTTTTGGTTTATTTTTGAGATTCTGGAAAAAGAACCCAGGGCCTCACACATGCTTGGCAAGTGAATCACCCCTGAGATCCACTCCAGCCCAAAAAACTTCTATAATATCAACGGGGATGATACTCTCTTTGACTTTGCAGTAAACTGTGTTACTTCCAACACTTCAGATCTTTCCAGAAGAATAATAGCAGTGCTTTCTCCTCCGCATCCCCAGCTCTTCATCTTCAGGTGTTAGATGAAGCTGTTATTCTTTCATGTTGAAGTATGAAAGACTTTCCGTTGGCTCAAAGGTTCTTCAGACTGAAAAGAAATTAAAAATAAAACAATCAACTAAAAGTACGTACAGTATTAAAATGAGCAGGAAGATCTATCCATTATCATTTGTATCTGGAATGTCCCCACAAAGTTCATGTGTTAATAGCATGTTTCCAAGTGCAGCAAGGTTCAAGGCAATGGTTGGATTATGAGGGCTCTGAATAGACTTCTGAGAGGTAGGAACTAGCTGGAGGAAGTAGGTCGATGGGGATGACCTTCCTCTCCTTCTCTTCTGGGTGAGGTGAACTGGGTGACTTTATTCTATTGCACACTTCCTCCCTGATGTTCTGCCTCACCTCAGGTGCACAGCAAGGGAGGCAGTCAATCATGGACTTGAACTCTAACACTGAAAGCTAAAATAATCCTTTCCTTCTCTAAGTTGTTCTTATCAGGTATCTTTGTCTTAAGGAGGACAAACTAACACACTAGTCATTGTGAAAACCCCCCCCCCCACGCACACACACTCATGATCTACATAAGTGAGAAATTCCCAGTTGTTTATGTGCCTAATTTAGACCCTTCCCATTTGAAGCTTTTGCATAGTAAAGGTAGGCAGAACTAACTATAATAGCACATTAAAATACTTTTGCTGGTAATTGGAATAAATTTGGGAACCCTAAAGCATTGAAAGTTCTGTTAGTTCTATCAAACCATTAGTCCCTGTGTTTTATTTAAAGATGCAGTGCAAATAGCCTTATCCTTCTGAGAGGGGGTCAGGTCACTTTCCTCCTCATTGTTCAAGGGATTCTTAATTTTGATTAAAATTGTGGACTCTGCTGAGCTAAGAATAGTATAATAGCAAAGACCTTTTTGAGTAACTGGTTGCCTGATAACTACAGACCAAATCTCTCCCTTCCTTCTTTCTTTTCTCATTTTCTGCCAGGGCACTGAAGCCAAACACTAAGTGAAATCTCAACTATTTTAGATTAGATTTGCCATCAATACATTTCTAAGAACTTCAATGTTACTGTGCTTTCAAAGCAAGTGGGACTGTCACAGACAAGAGTAAATATGTTATCAGTTTGATACCCTGAGAGAGATGATGTAATAATGTAAATCCTGAAGCATTTCATTGATGATTATTAGAGTCACCATCATTGGCTGTTTTGGGATTAGTTCTAGGAAAGCAAGGATTAAAGGATGTGTGTGTATGTGTGTGTGTGTGTGTGTGTGTGTGTGTGTGTGTGTGTGTGTGATGTTCTTTTAACATTATCTCCCTCATAAGTTAAGAATTTCTGAGCATAGACTTGTAAGACATCTTGCTATTTATTTCCTGTCCAAATGTGAGACTTAATGAATAGCTTTAGTGAGAATCTTGTGGCTTGCCAGTCCTCCCAAAAGTAGTTTATGTTCTCCAAACAGCCCTATTCTGAAGCTGTTGTGTGTTCTTCTCCTCCCACTCTCCATCTATGTTTGCTATCCATGAAAAAAAATACATATTTAATCAACATACTGCCTAAACACTGTTATTAAGATTTTCTCATATTGACATTTAGATGGAGCCTGTTATTTTATTTATTCTTTTTATCAAAAATGTAGTTTTTGGTGTGGGAACCCAGGCCCAGAGTAGGCCTGAGACTGCCCTACTGACTGGCAGACCCAACCTCAGCTCAGGCCCTAGCCCAGGGCTTCCCCCACTGACCTGTTTGGGAGCCCAGGCCCAGGGTAGGCCCAGGTCCATGCTGTCCCCCCATCCCATGGGAGCCCAGGCTTAACCCAGTTTCATCTTGGGACACTGTAGCCATCATCATAGTGCTCTTTATGCAGTAGCCTCCACCTTGCGACAATAGACTGAGCCTAGAAGCAGCTGCATCTTGGAACTGGCATCCCCAAGCCAGTGTAAGGCCCACCCTTTTAGCCCCATCTTTGAAAGAGGTTGAATCCACCTTGAGACACCTTCACTGCTATCTCGAGTTACCACACTATTGCTGCCACCACCTATACTTGTAGTAGCATCGTGGGACACCAGCAGTGTCTGGAAGTCCAACATCAAGGTGAGGTACAGATAATCTTCATGGACACCACAAGATTATAGGATGGAAAATGTAATACCTCAGATCCACACTGAAAGAAAGGAAGACACGTAGACAACATGAAATAACAAGGGAGGAAAGTGCTCCAAACAAACCAGGATTCTATAATAACAGAACCCATGGTCAGCACAGTTGATGAAATGTCAGAGAAGGAGTTCAGAAGGTTCATATTTAAAATTATCTGTGAATTAAAGAATGACCTAAATGAGCAAATACATGCAAAAATTGATCACACCAACAAAGAGATAAGGGAACAAATACAGGTAGCAAAAAAAATATTTCAAGAAAGAGATAGAGATTCTGGGAAAAAATAATTAGAAATTCTTGAAATGAAGAAAACAATAAACAAAGTAAAAAAAAAACTCAATAGAAAGCATCATCAATAGACTAGATCACTTATAAGACAGAATGTCAGATAACAAAGACAAAGTATAGAAGCTGGAAAATAAAGTTGAACACACAATGAAAATGGTAAGAAACCATGAACAGAACATTTGAGAATTATGGGATAGCATCAAAAGACCAAATCTAACAGCTATTGGGATAGAGGAAGGCACAGAGTTTTAAACCAAAGGAATGCACAATCTCTTCAATGATATAATATCAGAAAATTTCCCAAACATTAAGAATGAATTGGAAAATCAAATGCAAGAGGCTTACAGGACACCAAATGTAGTAATTATAACAGATGTAAAACAAGTCACATTATAACGACAATGCTTAGGATACAGAATAAAGGTAGAATCTTAAAGGCTGTAAGAAAGAGGAATCAAATCGCATATTGAGGGAGACCAATTCACATCAGCAGATTTTTCAACCCAGACTCTGGAAGCCAGGAGATCGTGGAACAAACATATACCAAGCTCTGAAGGAAAATGGATGTCAACAAAGAACCCAGCAAATTAAAACTTCAGATTTGATGACAAAGTAAAAACCTTTCATGATAAACAAAATTTAAAAGAATTTACAGTGAGAAAGCCTGAACTACAGAACATCCTCAGCAAAATATTCCAGGAGGAGGAAATGACAAGCAGCAAGAAAATCAGCAAAGGGAGGAACTATACTAAAGAAAAGGCTAATCAAAGTAAAAACCAAGATAAGTTAAAAACCAAAAATAAACCAAAGATCCAGGATTACAAATCATATTTCAATAATAACCCTGAATGTGAATGGCCAAAATTCATCACTTAAAAGACATAGGCTGACAGATTGGAGTAAAAAAAAAAAAGACCCAATAATATGTTGCCTTCAAGACACTCATCTCACAGGAAAAGACATCCATAGACTAAAGGCTAAAGGGTGTGAAAAAAATATACCACTCACATAGACCACATAAACAATCAGGGATTTCCATCCTCATATCAGATAAAGCGAACTTCAAACCAAAGCTAGTGAAAAGAGAGAAAAGACATTTCATACTGTTTAAGGGATACATAAATCAACAAGACATAAAAATCATAAATATCTATGCCCCAAATAAGGGGGCATCTATATTTGTCAAATAAAACCTTCTCAAATACAAGAATCAAATAGATCACAACACAATAATGGTGATTTTCATACACCTCTGTCACCACTGGATAGATCTTCCAAAATAAAACTAAACAAAGAATCTATAGACCTCAATAATACAATCAATAATTTAGACTTAACAGACATATATAGAATATTCCATTTATCAATGAGCAAATATACTTGCATCTTAGCAGCACATGAATTCTTCTCCAAAATAAACCATATGTTATGCCACAAAGAAAGTCTTAGTAAATACAAAAAAGTAGAGATACTACCCTGCCTTCTATCTGATCATAATGGAATGAAATTAGAAATCAATGATAAAATTAAAAAGAGAAACTATTCCAACACCTGAAGGCTAAACAATACACTATTGAATGTTGCATGGATAACAGGAGACATCAGGGAGAAGATAAAAAATATTCTTAGAGGTAAATGAGAACTTTGATACAACTTACCAAATTCTCTGGGACACTATGAAGGCAGTGCTAAGGCAGTGCTTTCGTTCATTGTATGGAGTTCATTTATTAAAAGAAGGAAAAGTCAACAAATAAACAACCTGTCATTATAGCTCAAAGCCTTAGAAAAAGAACAAACCAACACCAGAAGTAGTAGAAGACAGGAAATAAATAAAGCCAGGGTGGAAATTAATGAAATGGAAACTAAACAAACAATTCAAAAAAATTAACAAAACAAAGAACTGTTTCATTGAAAGAAATAAAGAAAATTGACAAACACTGTAATGAAAAGGAGGGAGAAAACTGAAATTAGTAAAATTTGCAATGAAGAAGGAAATATCACGAGAGACACTACTGAAATACAGAAGACAATGAGAAGTTATTTTGAAAATTTATACACCAACAAATTAGAAAAACCTCAAAGATATCGACAAATTTCTAGAGGCATATGATCAACCCAAAGTGAGTCAAGGAGTCATACACAATTTAAACAGATCAATTTCAAACAAAGAAATAGAAGACACCATCAAAAGCTTACCAACCAAGAAAAGCCTGGGACCAGACTGATTGACAGCTGAGTTCTACAAGACCTACAAGAAAGAATTAATACCAATACTCTTCAAATTATTCCATGAAATAGAAAAAGAAGGAACCCTTCCAAACTCATTCTATGAAGCTAGTATATCCCTGATACCAAAACCAGGCAGAGACACATCAAGGAAAGAAAATTTCAGACCAATATCCTGATAAACATTGATGTAAAATTTCTCAATAAAATTCTGGCAAACTGCATACAAATATACATTTAAAAATAGTGAAAATGAGGTTCATTCAAAAGATGCAAAGTTGTTTCAACATATGGAAATCAATAAATATAATTCATCACATCAATATACTTAAAGAATCATAAGATTATCAGTTGATGCAGAGAAACAATTTGACAAAATAGAGTAACCCTTCATGATCAAAACTCTAGAGAAAAATAGTAGAAATGTACCTCAACATTGTAAAAGCTATCGATTCTAAACCCAAGGCCAACATCATTCTAAATGATGAAAAATTGGAAGCATTCCCTCTAAAATCTGGAACAAGATAGGGATGCCCTCTTTCACCACTTCTATTTAACATAGTCCTTGAAACTAGCCAGAGCAATTACACAAAAGAATGGGATACAGATTAAGAAAAGAGGAACTCAAACTATCATTATTTGCTGACAACATGATTTTATAATTAGAGGATCCAAAAAAAAAAAAAAAACTCCACCAGAATACTTCTAGAATTAATTAATGAATTCAGAAAAGTAGCAGGATATAAAATCAATACCCATAAATCAAATTCATTTCTCTACATCAGTGATGAATTCTCTGAAAGAGAAATTAGGAAAATTACCTCATTCACAATAGCCTCAAAAAAAGTAAAATACTTGGAAATCAACTTAACAAAAGAGGTGAAAGTCATGCACAAAACTCAACTCAAAATGGATAAAGGAATTATTTCAGAGACCCTGCACCTAACAGAAGAAAAAGTAGGTCCAAATCTTTATCACATCAGATTAGGCCCTGACTTTCTTAACAAGCTCCTAAAGTGCAAGAAATAAAATCAAGAATTAATAAATGGGATGGACTCAAACTAAAAAGCATCTTCTAAGCAAAAGAAACAATCAATGAGGTGAACAGAGAGCCTACATTTGGGAGCAAATTCTTGCTATGCACATGTCAGGTAGAGCACTAATCTCTAGGATATATAAAGAACTCAAAAATCTTAAGACCAAAACAAACAAACAACCCAATCAAATAAATGGTCTAAGAAGCTGAACAGACACTTCTCAGAAGAACATATACATTCAATCAACAAATATTATGAAAAATTAGCATCTCTAGTAATTAGAGAAATGCAAATCAAAACTACTCTGAGATTTCATCTCACACCAGTCAGCATGGCAGTTATTAAAAATATAAGCAACAATGAATGCTGGTGAGGATTCATTTCTGGTTGGGCTTCAAATTGTTGCAACCAATCTGGAAAGCAGTATGGAGATTCTTTAAAAAAAATGGAAGGAAACCACCATTTGACCTAGCTACCCCACTCCTCAGTCTATACCAAAGGACTAAAATCAGTATAGTATAGTAATGCAGCTACATCAATGTTCATAGCAGCTCAATTCACAATAGGTAAACTGTGGAAGCAATTTAGTTGCCCTTCAATAGATGGATAAATAAACTATGATACACACACACACACACACACACACACACACACACACACACACGAAATATTACTCAGCATTAAAAGAGAATAAAATCATGGTATTTGCAGGTCATGAATGGGGTTGGAGAACACAATGCCAAGTGAATTTAGCCAATCGCCCCAAATCAAAGGCTGAATGTTCTCTCTGATAAGTGGATGCTGGTCCAAAATGGGGAAGGGGTAGGCATGGAAAAAATGGACTAACTTTGGGCAAAGGTGAGGGACGGTGGGGAGAGTGCAGGGGGGCAGGAAAGATGGTGTAATGAGAAGGACATCATTACTCTAGGTACATGTGAAACTACACATTGGGTGTGATGCTACATCGTGTACAACTAGAGAAATGAAAAGTTGTGCTGCAATTATGTACAATGAATCAAAATGCATTTTGCTATCATATATACCTAATTAAATTGTTAAAAATTAGTTTTCATTTAACAAATATAATATCACTTCTCCATTTCTATATTTGTTGACAATTAAGTTGTTTTCAGTCTTCTGCAAACATTGTTACCATGAACAGCTTTGTATATGTCTCTCTGTAATCCTGTGTAGTAATTTCTATAAGGTCTGTATTCACCAGTGCTTTTGTTTTATTTTGCTATTTGTTTAGGTAGGATACATTATTCAGCTTTCCTAATTTAGAAATGTTTTCTTTGTCGTGCTTGGAGTTTTTGTCTACACTAAATGTCTTTGTTTTTTTCATTTGTTTTTAATTGTTCTGCATTGTTCTCTGTTCCAGTTTTTTTTTAAGGGGATCTAGTGTATGTCTATTATATTTTTTCATTCCTTTGTTTTAAAACATTTCATTTCATTATATTTGTATATGACACTTATAATCTGGTAGATTTTTAAAAATCCAATTTGAGAAATCTTACATTTTTAAAGTAGCAAATTTGATTTACTTAACATTTTCATAATCACTTTTGTGTTTGGAATTATTTTTTAATTTAAAGTTAACAGCAACAGAAAATACATGTTCTTTTTTAAAGGTGTTAAAACAAGTTTAAATTTAATGAACATTGGCATATAACAGAAGGTAGTTGTAAGCAAGAGATGAAAAATTATTCTTAAAGTTTTAAGATGATGTGGTCTGTATGTTTGGCTTCAACACCATCATCATCTTTTTTTGTTGTTGTTGTTATTTTCGTAACTAGTTATACATGACAGTAGAATGCATTTCGACACATCATACATAAATAGAATATAACTTCTCATTCTTCTGGTTGTACATGATGTAGAATCACACTGGTCATGTATCATATGAGAGTATAGGGTAATAGTGTCCAATTCATTCTATTATCATTCCCATCCACATACTTTTCCTCTCTCTTCACTCCCCTGTACCCAATGCAAAGTTCCTCTATTTTTCCCTAGCTACCCCCTCCCCTTATTTTGAATTAGTATCTGCATATCTGAGAAAATATTAGTCTTTTGGGATTGGTTTATTCACTCAGCATGATATTCTCTAGCTCCATCCTTAACTGCAAATGCCATAAGTTCATTTTTATTTAAGGCTGAGTAATATTCCATTGTGTATATATACCGCATTTTCTTTATCCATTCATCTGTTGAAGGGCATCTAGGTTGCTTTCATAGTTTGGCTATTCTATCATTATATTTTCTATGTTCTCTTAGTGATGAGTTTTCTTTGTGGATTCTTAGCCTTTCCTTTTCTTCTACTGAATTTATAAATTTTTATTTCTCTTTCTACTTTTTTGATAATTAGAAGGCTATTCAGTATATTTCTATGCTATAGTTAGTATAGTTTTCAAACCTATATAATTTAATTAAATCTAAATTTTACCAATATTCTATCCTTCTTGTGAAGTGCAAATGGACCTTAGAGCACTTTAACTCCTATTGTACCTCAGTCAAATTCTTTGATATCCTTATCTGGTACTTTAGATGTACTTGTAATGTTAATTACTATTTTATAAATTTAATTCATCCATAATTGCTTCTTATGCAACACTTTGTCATTCTGAGTTTAAATTCCTTTTTGTAGAATTCTGTATTCAGTTGTTTTGTAACTGAATTTACATGAGTGATAAATGGGTATGCTTTTTTTTCCTTCAATTTTTATGATCATTTGAAGGATATTGGATTTTATATTGGCAATTAAAACATTTTGAAGACAACATTCCATTGCCTTCATTTACTGCTTTTGCAAATATTGCCTTAAATTCATTCATTGCTTTTAGGAGATATTCTGTGCTTTTATTACATTGATCTTTAGATATTCTCATGTTATATATTTCAGTATAATATGTTTAAGTTTAACTGGATATTTATTTGCCCTGTTGGGACTCATGGTTCTCCAATATGATGACATTCAACATTTAAAAAGGTTCTCTACAATTTTCTTATTAGATAAATTGTCTTCCTATTTTTTCTTCTCCTTGAACCATACTTGTATCCATGTTGTAACTTCTTATTTTAATTTATATTACTTAACTAGCCTATCTTATTTTTCATCTGTTTCTCGGTGATACATTATGGTTCATTTTATCATGTTTTTCTTTAATCCCTTAAGTTTTTAATTGCACTGGTGTATTTTGCATTTTTACAAGTTCACATTGATTCTTTTGTAACCTCGAATTTTTATCCCTTTGTAAAAGATAGCTTTTTGAAAATGCAGTATATATATATACACAGAAGAGAATTGTTCAGCCATAAGGAAGAACAACATCATGTTATGTGGATGAAACTGGAGATGTAATTGGAGATCATCAGACTCCGAGAGACAAGTACCGCATGCTTTCTGTCATATGTGCAATCTAGAAAATTGAAAAAAAAGGCATCATGAAAGTACAAAGGAGAATATTAGACAAGAGGAAGTGGGTAGGTTAGGTTTCAAGGGAGGAAGGGAAATGGAGAGTGGGGAGATTAAGGTATGCTATTTTCATGTACAGATATACCATAATAAAACTCATTAGCCTATATAATTAATATATAATCAAAAAGGAAAAATAGAAAAGAAAAAAGTAAAATATTAGTATTTAAATCTAAAAAAAATTGTTTCTGATTATTTTTTCACCTCTTCAGTCACTTTAAATATGCATATTTTGCTGTCATTATAGAATTGTTCTTATATGAAACTGTTAGGGATCTAGTTCATGTTGCCTCTCACTTATTTTAATTTTCCTATATCCTTTTAACTTTTCAAAGATCTTTACCTAATATTTTGTTCTTAGATATTTTTTAAGTTATATGATATATTTTGTTTTCTTTTCCTTATGGATAGCCTAGGGCTTTCACTGTCTTGGGATCCCTTTAAAAAATAAATAATCATTTTAGGACTTTCGTATCCATGCTCATGAGAAAATTTTATTCCTGGTCCTGTGTCTTATGTAAACTTAGGATTTTGTTTTAAATTTCATTATCTCACCTTAATTTAGGAATGGGATCTTCGCTTTATGTTTCTTTACCATCCTCAGACCAAAGTGTAAAGACCTTTTCCTAATTCAGCATGACAACTTTAATCCCAGATTCTTAAAGCCTATATCCAGATCTGAAAAACATGATGATCATGTTACTACAATTTTAAACCTGTACTGGAACAACTTAACAAGCTTCCTGGTGTTGCTCATATAAAGCTAAAGCTCTTTAGCCTAGAGTATGAGTTCCTCCATCTCCTTCTAAAACAAAACTTCTTTCTATGGACAACTTTCTATTTTCAACTTCACACTCTATAGTTCATCTCTGATTGATTTTAATTACTTGAGTGTCAAGCTTTCTTGCTTCTGGGTCTTTACAATGCTGTTTTTACTTCATAGGTCATTTTCCCTTTCCTTTTCTAAGACCACTCTTACTTATTCTAATTCCCAGCATTATGCAAGTTCTTCTAGCATAGAGTTTTCATAACTCATGAATATTTACCTGAAAAGTTACCACTAATCATTGTAATATCCTATTTATTGTTTGTCTTCCTATTTATTGTTTGTACTTTTTTCTTTTCTTTTTCCTTTTTTGATTATATATTAATTATACAGGCTAATGAGTTTTATTATGATGTATCTGCTAAACTATAAACTTTATGAGGGCAGGAAGAATACCTTATTGTGTTTACCACTATGTTCCCTATGCCAAGCAAACATTCTTTATATAAGAAATATGCAATTCTTCTCTATGAAACAAGTGGACATGTTGAGAATAAATGAATGAATAATAGCTTTAATTATGCTTCTTTGGTTTTTAGTTGTTGTATCATATATTCTGTAGCATCCAATTAGGCTTGCAATTAAACTTCAATCCAAATTTATGCACACAGTTACTTTCCTTTTACTACATAGGAAATATCTTAAAGAAATTCATGTGAATTTTTATGGCTAGTTCTTGCATAGGTAGGAATATATTACCTACAGCTTATAAGAGTTAATTCTTTTCTAGGAAATCTGACTAAAATGACTGATTCTGGCAATTGGAATTTGATGATCTAAAGATTCTCAAGGATCCTTTAAACTATATAATCTCACTTGTTCCTTTGTCTAATTTGTACTGATCCTATGCCCAGATCCTGCCAATAAATTTTATTTTCATCTTGGTAATGAAGAAGCTAAAAACTATGTTAATATTTCATTGTTCCTAGTTTAATGTATGAATATGGGCAAAGGAAGTGGTTCCTCTCACTGGGAAAAAAGCTAAAATGAATTATCCCTGAAGAGAATTAAAGCCATCCCTAGGTAAAAGATGTAAAGGAGGCAGATATTACATACAAGATGCCCAGCCGGTACTGACATGTCACTGCAGGGAGAAATTCTAAAATGAAATAACAGAAACTGTTGTCATGCTGCCTTACCAGTGGGCATCTGTGGATGAGCTGTCAAGAGCTCTTGACCTGAGTTTCTATGGGGAAAGAAAGCAAGTAAACGTCAATATGCATCTGTGTACAGTTAATAGTGGGTGAGGTAGCAGTATTTTCCCTTTGATTCAATTATAATTCCACAATACATATTGAGATATAAAAACATGTTCTGTCAAAAGAACATTAAATATATTTTCTCTCCTCTTTTTATATATTTGATTCAGGCTTTCAATAGCAGACTGAGATTCTTCCATTTAAAAAGATGCTTTTCTTTATGTTTTTCAGAACTGTGTTATGTCCATATTGGAAGAAAACATACCTACTGAATTTATTGTATCTATATACATTGCTCGGTTCCATTAAAAGAGTAAAATAAAACAAAACAAACCTGTGGCTGAAAGCTGCCTTAAAATAATTGGGAATACAAACAGGAGCAAATGTATATACTTTCTATTCTTCAAACTTGTTCAGAGTAAATGTATGCTAGGCTAGAATTTAAATTCCACTCAACTCTAACCTTGTGCTAATAAACAAGAGATGGAAATCTGAGCTTCGTGGTGTTCTTTCATCCCCATATGGTACTAACAAGCTGTATTTAAAATAGTACATTTTTTTGTTTCTTTTTTTTTTTATAATGGACAGTCTCATGTCCGATGCTTGATTTTCTATGGAACTCAGAGCATTAACATTAAGCAAAAAGCTAGACTTCTGACAACGAGGACATACGCAGTTAGAAAATGGATGCACTGTTATTCTAATAAGAGTAATATTCTAATACACTTGTCAGAATGGCAAAGATGATTTGCTCTGTGGGACATTCTCTGACCACAACCTCCTGGCTAATGAGATATCAAATGTGTGCTGAATTGTTGTCATATAGAATTGCACACATTTTATGTTAGGTTCTTCATTCATTCGGTAAGGATTGCCAGAATAAATTTGAAGAGCATTTTATATGATACGAGTCCATCTCTTTTCTGAACATTGTCTCTGTGAAAAACTGTTTTTAATTTAGTAAACAAGTACAATTACATCATAAACTTCTAAGTGAAAGGGGTAGTAACACAATAATAAATTTAAACTAGATTAATTTGAGTAATGGAACTTATGTAGCATTCCCAAGTCAACTACAGAATTTAGATTTATAGTGTGTGTTTGTGTCTGCATGTATGGGTGTGATTCTTAAAGTAGTTTTAAAAAAAATAATATTTTCTTTGTTTATTTTAGATAACTTAAACAGAGATTAATTTTTAGGATATATAAGATACCAAGGCTTAGATAGAAAGTATTTGAAATACTTCTGAGATGAGCTAAATTGATGATCATGTTTCTCATAGTTACAAATGTTTTGTTTTAGAGAATATGCTTATTAATTTCATTATCATTTTCAGTAATTTCAAAGAGCTTACAAAGCTAACACATAATATGATATGGCTCCAGCAGCTTTTTTGAAAGTGATGTCCATGCCATTAGAAGGGGATTTGGCCATTTTATAGGCAATGTACCCAAATCTCTGAGCTCTGACACAGAGTCTTCTGGCTAACATTTTTCTTCTGGAAGAAAAAATGGCTTCTTTCCAAATTTTATAAGTATCCCAGTGTGCTCATGAGCACAGTCTTCAGAGGTAGGGTATATGGGTTCCTGTTTATTTCAACTGCTTGCTGGTTTTGCAAACTTGTGCTATTGTTTTACTTTGTGTACTTCTCTTGCTGCTTTTGTGAAAGGAGGATAAGAAAATATTACCTCATTAGTTATGGTAAAGATTATTTTATGCACATGCACAAATCCCTTAATACAGTGTCTGAATCTGTCTAGTTCACAATATTGACTTTTTGGTTGTTTTTGTGTTTTTCTTATTATTTAGACATATTATTATAATGACATGTAACTCTCAGAGATCAGTATTTCCCATACTATGTGTTTCTTTGACTTAATGATCAATTATTTAAAAATGATCAAAATATTTGAAATATATGAGTGCAAGATAATAGCACAGTCATTTTATTTATATAAAAATGCTACTCTTCTGTCCTTTTTACATTTGGAACCAATTGATTTTAATGTCTCAGGATTGGTTTAATCATTAAAATATATGTATATTTCTCTGTCAACATTTCATCAGGTTGAAATGTGCTCCGAGGCACTGAAAACATTCCAGTTTAATTCTTTACTATCATTTGGACATCATTTTGTTGTACAACTCTATGGAAAAGTCTGACATATACCTTTCCTCATTGGACTTAAAGGTAACATTTGCAAAGTAAAAGAGTAAATAAAATTCTCTTTGATTCTTTATCAGGGAAACTGAAATTCTGTATTGATTTTACCACATGTGAGTTTCATGGCCTGTGATAATAAATTGATTTGCGGGCCATCCAAGCTGCACGTCTTTGCACTTACTCAGTTTAACTGACAACAGTGCTGCTCTGGAGACCCCAGGAACTAAAATCTCTGACTTGGGGATTTTCATCCCTGTCATCTCAAATGTCATTGCAGAAACATTCATCAGAAGTCTTCTTCACTAGACAAATAATGGGCCTGTGTGATAGTTGGGCGAATGTACAGTTTCACTGCTGAGGTGACAGGTCTTGCTGTTGGCTACTTGAGATTATGGAGTTCAGACACCTCAGCCCTTGAATGTGGAAGACAAGAGCTCACAGCTGAGATGGCACAGTGCATGCCCACTGAGGCTTCTGGGTAAGTGAAGGATGACATCAAAATTCAATCTCCTAGGACTGGGGTGACATTTTCAGAAAAAAAGTAAAAATAAAAATGAACCAATGATGCTCCTTTTCTCTAGCAGTTGGTTACTGTTGATAAAATGCCTCCACAGAGAAAATATTACTGATTCAGGTCTTTATAATCACATATGCCCTGAGACCAGTTCCAGAAAACAGGGAAGTGTTTTTCCAATCTGTTATATTTCTGGTCTTAAATGAAAGAGAGCCAGGATTTCATATCATTGTAAATAATCACCTTCGACTGATGGATACTAGGGTGCTTTTCCATTGTTTAGCATGTTCCTGTTCTAAGTGTCAAGCCCCTGACATCATTTGAGCTCTTTAGCTTGAGCTGCTTGTATCAGGCTCTTCTTGGTTGTAAATTATAAACACCTTGGGTATTAGAAATATATTTTAAGACTTATATAAAAAAATATATTGCCACATCTTCTGGCAAGTGCGAAAGGAGGTGAAGTAGAGACTCCCCAACTCATGGTGTCTTTCGGAGTCCCATATGCCTATTGTCCCCTCCCCCCCATCAGGTGACAGCTTCTTCTAATCCATTTCTATCATCTTACCTCCATGTCTATCTCATTATATTTCCATTCACGTGATATAAATCTTCTACCTAATATCTGGGCTAAATGTTTTGCCCAGGGGAATGAGGTTGTGAGAACAGAAATTAGTATACTTTCTGTTTAGTTTATACAATACTTTGTGTCAGTCTTTTCTACCTGAACCATCGAAGTTAACATGAGGACAGTTACCTGTCATTACCCTGACTCTTCTTTGGCTCACTTTCTCTTTGGTTAGGATAACTTTGATTTTAGAAGGAGGATCCATTCCATCAATACTAACTATACCTCAATCTTCCTCTTTATTCCTTAAAAAATATTAATTAATCCATTGTCAACATACAACCTGGCATTTAAGAACTGAATATTAGTGCCAGAATATTTCCTATAAATTAGACGTTTTTGTTTGTTTTAATACTGTCCTTCTTTTAGCAAACAAAACAAAATAGTAAAGCTCATTTTTATAGGTCATAAATTAAGTCTATATCGAGGTCCTAAAAAAAACCAACTCTATGTTCAAAATTTAATCAAGCTTCAAATGCTACCAGTGAGTGTTTAAAAAAAATTACTGAAAAGTTAGGGTTTTTTTCCCTTACTAAATTGTCCAGAAACTAAAGTACCCTCTTTTAAATGACCCACTCCAGACTAAATGTCTATTAATTTGTCAGGATGGAAGAGAAACTTGGCCCTGTGTTATCCTGCAATAAGGAAGACAGATTTTCCTTATTTTGGTGGGAAATTAATAAATGATGTTCTTACAGAAAGAATCGAGGCTTCCAAAATCACACTCTGGTAAATTATCTTGCCTTTATAAAATATATCAGATTTTATGAAGAAAGATTTCTGTATTCATGTTTAATAAGAAGTTTGGGGCTTGTGAAAAATAGAGTCTACTAGATTCTACATCTTCAGCATTTATTTGAGAACTCAGGAGATTAGCCAAGGCATGATGTTTAAATCCATTGATCCTTGCAGACAATTCATTTAGTAAGTCCTTGTCTTTTTAAAGTTTTATTACTTTTAAACTGTCTTCAATTTCATATATCACCAAGAAGTACAATTATTTGTACATTACTGTACTGAGAACACTTCCTCAATGGCAGGGTTCTTTATTCAAGAAAAAATAGCATTATTATTCATACTTAGATTTTGCTATATTTTAATTTTTGATTTATATTTGTTGAGTTGAAATAAAGGAAGCTATAATCTATGGTAAAAGAATAAGATTTCATAATGAATTTCTCAAGTGGGAAAAAGAGAACCTATTTTCTTGATTGTTTCCTAATTTTACTGCTTGCATTAAATGAAAGCATATCTTTACTAATCTGGGTTATTTTTCCTTTTGTTACCCATAAAAATTACTAAGGCAAATTGACTTACAGTTAAGGTCGATAGATATCATCAGTAGAACTCAAAGCTCTGGGGAAGTTTGAGGTTGTTTTATTCCCAAGGAGAAAGGAACTTGATTATAGTCAAGGATATGATTTCTATTTTAGGCTCACCACTCTGCTAGGGAAAGCTGTTAGACAGAAAAATAACAGCAGAAATGGAGCAGGGCTGTAAAAATGTCTCAGGGGTCACTCCCACATGACCTTTGATAAACCCATCTCTGTGTGGACCATTGTAGTCAGGAGGGAAACATTTCACTGAGGAAAGAAAGCCACTGTCCATCAGAACCATAAATGAACCAGGATGAGGCTCAGATAAAGGAGAATTGAGGAAAGCCACTTAATTAAATAGGGAGAACCTTAAGCTTTCACTTGAGCTCCAACAATTCACATAATAAAAGCTGCACATATACCATCATGCCCATTTTCTTACATTCATAAGTATTAAAAATCAAGAAGATAAGGGTCTCAGGGACCCATGAGGTTCAAAATCAAAAGTTTCTGGGCTTTTATTTTTGAACAAATCAAGAGTTCTGACAAGTATTCACTACTACTGCCTTGACTTTTTTCAGGAACTGAATAGCAACTCAGCAGGAATTATGATCTCAGGACAGATGTACAATGATAAAATATACAAGGAAGCTTTTTGCTTGCTTTATATCTGTTTTTTTTCCTTACGTATTCCAAATTTCCTCTTCCTTTCCTCTCTGTTAGTGCTCTCTCCATAAACTTTTTCCTTTTCTTAAAAAATTGTTCTGTACTGAGTTAATCTGAGGTTAAGAAGTTATGCTTGATTGGAATTACTAGCAGCTATACAGCACTCAGAAATTGTTTTTCAGCATTCTGTTGCCTTAAAATTTAGCACACACAATATTCATATTGATTAGTATTTGACTTCATGTTATATTATATATGCCTACATGTATACACCATATATATATATATATATATATATATATATGTATATGTGTATATATATATACACACACACATATACATACACACAAAATACATACACACATTCATATATTATGTCATGGTACCATAAAAAATGGGAAAACATTCCAATTTACCCACAAACCTAAGTATTTTTATGGCTAAGCTAGTCACTGCAAAGCCACAGTTGATTTTAGCAGATTTTACATTTCTAAGTACTAGCACCTATAGTACCTGTGAATGTTTCTTTGTTTCTTTCTTCTTTTAATTAAAGCAGGAACCTGGACATGATTGCCTAATTAAGGCAATGTTGGGGATATGAAGTAAGCAGAGAATGGAGTCAAATTAGCTAATGTTTCTCAATTTGGGCTTTATACTTGGAATCACCAGGGGAGATTTAAAAATAGTGTCCCTATTGGAGATTCTGATGGAATTATCATAGGATGTGGCCCGAGTTTGGGGATTATAAAGATTCTCTATGTGACTTTCATACGAAGATAAGGTACCCAACCACTCATGGACATGAAGATTGAGAGGGATGGACTTCATTGATTAGACTTTATGTAATAGTAATATCTTCACCTGATTGTATGTAAAAGATGGAAATAATACAAATCACACATAGAAATAGTCTTTATAACAGGATGCATGATGACTATCACAGTTGAAAATGGAAAAAAATGTCTGAAAAGAAAAAACACTAGAATTCCTTTGTTTCCGAATATACTCATTATTGTGCTAAGATTTCATGTAAATTGTGTTATGTTATTTGGAACAAGAGATATTCCCCTTATTCTGTGCATTTAGCATTATCAAAGATTTTAAAGATGAACTTGAAAGATTAATATGAGTTAAAGTGAATTTCAAAGTTAACTTGAGCTTCTTAGACATTTTTCTACTAGAAGCTGTGCTCAAAGTTTTACCTGACAGGATTTTTGAAGTACATTCTAGAGTAGAAAATTATGATTAGAGTTTAAGTGTGCAATGTCATAGTGGAGTATGTTAGTTCTTGATGATTTGCATACTTGAGAAAAGTAATTATGACTTCAGTTGATATTTCCCTCTTCACACAAATATGTAATAAATAGGATATAGGAGGGCAAGGAAAGTAATTTGATGGGCACTTAGTTTATATATATATATATATATATATATATATATATACACACACACACATACAAACACACACACACACAAACACAGAAGTATAAAACATACATATATTAATTCCCAAGGATTTCATAAGTATAAAAATGAAGAAGATAAGAACTGTTTTGAAAATACTATTTAGAAAAATGAAAGAATTCTTTCTATTTATTTTTGTGCAACTTTTAAAAATGTAAGAAATTTATGAGAGCAATATCTATCTAGAAACTATTTGGATAAAAGAAATACTGCTTGGATGTTGAGTATCTAAAAATTTTGTAATATCTGGTATAAATGAAGATATATATATATATATATATATATATACACACACACACACACATATCTATGTATTTATATAAAATATATACATATACATGTTTATATACCTACATATTTAAAAGCAGAAACTCACTTCTCAGCAAGATTAATTCAAAATAATTGTTTTACATTTTTTTAACCAATAATTTAGAAGAACATATGATTCTTGTCATATTAAAATAGAAAAATACTAACCTAATTTTATGAAAATTTGTCTTTTAGGACAACATAAAATGTATCAAAGCATTTTTTTCCAAGATTTATTATTGATTCATTTGGTACAAATAGTTATTTGTTTTTTGGAGACAAATAAATATACTGTCTTTATGTGCAGTACTTTAGATAAAGTCATATCAAATAGAATGGAAGTGTGCTATGTGGATATGGACTAATAATATGAAGAATCTGGCTCAAGCTCAGAGAGTTAAGAGGCTGTCATTTAAAAAAGAACATATTATTATATTTTATTTATAACCATATCACAGCTTTTCTTCATGAGAAAGAATGTAGAAAGTAATGTCCTCATATTTCAGATGATAAAATTAAGGCTCAAAACAGCCTACTATAGTTTTCAAATTTACATAGTTATTAACTAATATAGTCAGGAATGAAATTTAATTTTGTATGATTTCAAAAACTTTTCTTTCTGTATTTCCATGAAAAAAGACTTGAGAAGCCTGGAAATGCTCCTCCTGAAACCTAACACATGAAACTTTTGGAGTTTTTTAGAGGTACCTCTTGGTTTGCAGTTGGTTGTTTTCTGGCAATATTATGACATGGTAGATAAAAGACTCTGGTCACTTCATCTCTTTATAAGGGCACTAATCCCATCATGGGCTCTACCCAATGACCTCATCTAAACTTAATTATCTCAAAAAAAAATCCCACCTCTGAAAATTATCACATATGAGGATTGGAGCTTCCACATATGAATTTTGAAATAAAACCAACTTTTAGCCCATAGCATAATCTAAAACCCACTTAAACACATTTCCCTCAAATAATCTTACCCTGAACTTAAAATGTTAAGTGCTGAGAGGATGGGAAAAGATTCAGTGACCAGATAGGTGATGAACTAAGCTATTGGCGATGGTGGATACTATCTTCATACATGGCAATTTCCACTGTTGCTAGATTTGAAATATGTTCAGGGCCATCCTTGGCTATTTTTTTTTAAAACTCACATCTTGTTTCTCTTTCAATTTTTGCACATTTCTTCTATAATACTCCTTCCCATGCCTTGGCTAGTATTAGTTGTAAGAACAACATACTCTAGTATCCTATTTTTAACTTTCTACCTCTACTTTTGGATTATTTTGCTACTAATAAAAGAGATTACTTTCTAAACTTAGTCTTTTCCAAAATGAATGATTCAACTATGGGACTTTCTTCCAGTGAACAAGATTTGAGATTATTTTGGGGGCATATAATTCTTTCTAATCTTACATGTATAGTTTGTATATGTATACTATTTCATAATATCTAGTGATCCATTTAGCTTTATGATTCAGTTTCTGATTCTTTACAAAATTTAAAGCAGTCTATATTTATGTTTTAATCCTTATTACAAAATAGAACAAAACAAAGTTGAAGACAATTTTGAATATTCCTAGGGTAAATATACCAACACATTTAATGTCTAAGATTCAAACTAATGTAGCTTCCTAATCATATAAATAGACAAATGAAGGCCCAAAGAGCCAAAGGAATTTGATAAATATCTCAAAATTGTTTAGCATCAGACTGCATTAATCAGATTTTTTTTAATTCCCCCCTTTCCGGTATAACCAAAGTACCTGCAAGAACAACTTAGAGGAGGGAAAGTTTACGTTGGGTCATAGTTTCAGAGGTTGACCAAGTCAATTACTCACTGCCCAAGATAAGGCAAAACATCATGGCTGTAGGGCATGGTAGAGGAGTGATGCTCATCTCATGGAGACCAGAAAGCAGAGAAGAGGTGCAGGAGAAGAGGCCATGGGGAAAATGAATTATTCTGGAGCACATCTCCACTGAACCCTCTCCTTGAGTCATGCTACACTTGCCAATAGTTACCACCAGTTCATTCAAACTAGAACGGACTGATTAGGTTCCAACTCTCACAATCTAATCATTTCATCCAGAACGTTCCTGCATTAATAAGGAGGACATCTCATATCCAAACCATGACAAGAACTAAAATGTGAATTCAGGGCTGTTATTTTCTTTATCATAAGTAATTTTAATTTTTTAGAAGTCATATTAAAGAGATTTACTAGAGAATCAGTCGTAACACCTCAAATACTTGCCAACCTAGTGGTCGTTTTTGCTAGGGACATCGTCAGCATTTCTATTATAGTAACTATATAATCCCTATTCATCTTACTGATGAGAAATGCCTACTGGGTTTTAACAAACATATTATTCTTTTGATTATTTTTTATGTATGCTCCTTTCTTAATTTAGCATTTGTGGCAAGTAATCTTGAAAATTTCCTCACTGAAACACAGTTTTTCCCACTGAAAAACACTGCTGATTCTGTATACTTTGTAAATTTGAATCTGTATTCCTTTCCTACTGTCACTGCAAGCATGATTTTCCTAAAGAGTAACTCATCTGTCTCTTGTCTTTATTCTCCCTAGAAAAGGAAAGCCTGGGGAACTCAGAATGTGGAGGAGGTTGAGTGTGAGCCTCTAGGCTTCTCACTCCCCACTTACCGATTATTATAGTGTACCTGGGAAGAGCTTTATCATTTCTGTTCCTGAGTTTACAGCTGGAAAATATGAATGATGTTATATGAAAACTGAATATATCAAAGCAAAAATACAGAGCTAGTGGAAAGAATTAAGACTTAGAGGGCAGAGTACCTGGTTTGCATTCCTGTCTCTGCCTATTCTTAGGAATTAACTTTTGTCAATATTTACCATTTAGTATATCAAAAGTATACAATAAGAACTAGATATCATTAAATGACTTGTAGAATAATGCATTATAAAACAACAATATGCTTTCAAAACTCAAGCTCAGATGTAAGGCCCAGACTCTAATTACGGTATCAAATGATATTTTCATATATCGTAACATGTCTGTCTACTTTCCAGTGAAGATTTAATTTAACAGAAATTCATGATTTAATTAATTTTAACAATATAAATTGTGGTATTCATAAGAACAGTTTTCTAAAATACTAGAAAGAAGGAAATTTTTAATGAACTATATTAGGCAAAATCTAGTAATACTTACATTATGTTTATTTCATTTGCAATGTCCATATTGCAGTACATTGCAGAACTTCCAATATGATCATTTTATTCTTTGATTTAAGCAAAAATATAGTACATATTTCAGATATAAGAAAATTGTTATTTAAAAAAATTGCCAAGAGTTATTCACATATCATTAAGGAAAAATAGCTCATGGAATTACATGTATGTTTTTATGACAGTTTATAACTGTCATAAAAATCAAAAGTGTACAAAGTCAACTAATAAATTAAGGGCCTATCATGTGGCTTTCAAAGTACAAATAAAACAACAAATTGCCCACAGTTCTTGATATGATACTGTACCACACCTGCACTTTTTTAATTTAGATTACTTGTCATTAGTCAACTACCCAGTTTGTTCCTTTAAGCAACAATATAAAATATAAATAATTTCACTTTTGAATTTTAAAGTGTCTCTTTGAGAAAAGACACTGAAGAAAACTCAGGAAAGGCCAGAAAGGCCTGACCTTCCCCAGTCTATTTTGAAAGCAAACTGGCTCTGCCATTTTATTTGTGTCAAATAGTTAGTGTTTCCCATGTCCATTTTCTTCAGCTACCATCTCACAGTGTTGCTGTTCAGTGGGCCCAGGGGAGCCAAGTGTCACTTTTTGCAGATGGCAAGCTGCCAGAGTACAGCATACAGCTGAATATCACAGGTCTTTGTTCCACTGAAGAACCAAAAACATCATTACATGCACACCTTCTGTATATAATCAGCTTCCAACAGCTGACGGAGTCATCCTGAAAAAGGGTCAGACCGGGAAAGAAAGACAGAAGGAAAGAATGAGATACAGAAAGAATTTAATCCGTTTATTTTGGCTACTATACAGTAACATTTTTCATTTGGTGAATAGGAAGTTTTTCAACATGATTGCCAATTTACAAGAACTTCTCTCCTAATAGCTAGAACAAAATTCTCAATTTGCCCTAATTAAAATGCTAGTTTTGGAGAATGAGTTTTTTTCCCCTTTCATATTTAAGCTGAACATTAAAAAAAGTTAAATCACTTTAAATGGTCTTTGAATTGCATTCTCTCTATCAGAATTTTTAACTCTTTTTTGCCTCAGGAGAAGAAACTCAATGTATGAATATAATATCAGAGTGGAATAGAAAGTGGCTTTTCTATAATAAATATTTTGGTTATTATGGAGTTTGCATTTAAGTGGAAATTATTATGAGTTCTACCCACAGGGAATGCTGAGTAAGAAATATGTTGCTCTTATAAATCTGTATAAATGGAAACCTGAAGCATGGAGGACGGTATGATTTGAAATAATATTTCAGGCTTTGGACAGACATAGCTACAGTAGAATATTTAAATGCAAAGATATGAATCAAAGGATGCAGGAAAAGACAGCATACAGAGGGTGAGGCTGACACTAAGGGAGTCAGATTCCAGCTGTAAGTCCACTAGTATTCCAGGGTCTTGAGCATCCTCTCTGGGTCTACTCCACAAAATACGAAATTTAGTTTGGTTCTTTACATTTTTCCCTTCTTTCAGTTAATTTTATTTGGTTATAGTTCAAAGTCAAATAGTCTTCTGGGCCATGATCCCTCTGTGATAGTTTCACTGTTGCAACATATCTTGATTTTTATGGTGTAAAACAATGAAGAGGAATTCAGAAATTTTTCTGATGATTCTGTTTCTTAATGTTAGCTCTGATAGCTCCCAGGACTTGTGTATGCCCAGTAAGGGCAGTGTCATGACAGCATATTGAAAGTTCATACTAATTTTAACATGAGATAGAACTTCATACATAAGAGCACCACAAATATGTTTTGAACTTTTTTAAAAAAAGTAAAGTTTTGCATTTTGAAGAAAATTTTCTCAATGGCCTCTATTTTGCCAATATTTCCACTCTTTCAAGGCTGCCAAAAATATATGGTACTACTTTGGGTGCTGTGGAATTTGCCTTTGCCCTGCTTTGCATACACTTAAAGGCTCAAAAGATTACACATGCCTTCATTAGATATAATCAGATATATACATATAAAATTTATAAAGAAAAGTAATTTTATATTTTAAATAGAGAACTTTTAGATGTGGAATTTTTGGTCAGTAATCAGGGAACCAGTTTCTAAGGAAAAATCAACTATTTTCCCAGAAAGAGAAGCAGAGGAACATTGGAATTTGTTACTAATTTGAAAAATATTATAGATAGCTTTATTTTCTCTATGATGATTATTTTCTCTATGAAGATTCTATAGCTTACAAACACGAAATAGCTTTCCTGAGATGAAAGAGCGTTGATAGCCAGAGAATGGTAGATGTAGGGCTTACTCCACTATTTCCCAGTGAGGTCTGACTTCATGAAATCAGGAGGATTTGAAATAACTCAGTCCTTCTTTGCTTTTGTCTTCAGTCTTGTGAAGGCAGTGGCTAGTTCATGATAGGAATTTGATTGCCTTAAAAAGTGTTGGAGTTGTTGAGGAGAGACCCAGTGAAGAAACTTTTAAAGCAAGGGTGTACATCCAGGTATATCAGGAAGAGAGGAGGAAATTCAAACATGAGAGACTGGGAATACTAAGGAGTTTTGTTGACTGATAAAAAGAGACTAAAACCAAGGGCTGTCTTTTTAAAATCATTTTTCAGCCTGTTGTCAAGAGACGTTCCTATTGCTCTATGTGTTGAACTCCAGTCATCTGCAAGACTTTTATATACTTGTTCGTGAACATAACAGCAAGTGTCTTTATGTTGTTAATATAATAACCAGCATTCACTGTAATAGGAACTGAGCTCATCAGTCCTTCCCATTATCTCATTTCATTCTTGGGACTATGCTGAGATATTTCTTTGAAAAGAAAGAAACAAATGCTGGAGACTTTGAAACTTTCCTAGGTCAAACTATTAGAAAGTGATGGGCCTGGCGTTGGCACTCTATTGGCTGATGGGGAGTGTCTCCTCCTAAAAGCTACCTGAATGGTGCATTACAAAGTGTGTGCTCTGTGCAAATTAGCTTCATTGTTTAAAAATAGAAAAAGTGAAGAACAGTTCAGTTTTAAGTTTGAAATGTATGTTGAATTCATGGTATCTGTTGTGTGTTTTCATTATTCCTTGGGAATTGTAGTTTGTTATAATACATGCATTAAATTCTCAAAGAGATGGAAGAGAAGATGGCAGATTACAGTGAAGCAGCATTTCTCATAGTTCAGATACACCAGAATGCAAGGAGTAGGAATATTGCTTCTCCCTGATGTGGGTGCAAAAGGAATTTTTGCTAATATTCAATATTGGACTGAGAGCCTTAGAAAATTAGAAAGTTTGGGTACATTAAACAAGAAAAGGGAACAGATTGGAGATGAAATGCTTGCAGGAGCAGTGGAATTAGCATACAAGGATGTAAAAAGCTAAGAAATACTATGATTAGACTTTGCACAGAAAATGCTGACACTGGAGAGGCAGCCTCCTCCTTCCATTTCAGAAGCTGTTTCAACTTATTAAATGAGTCTACAAATGATGCCCTGAGTTACCAATCATCTGTGGGGTGCCAAGCCAGGAGCCATCTTGGGACTACCATGCAATGGCACCAACCTGGGAAATCACATCTGGGAGTTTCTGGCTGGGTCCCTGTGAACTATTGTGAGCCTTTCAAAGACTTACCTGAGCCTTGTAAATCTGGGGAAAATTAGATGCTGAAAGCATTTTTCCTAGAGAAATATAAATGGAAAGGCTGGAGAGAACCCAGATTCCTCCAAACTTTTGAGTCCAGGGGCTAGCAGGAAGGAGCTCACAAGGCCAGCTACCATGGGTCAGGAATTTGACCAGGTGGGTCTGACAGTGCTTGGCCCTTGGCCTGTCTGGCCTATCACCCTGCCTGCTGCTTCACCACTCTGACCACCTCTTTAGCACCCCTGACCACCACTTAGCACTCTGCAATTGGTTCTGGGAGAACAGAAAGGGCAGCATCAAAGTGCAGCAGAAGTGGCGGAGGCTAACAGTCCTATGCCACAAGTGGAACTCTGGGGACAGCCCTGGGGTACAGTCTCCCAGTGGAGATTGACATCTACTAGGCTCTGGAAATATATCAATTCAATATATCCAGACAACCTGCCATACAATATAGCACCTGGAACTTCACTAAACATGAGCTCTGCACCAGGGAACTTCACCTATGGGAACACCTCTCAAAGAACCCAGCAGCACCCTGGTAGTGAACAGCTTTTTCCATCCTACCCAAAAGGACTCTACCAAGAAGGGAAGTTGAGAAGTCTTAAACCCCAAATGGCAAAACAGAGATCAACACAATATGAAGGAAGGACGCGACAGCCTGTGGCCCATATTTACCCCACTCTAGTTCATACCTCAAGAAGACAAAAAAAGGAAATCAGCTGGGAATAGACAGCAAACATATTCTCATTGAGTACTGACTATTTTGTTAACCATAATGGAAATAATTCTTTATCTTTTCACCAAGAGTTTTCATTTTTCTTTTTTATTTTTTTGAATGGGTACTGTTTGGTTCAAGGACATTTATACATATGCATATTTTTTTCTGTCTGTTCAATTCTAGTCCCTGTTGTTGTTGTTGTTGTTTGCAGGTAGTTATTTTTTTTGCTCTGTTTTTTGAGAGTTAAGTTTTTATTTATTTTTTATTTTGGACTAGGAATTGTACCCAGGGGCACTCTACTACTGAGCCACAACCCCAACCCTATTTTGTATTTTATTTAGAGACAATGTCTCACTAAGTTGCTTAGTGCTTTACCTTGCTGAGGCTGGCTTTGAACTTGAGATCCTCCTGTCTCAGCCTCCAGAGCTTCAGGTATTACAGGTATGTGTCACTGCAACTGGCTAAGTTAGGGGTTTTGAATAGTATTTTTTTTTATTTTGTTTTTTCTTTTCTTTTCTACTATTTACCTTGGTTACCTTTCTCTTTTTTCTTTGCTAATAGCTGAATTCTACTCTTCTGTCTTTCAGTGTTTCTTTAAAATTTTACTTCTATTGTTTCTCCTTCCTCCTAATTACCAACACATTCTGTCACTACTGCATTTGCCCTCTTTACCCTCTGAAATTGCAAACATTTCTCTACCCTTCAATCTCATCTTCTTTTCTCTGAATCAACTTTATTCTTAACACCTCTTAATGCTAATTGGTTTATATAACATCAGCTTTCACCATCAATGACATAGCAATAATTAATATGAAAGAATTCATAGATAACACATATTATTTGATTTTGTACCAGATATAATTTATGATTATTTACTGTCTTTGCTCATGTGAATTGCTGATCTATTTCTGTGTATTGTGCCAATTAACATTGTAGACATCATAAGAGACTAAGACTAATATATTGCTACATATTGCTTGCATAGGTTGTTGCTATTATTGTCCCAACCTCCAAATATGTGAGGTATTGGAAATGTAAATGTATCACCAACAAATCTGTAAGGTATTACAAATGTAAGTAACACTATAAACTCATAGAGTAGAAACTTTGCAGCTTCAGATTCATCTAGATAAACACATGTTATGAAAAAACAAGAGAACCATATCAAGCAACAAAGAACACCTCAACAATAGATCCATTGATACCACAGCGGAAGACAGGTAAAAGAAGGAATTTATAAAGTTTATGGTAAACTGATCTATGAGGTCAAAGATCATATAAGGAGTGAAATCAGAAAGAAAATACAAGTATTGAAAGGTCATTTCAATAGGGAGATAGAGATTCTAAAAAAAAATCAATTTTAAAATCCTCAAAATGAAGAAATCAATTAATTAAAACTTCAACTGAAAGCATCATCAACACACTAGACAACTTGGAAGATAGAATTTTGGGCAGCAAAGACAGTATTTATATAATCATGAAAACAATGTTGACTATGGAAAAAATATGTTAAGAGACCATGAATAAGATTTTCAAAAAGTATGGAATAACATGAAAAGGCCAAATTTAAAAATAATCAGGAGTGATAAAGCCTATGAAATAAAAACTAAAGGAATGTACAATCTTTTTAAATAAATAATAACAGAAAAATTCCAAAATTTAAGAATGAAATGGAAAATCAAATAAATATAGGAAGCATACAGGACTCCAAATATACAAAATTACAGCAGACCCACTACAAGACACATTCATTATACAAATGCCTAACATCCAGAAAAAGGACAGAATTTTAAAAGTGGCTAGATAAAAATGACTGGTCATGTTAGAGGTAAACCAATCTGTATCTCAGCTGATTTTTCAACCCAGACCCTAAAACTAGGAGGTCTTGGAATAAGAGATATCAAGTTCTGAAATAAAATGAATGCTAGCCCAAAATACTCAGCAAAATTAAGCTTCCGATTTGACAATGAAGTTAAAAACCTTCCATGATAAACTGCATTAAAAGAATTCACAACTAGGTGCTAGGGTTTTGGCTCAGTGGTAGAACAATTGCCTCACATGCATGGGGTACTGGGTTTAATTCCTCAGTACCACATAAATAAATAAATTAAAGATACTATGTCCATCCACAACTAAAAAAAATATATAAAAAAATAAAGAATTCACAACTAAAAACCCACCACTACAAATACAAAAAAAAGATGTAGTACCCTGCATTCATAATGAAATTAAATTAGAAATTAATGATTGAATAAAAAGTAGAGACTAATACCTGGAGACTAAATAGTTCACTATTGAATGCCCAGTGGATAGCAGAATAAATCAAGGGTGAAATAAAAAAGTACTTAGAAGTAAATTAGAATAGTGATCCAAGGTATTAAAATCTCTGGGAAACTATGAAGGCAGTTTTAAAAAAGAAAGTTCATAGCATTAAGCTCACTCAATAAAAGAGTATATTTATTATTTACATCTCAAGGCCCTAGCAAAAGAACAAATCAACACCCAAATAATTAAAAGACAAGATATAATTGAAATTGGAGATAAACTCAATGAAATCAAAATTAAAAACAAATTTAAAAATCAATAAAAAGTTAGTTCTTTGAATGAGTAAACAAAATCGAGAAACCCTTTGCCAAGCTAACTAAAAGAGAGAAAAAACTCAAATTGTTAAAATTCATGATAAAAATGGAAATATCCCCATAGACACTAATGAAATAAAAAGGAAATAGAAACTCTTTTGAAAATTTATACTCCGATAAGGTAGAAAACCTTGAAGTTATTGACAAATACCTAGAGACATATGATATATCCAAATTGAACCAGGAGGATGTAGAAAATTTAAACAGATCAATTTCAAATGATGAAATTTCTGAAACCACTCAAAGCATATCCAAAAAGATAAGTCCATGAACAAATGAATTTTTAGCCAAGTTCTACCAGGCCTTTAAAGAAGAACTAATACCAATCTTCCTCAAATTATTCCATGAAGTAGAAAAAGAGGGAACATTTCCAAACTCATTCTATGAAGCCAGTATCATTCTGATACAAAAAACAGACAAAGACACATCAAAGAAAGAAAAATTCAGACAAATATCCTTGATGAACATAGAGGCAAAAATTCTTAATATAATATTGGCAAATCACATACAAAAACATATCAATAAGATAATATACCATGGTGGAATGGATTTCATCTCAGGATACAAGCAACATACAGAAATCAATAAATGCGATACATTACATAAATAGACTAAGGACAAAACCACATGATTATCTCAATAGATGCAGAAAAGGCATTTGACAAAATGCAGCATCCATTTATGTTTAGAACATTGGAAAACTAGGGATAGCAGAAACATACCTTAATTTTGTAATAGCTATCTACAACAAACCCAAGGCTAACATCAAAATTGAAAGCATTCCCTCCAATAACTGGAACGAGGAGAATGACCTCTTCCACCACTTCTATTCAACATTGTCCTTGAGACTCTAGCCAGAGTAACTAGACAGAAGAAAGAAATTGATAGGATACAATTAGGAAAAGAGCTAAATCTATCTCAGTTTGTCAAGGACATGATTCTATATTTAGAAAACCCCAAAAACTCTACCAGTAAAATTCTAGGACTCATAAACAAATTCAGCAAAGTAGCAGGATACAAAATTAACACCTATAAATCAATTGTATTTCTATACTTCAACGATGAATCAACTGAAAGAGAAATCAGGAAAACCATCCCATTGACAATAGCATCAAACAAACATAATACTCAGGAATCAATCCAGCAGAAGTTGGTAAGGCTTCTACAATGAAAACCACATAACACGAAAGAAAAAAATTTTGAGGAAAACCTTAGAAGTTGGAATGAGTGTTAACCCCTATTTCTCACCCTGAGCAAAAATCAACTCTAGTGGATCAATGATGTAGACCAGAACCTCTGCATATAGTAGAAGAAAATGTAAGCCCAACACTTCAACATATTGGCTCAGGAAATTACTTCCTAAACATGACTCCTAAAGTGCAAGAAATGAAATTAAAAATCAATAAATGGGATGGCATCATCTAAAAAGCTTTTTCACAGCAAAGGAAACAGAATTTATGGAGGGAGAGCCTACAGAATAAGAGAAAATCTTTTTCACCTGCACCCCAAATGGGGCATTAATTTCTAGAATATACCTAGAATTCAAGAAACAGCATCAAAAAAACCAAACAACCCATTTGGTAAATGGGTAAAGGAACTGAACATCTACTCCACAGAATAAGAAATAAGGATGATCAACAAATATATGCAAATTTTTCAACATCACTTAGCAATTAGAGAAATGTAAATTAAAACTACGTTAAGATTTCATCTTATTTCAAAATGGCAACTATCAAGAATACAAATGACAATAAATGTTTCAAGAATGTTGGGAAAAGAGTACATTCATATATTGTTTGTAGGACTGCAAATTGGTGCAACTACTCTGGAAAGCAGTATGGAGAGTCCTCAAAAAACTAGGAATGGAACCACCATTTGATCCAGTTTTCCCATTCCTCTGCATATATCCAAAGGATTTATAAGCATACTTCAGTGACACAGCCACATCAATGTTTATAGCAGCACAATTCACAATAACTAAGCTATGGAAAAACCTAGATCTCTTCAACAGATGAAAGGGTAAAGAAATTACTATATATACACACAATGGAATATTACTAAATCACAAGGAAGAATGACTTTTGCCAGTAAATGGACAGATCTGGAGACTATCCTGCTAAGTGAAATAAGACAATGCTAAAAAAACAAAGGTTGGATGTTCTTTCTGATATGTGGAAGCTAAACCACAATAAGAGAGGAAGGGAAGTGAAGAAGAGAAATTCAATAGAGACAAAAGGGAGTGAAGGGAAGGGGGGAGGGATAGGAGTAGAAAAGTCAGTAAAATGAATCCAACATAATTTTCCTATGTACATATATAAAAACACCTCAGTGAATCCCACCATCATGTATAACCATAAGAATGGAGTCCTAATTTGAATAATGCTTGTACAGTTTTGTCAAAATATTTTTACTATCATGTATAGCTATAAAGAACTAATAAGTTAAACAAAAAGACAGGAATAATGCACATTGACTTTTTAAAATTATCCAACCATGCATCACCCATTTAAAAGTTATATATAAAAAGTTCTAATTTATTTGCAATTTTCCCAAATTATTCTCTGTTTACTTTTTTATCTCTTCCAAAAGTCTTAGCCTCACCATATACTTTGTATCATACCATTTCCTGTTATAGAAAAACATATGCAAAGTAACTAAGAGATATTTCTTAAAACTAGATTCATATAGCACTCTGATATTTTGACACTATTGTCTTGTTTTGTAATGGGTTTTCTTGTAAAATCTAATGTTGTCTAATTCCACTGTTTCCAACCCCCTTGGAAACTTTTTGGTGAAATTTTCCTTATGTATTAGGTGAAGCTGCGTGTTCTATTGAACTTAAAAATTGCATGGAAATGAAGGGAGACCCTCATTGCTATACAAAATTACATATAAGAGGTTGTGAGGGGAATGGGAAAATAAACAAGGAGAGAAATAAATTACAGTAGATGGGGTAGAGAGAGAAGATGTGAGGGAAGGGGAGGGGGGATAGTAGGGGATAGGAAAGGTAGCAGAATACAACAATTATTAATAGGGCATTATGTAAAATTGTGGATGTGTAACCGACGTGATTCTGCAATCTGCATTTGGGGTAAAATTGGGAGTTCATAACCCACTTCAATCTAATGTATGAAATATGTTATGTCAAGAGCTGTGTAATGTTGTGAACAACCAATAAAAAAAAAAAGAAAAAAAATGTCTATCCTGCAGCTTGGAATGCTGAGGCAGGAGGAACAAGGCACTAAGCACATCAGTGAGACCCTGTCTCTAAATAAAATAGAAAATAGGGCTGAGGATATGGCTCAATAGTTGAGTGACCTTGAGTTCAATCTCCGGTACCTGCCCTTCAAAATGTACATCCTTCTTAATGAAAGTTAATTTTATTGATGGAAGGAATAATATTTCATTCCTCTTGATGTTTCTCTATGCAGATGGTAGAATTTCAATGAATTTTTGCTGAGCATGATTTTTAAAATTCTCTCTTTAATTCAATATCTTTTTGGTCAGTTATATACAGGTTATGCTTATTTTATCCCTTATGTAATTAAAAGATTTTATCAGATCTTCACATGGAAGGTTTTAGTTATCAGAGGTCTCCTCGTGTTAGACTTAGTGATCATTCCTGCTTTCATATAGCTCTTCACTTGGTAAAGACCTCAAACTTATTTTCCATTACCCAAGTATGATCCAAAAGCTATATATTTTTTTCTGATTGTAACACATAACAATTTGAGATATCACAGCATCTGCTCACACTAGGAAGTCCAAGGGAGAGGAGATTATAGTTATCCTGTTTGTATATGACAGATCCTATGCTGAGAGTAAAAAGAAAATATTAGCCTCAAACAGTGATGTAAATTTGGTGGTGCAGTCACACTGGTTACAAACACAGGAGAGAGCAGTATTTGCTCAGGTGTCATCATTGAATTTCTTCAAATTCCTCACATCCATTCTGAGATGACTCTTGTTAGTCTGCATTGCAAAGAGTAGCTCAACTCACTTGGACCTGTCTTGCATCTATACCTTTCTAACCACTTTCACATCTTTGTACTGACTGGCCTTGTATTGGCATACACTTAATCTGCTGTCCACACAGCTTCCTCTTGCCTTGAGTCCTGAGAACACTTTTTTTTCTTTAATTTTCTCCTTCTAATCCTAATCCAGTCTCAGTCACAGATTTAATGAATCTCATCATATTGATTCCTAGAACCATCAATTTGTGTCTTTCTATATTTCCTGAATTGTGCTAAACTACTAATTTTTCATTTTTTAACCTTTATTTCTCAATTCTATTATTGGTTTTCTAATTTGTATATGGTCTAAATAAATTCTGACCACTTCTGTCTCTCTTACTGCCACATTTATGAGGGTGAAATGGTAAATAGATGTCCATGGAAAAACTCCATACAGATATCTGTCAAAAATCTACATATTTTGGGAACAGTTTTTCTGTTGTTATTGTTTTCTAATAGCCAAATAAATGTTCTATATCAGAGCATGGTTGGATAGTTTTGAGGTTCAAGTATGGAATATTCAGTAAGAAAAACTAACTGTAAGAGGAAAGAAACTGTTTTTCTTACAGGTCTCATAACAAAGGATGTGTCCATTAATTTGTTTTTTGTAGCTCATAAATTGGTTCTGAAGGTAATTTCAGAAGACCTTTCAGAAGGTACTGTCATCAGAATGATCAGTGACCAGATTTTAGAGTAAAAATATGCTTGTTTGCATGTGTAAATCTTGTCCAAGTATATACTAATCACTTATTGAAAAACCTGGTAAAAATAATGAATTCTCCCACAAAGGAGATGTCACCATGTTAAGTGGCAGCCGCATGTGTGATGAGGACCTTTCCTCAGTGTCTGGACAGAAGCTGCAGTTCTAGCCATTCCTTTGGCTTAGTATGTTGGCCTGGACAAGTGGTGAAGTGAAAGAATTCTAAAAATGGAGACTTGAGCTCAGAGAGAGCAGTGTTTCTTGAGGCTCTGAGCCTCTCTTATTGTTAGTGCTAATTACAGTTTGGCTCCTGCTGATCACTAGCAAAGACATCTGCTACTGTTTTACATTCAATTTGGGGAAATATTTTAGAATTTACCTTGGGGCAGAAAACTCAAGTTATACCTGGTCTCATGCCAGGAAAATGAGAAGTTGTCAATATATGTTTTGTTAAATTGAATTGATTTGAATTCAGCACTGCTGGATGCAATTAGAATTGCGATAGGGAAGAAACTCTTGTGGCAATACCTAATATTTGTGTATAGCCTACTAGGTATGCATGTGATGGAAAGACAGAGCTCAGTTAATGTCTTCGACCTCCAAAAGCTTCCAATCCTGAGACGGCTGATTGTGAGACTTAACAGCATTTCCTTCCAAAACATGTAGATATAATGACTGACAGCAGAGCAAGTATCCCCATGCCCTGGGCAACAGTATTGGGAAGTTTCAAACCACCTCTTAGACTAAGACTCTAAATACAAATTCTTGGCAAATTATTCCAATCTCACCTTCCAGTAAGGGTTGCCATGGCTATAAATAGTTATCTATCACTTAGCACAATGCAAGCAAGCCTTGTAGTAAAAGTTTCCTCAACAAGGGACAATGTTACAGAATCAGGATGGGGGCTTCTTGGTCATTTTCAAGCTGAAATGCTTCCTTCCAAACATGGATTGGGAAAACAAACAAAGGAGCCATGGTAGATTAAGACTCTTACCTCAGGAAATGTAAGTTATGACTTACAAGTCATGGAACTAAGCAATGGTTATGTGCGAGGACATTTTTTATAGCTTACTTTTTTTCATATATTCTCTTATGCTGGTTAACTTTTAATAGTTCTGTAAAAGAATGTAGGAAAAGCCCTCCAAATTTCCAAATGAGATGGAAAATATAATTGGATAGCATCTTGAGCATAATAGAGGGAGACAGGGAATTTCAGGGAAGGGAGTAAGAACCAAATAATGTCTAACGTAATATTTCATAATCAAAACTATAGCCATCCTCTCTGATCACTAGAAATAGTATCAAATGTCTACTAAGACTTTGGAAGAGTCCAGAAATTAAATGAGAAAACTCTTCAACCAAGTGTTGAGAAACTAGCTTGAGCAAGCATGTTGAGTAAGAATGTTTTCTTGAGTAAAAATAGAAGCATTTGACCAAAACAACAACAAACAAACAAAAACCCTTCCTTTTGCTTTGCCTTTTTAGAATTTTATATTTTTATTGACTAATTTTTAAAAACCCTGTATTTTTTTACGTTTTTATTTTAATTTGGGCTTGGCAAGACAAAAATTCTCCACGGATTCTCTTTTTTTGGTGGGTGGTTACCAGGGATTGAACTCAGGGTCACTTAACCACTGAGTCACATCCCCAGCCCTATTTTGTATTTTATTCAAAGACAAGTTCTCACTTTTGCTGAAGCTGGTTTTGAACTTGCCATCCTCCTGCCTCAGCCGCTAGGCTTATAGGTGTGTGCTAACATGTCCAGCTAATTTTGCCTAAGTCAAGTACCCCTCTATTATCTTAATTATCTTTGCTTTTTTTCTTTCTTCCTTGCCCCATTTCAACCACCATTTGCACACAAGTACTTTCCCCAGGCTCATCAGGTCAATGAATTTATCAAGAACAATTAAGTTTTTATATCTAAGCTTAGCCTCTCAAGAGTATGAGTCAGATTCTGAATGTGATCTAGACATAGGAATTGTAGGTGCAACATGAGGGGAATTCAGGCATAGAAATTACAGGTGTAACATCAGGAGAATCCAAGGTATGTGTTATCATCTTGAGACTTATGATTTCGAGGAGAACATCTCCATACACATTTTAATGCTCCTAGCTCTACAGACTTTAACTTGGCTTGTGTGTGTGTGTGTATGTTGTTTCTTGCTTTCGTTTTCCTGGTACAGGGATTGAACTCAGGACCCCACACATACTAGGAAAGTGATTTATATCTCCAGCCATTTTTAAATTTTATTTTCAAGTCAGGGTCTAGCTAGATTACCTAGACAGGCCCCAAGCCGGTAGTTCTCCTGCCTCAGCCTCTGGAGTAACTGGATACGTATGTGTCATCATTTCTGGCCTTTGGCTTCTTAATAGGACAAATCTTGACAGCTCAAATTTCTATTCCTGAAATCCATACTTGTGCCTTGCCATTAATTGATAGAGTTTGTTTGTTACATTTTGATAGCCATTAAGTAATGCTGAGTTGTCAGCTAAGAACTCTTATTTTAAAATGATATTGAGAGAATAGAAATTAATTAGTTCACATGATACTTTACTATCTCATAAGTTAGGTAGATGCATTTTGTTTTATGGGAAAATGCTTTACACAAAATAATTCAATTAATAAAGAGAATTCAGGGATATGAACTAGAATGCTAATGTGACTCTTTCATCTTGATTAGTGTTTTGGGGCCCTCCTTATTAAACTCAGCAATTGGTCTCTTATTCTGCCTCTGTGCATGGCTAATCTAGTATCACCTCTAGGAACCACATCATTTACTAAACCTACCTCAATTATTTGATATTATCCCCTCAGGGTAATTTAACTCTTATGTTTCTTTTCAGTAATACAAAGCAACTCAAAAATTAAATGTTAAAAATGTTTATGGTCTTTTGTTCCATCATGAAATATTTTTTTTTAAAAAAATGCAAGGAAATTATTCATATGCTCTTAAAATTCCATAAAATATATTGGTACTTAGTGAGATTGCCATTAAAACAAATCAATAATGAAACTCTTCAAATACTGATGTGATCAAACACAGCTGAATAACAGTAATTGGAAATCATGGTATATTTTATAAATCAAAGATGGCAAATCAATATCAAGGTTGAAGGTGTGCCTGTGGTGATCTGTCTTGGTTGCATTTTCCTGACAGGTGACCACATACTATTGATTGGGCAGAAGCTTATATTGAATAGATGGGATAAACTGATGTATGGGCTATTCACTGCTTACAGCCACAAAGGAGACTTGGACTTAATGAATTAATCTTCTTATGTGAACATAATTACATAAGCAAACAAGAAATCCTCATGTGACAGGGGTGGCTGTGTTAAATTAAATGGTAGTGTATGTTGGGTGATATTAAATTGACAATAGAAGCCTGTGTTATAAATCATAGATTCTTTGAAATAAAAAGTACTTTAGAGACCTTAACTCAAAACTCTAATTAAATAGGTATGGGAATAAAGATGAAGAGTTGGTAGGTGATGTGCTCAAGCCAAAATAATAAGTAATATATGGATTGAAATACAAGTTTCTTTCTGTTTCTTGTGTATAATTGTAGTATCTAGAAATTATCTTTGAATACATATAAAATTAATGTAATATTTCTAATGCAAAATATATTTTTGAGTTGTATTCTCAGGATCTGGATTCTGTTTCCCTGAAACAGAATTTTATTTATAAAAGGTAGCTCTCCAGAGACATCATAAACATTTTTGTGACAAAAACCCATCTTTTCTTCCCCAGTTTGAAAGAAGAGTCTTGTAACTTTGAGAAGAAATAGTTGAGATCTACAATGTTAGATTATAAATTTGAACAGTAAAATTGAATACAATTTCTTATATGTTTTCTAGGTTGACATTCCACAGTGTGTGTCTATACTTCTCAGTACTATAAAATTTCAGTAAGGATGAAGTAAGAAATTAGAATTGTGTTCTTAGGAACCCTAGTTGACCTGAATGGATGCTAGCTTTATCAACCTGCTGGATTGACATAGAGCTTTCTTCATGATCTTTAAAAGGAATGTTCTCTCTTTGTATTGCCATCCAGAGGAGCTATTTCCCTTTACTGTCAATCAATATAATGTTTCACTGTCATCTTCTAACATATTTTAAATCATTATGGAGAGTTTTACACTTCTAATGTTTTCATTCACAAATTCTAATTAGTGTTGAACAATCTCCTAATCAGTAATTCTTACTGATTCTTACTTATCTCTCAGTTGCTTATTGCTTTATAACAAACCATCCTAACCTCGTAGCTTTAAATAACCTTTTATTTAGCTCATGATTCTGTATGTTAGCAATTCTGATTGGCTTTAGATGTATCATTCCTCTGTTGGCCTCAAATAAGCATATTCATGTGAAAATAGTTATCTGCCAGTCAATTGTATGGCTTTGCTGCTGGGGATTTTCTGGAAGTAGTCTGTTATTGCAGAAGCAACCAGGTCACATGTGTCTTATCAAGTAGCAGGCCAGTCACAGCTTCATCTCATGATAGGGGTGACAGGTTTTCAGAAGCATATAGTTGGAACATTTCATCATAAAATTACATTTAAGACTCTAATTCATGAAAATGCTAATGTTCTATCTGGTAAGTGGTCAACTCAGATCCAAAAGGTAAAGAAACAAATAGACAATATGAAAAACCACATCGCAAGAGCGCTAATGCAGGAATAAAAATAATCCATCATCCATTTTTACAATCTACCATATGCTGATCATGATTGAGCCAATTGCCTGAATGGAATGTTATAAGATTAAGTAAATTTATCAAAGTCCCATACCTAGTTTTAGAGAAAGACTCAAGCCACAATATGTTGGACTCCAAAGCTACTGCACCTATCTTACTTCGGATCTTGAATGTGTCTCACATCAATTCATTTTTTTATTTTCACTGTATTTTCCTAGTTGACACCATCATATGTCTCTGGTTATAATCTTCTGTTTGATTTTGTGTTTCCAACTCCCTGCCTGAATTTTCCTTAAAGTAATCTGATGAACATTTATAAGTATAAAGCAAATTGTGCTGTTTTGTCAATTAAAAGCTTTCGATGGCTTGTCACGCAACATGGATAATGAAAATCCAAACTTCTAATCTTAACTTATAAGACCTAGCAAGATCTTCTCCCTTGTTCTGGTCCCAAACATATATTCTGTCCTTTCTAGGATTCACAATGCTTGAATCAAAGGGATCTATTAATTCATTATCTTGCATAATCATTTGTTGTTATAATATATATTTCCTTTACATCCTTGTAAACCAAATGACAGTAAAGCTCTTTTCTATTATAATCACTGCTGCATTCTTAATGAAGGCACAGTGCTTGACACATTATTTGTTAAATTACAAAATGACATGCTTCAGAGCTTGAAAAAGCCATGAAAAATGACACAGGGCTCTTTCCATATCCTTTGGTAGCTTTCAGTAATAGGCCAAAGCCCAGCAATTCCAAAGCTCATCCTCCTGAGTTTTGCTCTGATGAATGTACCTACGCTGTTGCTGTACACACTCTGAGAGGATTAAAGCATTCATTCATCTTCAAGGTGTACAGGTCAGGTATGAATTCAGTAATGTCTGTGTAGCCAAAGGGAAACAATGGTCTTCGTTTGAAACTCATTTTCTCAACAATCTAAAAAACTGATATTATATCTCTACCAATGATGGCAAAAGGGATATGATAAAGGATGAAGAAAATTGAAGATCTGAATGGTGGAGAGAAGGAAATTTTGATAGAAAGAACACAGGCAAACTGTGGATCCTGTGACATAGGAGGCCAGCATCATTGACTTACTTTTGTTACCCCTGTTTCCTTTTAACTTGGTAGTGACAAAAAATATAAGCTATGTCTGGAGTAGTTTTGTCATGCCTGACCAAAGATACAGGCAGCCGAATTTTAGATGATTTATGAATGTTCTTGAACACAGATTGAGTAAAGGATTTCAATCCCAGTGGAATAAAGTATACTTGACAGTGGAAATAGAAGGACTGGTAATCACAGTTATGGAGATTAAGGACTGTGTTTTAGATTTAGAAATAATATACAGCAAATTGTGCAATCTTACAAGTACCTGGAGAATTGGTTGAGAAAAGAAAACAACATGTTAGACTGAAAAGCATAGCATCTTTTTTCTCAGTGTTGCACATTGGAGTATATATATTTTAAATATTGTGTGGGCATTGTAATAAAATGGCATTCTTGAGAATGTTTACATTATAATATTGACATTTCCAGAATATTTGTGATATATCAAAATGTCTAAAATCAGTCTGTTATATTTTGAACACTAACTAGAGGAGCATACATCTTCCTTATTTGAATTCTCTGTTGAGAAATGCAGTTTACTTATATACTTATTAGGCACCATATGTAGGTACATTGTGGGGGTTTTTAGTGTTTTTATTTTGTATTTTGTGTGCTTTTTATTGGAATGGAAATATTCTTGTTCCCAGACTCATTCAAGTCTTTATAGAATTATGTCAATAAAATTGTCAATCAAGGTAGTATTTTTTTTTAAAAAAGCTCTTGTTCTGTTTCCATGTATTCTTATGCCTGAAATTTGCAGCTATTGGAACATAACTATATAATCAGGTAGACTGGGAATACATACAAATTCGCATTATTTAGATAATCAATAAATCTGTGTTTACTGGGTATCTATTTGTTGGAGGAAACTAGTTAAGCAACTGCAAATGCAAAATAAGACAACCCCTTTTTAAAAGTATTGAAATGGTATTTTAATAAAGATAAATGCATTAACTAATTAGTAAAATATATGATGGCAAAACACCCTCTAAAACTGTATACTTCAGATTCATCAAGTTGATATATCCAAATAAAGTTTAAATGATATATCCAAATAAAGTTTAAAAATACATACTGTACAAACTGGTATTACAGAAGGAGGATGATTAAAGGTCGATTCCTTGAAGGCTGATGTTATGTGTTAGACATACGCCTAGTGTGCCTTTCTTTACTGAAAGCATCTATTATTTTGACCAGGGTTGCCTTTTTTTTTTTTTTAAACCAAGGAATGCTTAACCATTGAACCACATCCCCAATCCTTTATTTTTTATTTTGAGTGAGGGTCTCAGTAAGTTGCTTAGCGCCTTGTTATGTTGCTGAAACTGGCTTTATACTTGTGATCCTCTTGCTCCAGCCTCCTGAGGCTCTGTAATTACAGACAATTGAGTTATATCTCCAGCCATTTGCATCCTTTGCATTCTCTTGTCTGGCCAGCCTCTGTTTTGATTGGTTAGGACAGAGGATTTACCCATTATTAAATTTTTGAGCATCACCTTTGCTTTTATATAGATGATTTGAAGTAGAAAAAAAAAAACAGTATCCTTTAAAGATGGACAGAGTTTGGTGACAAATGTATCAGACCAAGAAAAACTGCTAATGGAAGAAATTCAAAATTAGTGGCCTACTGGGATAGGTGTTAAAGACCAAAATTCTTAGAGGATGCTCAAGGAATCACTGTATAACATACTAGAGAAGCTTATTAGAAATACAGAGTTCCTAGATATTTCAAAAATCTACAATACAAAATTTCCTATTGGTAAAATTAGCATGTTGCATTTTAATTAGCACCTCAGACAACTTTGAAGTTTTTAAATTAAATGTTTCTACAGCCATTCTTTTAGAGTACAGTGCTTAACAGAGTTCAATTGATGAAATTACTGAACCAGGATGACTGTGAAAACTAAATAGAGAAGTCGGTTCAACTTTGGGGAGAGAAAGAAAGTGATTTATAGAAAAACCTGGAAAGGATGAAATTACTGGATTTTGCTTAATTTAGTTAAATCAACTGGAATTCCCTAATCATTAAGAAATTGCTCAAAATTAAAAATGTAACAAAGATGAAGGTACACTTGTAGTTTTTCTTGGAGAGAAATACAAATACCATGACTTATATAAAAAAATAGTTGGATAAACTGGAAGTTATGATCAATTTTTTTCCCCATTAGAGAGCTAAGATCACAGTGTGGTGAACCAGCTTCAGATCTAAGAAAATACTGGATCCAGAGGAAGAGATGAAATGCGACGATTGAAGCAGATATAGCTCAACACTAATAAGAAGTGAGCTAGAATATTTAACACAGGTGGAAGCCAAGTGTTGGTGGGATGTTGGGGTGCCAAAGACAGAGGGAGTTAGCAATGCTTTGCATTTTCTTTCCTCCGGGAGCCTCAATTGTCTAAAGTAGTGATTTAATTGTCTAAAATGGAAAACCAGGTTTTCCCCTTTGAGCAGACCTTAAGGAGGGGCAAAGCTATTACTAAGGGAGGAACGTGAAATTCCATCAAAGCCCTCCTTCCCATTTTTCCTTTATTGTAAAATAGTCTCAATGTATGGGACAGAGACGATATCAAACACTGTCATGTTTATTGTGTTTGTGAAAAGCCATTGTAACTGGGTGAAGGTAACACAGAAAAGAATAAAAGAACTTGTCTCAGTGGGTGTTGGGTGGAGAGAAAATATGTGATGAGAATAGAACCAAAATAGGGGGATGATTAAGAGAACTGAAAATACTTCTGACCACCTCTCTGCATGACACTGAGTCTTGATAGACACAACAGATACTCTGCCCAGTACTCTAACATTGAACCCAACCACCATAAAGTAATAACAGCGAGTACTGCCATAAAGGTTTCCAGAGCAAGAAGACAAGCCACCCTGTGGCATAGTAGAAAGAAACACCTAAAGCTAAGGGTGGAGCAAATGTTAAAAAGAACTCTCTTGAAAATCTGCTCCCATCTTAAAACTAAGGTGAACCTAAGGAATTTTAGGCAGTAGTATTCTGAGGTTGAGTATGAAAACAGCACCCCTCAAACTGCTGTCATATCTACAATAACTCAAAATCTTATACTAAAAGTCCAGAATATGCAAATGAATGCACATTTCCAGCCTTTAAAAACATAAACAAGGGATGTGGTTTAGTTGTAGAGTGCTTGCCTAGCATGTGTGAGGTATTGAGTTGGCCTCTCAACCCCTCTTAAAAATAAATAAATAAAATAAAGGTAATGTTTCTATCTAAAAGTAAAAAAATAAAATAAAATAAAATATCAAATACTATTGACCTCTGTCTTGATGTCTTTTATTCAACCTCAAATTACTAGACATATGAAAATTAAGGGAAAAATTGCTAAACCACTGCTGAAAGATAAAGCAACAAACAAAAATAGACTCAGATCTCAGCTATGGTACAGATGATGGAAGTATTTAATAAGACATTTAAAATAACCAAAATTAATATATGAAGTGCTCTGATTTTAAAAAAGGAGGGTACAAGAGCATAGAATAATAAATGGCTAAATTTAGCGTAGACAAGAAAACTGTAAGAAAAACTCAAATACAAATTATAAAGTCCCATACTTACACAGATATAAAGACTTTCTTCTATAGGCTCAAGAGCAAACTGAATAACTGAAAGCAGAACCAGTGAATGCAAAGATAGACCCTGGAAATAGAAATTAGCTTTGAAAAGCTACAAAGAATAAAAAAAAATGAACAAGGTTAAACAAATTCATAAGTAAAAAATAAAAGAGAATACAATAGTCATATATTAATAGTAAAGTTCTAACACATATAACTGACATCTCCTTAAGAAAGAATGAGAAGGGAGGAGATAAATGAGGAAAAAACAAATAATTGAACAAATAAACACCAAATTTCAAAATTCCCCCTTCTTCTCCCCCTCCCCTCCCCCCGCCTCTCTCTTTCTTTCTCTCAGTAGTGGATATCCAATGCAGGAGAATAATCTCCTATTGAACTACATTCACAACGCATTTTATTTTGAGACAGGGTGTCACTAAGTTGCATGCACTAGCCTCAAACTTGTGACCCTCCTACCACAGGCTCCTAAGAAGCTGGGATTACAGGCAAGAGCCCCTGTGCTTAGCCCATCAAAATTTCTCTATATTGAAGGACAGGTATCAAATCATACATGCAAGTCATGAAAACACAAAATAAAGCAAGAATGAAAGAAATCATATAAATATAATACTTAAATATTTAAAAACAAAGACTAAGAGAGAATCTTGAGGGCAACCAGAAAAGAAAAGCCAGACAACATACAGAGAAACAAATATAAAAAATACAATAGAAAATCTAGAAATGCCTTTAAATTGTAGTGTTGAACAATAATAACAGCAAAAAGTTAATCTAGAGTTTTAAATAGTAAAATTTCCTTTAAAAATGAAGTAGAGGGCTGGGGATGTGGCTCAAGCAGTAGCGTGCTCGCCTGGGTTCCATCCTCAGCACCACAAATAAAAATGTTGTGTCTGCCAAAAACTAAAAAAATAAATATTAAAAAACCTCTCTCTCTCTCTCTCTCTCTCTCTCTCTCTCTCTCTCTCTCTCTCTCTCTCTCTCCCTCTCTCTTCTCTCTCTCTCTAAAAAAATGAAGTAGAAATAGAGCATTATCAGAGAAAAACTTGAGGAGCTCACTAATAGAGGATCTCATTTACAAAGTTGTTAAAGTTTTTCATAAAAGGAATGCTACACTGTATTGGAATTTTAATATTCACAATGAAATTATGCACATTGGAAAATACAATAAATGAGAATTAAAAGTAAACTTTATTGGCCTTCATATTTATAATGTCTCTGAAAGATAACTGAGTGTGTGAAGCAGAATAATGGCCAAGTATACTTTTTATCATAAAATTTTTTTATGAAACATATAAGAGATTAAAAAGAGAAATTAAGCATATAGTTTTCAAAATTCTTGTATAACACATAAAGTGTTTCATTTATTAGAAATTATTGATGTATTAAATAAAGATATATGTTTTAATCATAGGATAGCCAATAAAATTTGAAAAGGGATAAAAGCAAAAAGTGAATAGAGGAAGTAAGAGGGAAAAATGCTAAATCAGTCCAAAGAAAAACAGAAAACAGGGTAGAAGAGTGAGAAAAAGTAAAATGAATAAATAGAGAACTGCTAAAATATATTAAATTTTGATTCACATTAAATGTGAACCAAATAAATCTACCAATTAGAATGAAGAATATTTCAGACTGAATAGAAAAATATGATACAAGTGTATCATTAGATTAACTTTAATATAAAAAAATTATACCTGGATGATTTTGAACACATACTTTAAAGCAATGAATGGTGTCAGTTCAACTATAATATGCTAAAGAATGAAATTGGATCCCTACCTCACATCACACACAAAAAGTTACTAAAAATGGATTATAGATCTAAATGCAAGAGTTAAAACCAAAAAAAAGAAAAAAAAACAAATACAAGAAAATTTTCACAATATTGGGTTAGTAATAGTGTATTGAGTAAGATGTCAATAAGCAAAAGCAACAAAACCAAAAACATACAAGTGAATTGGACTTCATCTAAATGAAAATCTTTGTGATGTAAAAGATAACTCAAAGGATGGAGAGTCTATTTGCAAAAAAGAAAATATGATAAGAGACTTGTGTCTGGAATACTTCAAAAACATTTGGAGCCCAAATACTAAAAAAATAATAATGATAGAGGAAAAAATTGAAATAGATATTTTTAATGAAGATATAGACAAATGTTCAATATATACAATAACCTATGTACAGATATTCAACATTACTGGAGATGCAAGTAAAAAACACAAAAGAAATACCACTTTTCACCCACCAGGAAGGTAAAACAAGATTAAAAAAAATTAATAAATAACCAGTGTTGGTGAGGATATAAAAAACCAGAAACTTATTCACTGCTGGTAGGATTGTAAAATAGTACAGCTGCCTTGAAAAACAGTTTGGAAATTTCTCACAATATTATGCATAGAGCTACTGCATAACTCAGTAATTCTTCATGTAGGTCCTTGTACAAGAAAAAAAAAAAACATAGCCATACATATAAGAAAACATGAATTTTTTATAAAAATTTTATTCATACTAGACAGGAAATGGATACATCCCCAATATTCATATTCCTATTCAAATATACATTATTTTACACACAGTGAATAAATAAATAAAATGGGATATATCCACCAACTGGAATTTTATTCAGCCAAAAAAAAGGAGACAAAATACATATACATGGTATAACATGAACTTTGAAAATATTATACTAAATGAAAAAAGCCAATCACAAAGATCACATATTATATGACATTATTTATGTCAAATATCCATAACAGGCAAGTTCATAGAGCCAACAAATAGGTTAGTGTTTGGTTGGGGTTGAGTTATGGGGATAGGAATAGAGAGATATTTCTATTCGATACAGGTTTTCTTTTAGGAAAAACAAAAATATTATAAAGTTGATTGTAGTGAATATTCTAAATATTCACACAGTTTAATGGTATACTCAAACCACTAGACTCTCCATGTTCTACAAGTGAATTACATGGATGGCAGTCAGATCTCAATAAACTTGTTTCAAAAAGTTCAAAGAAAAAGATATACTACTTAAATAGTAATGAAAAGAACTAGATTAATATCAGAGAAATAGATTTCAGTACAATATCACAGGGTTAAGGTAGAAATTTGAATGATGAAAAGATCAATTAAGAGGCTATAACAGGTATAATTGTATAAGCACTTACCAACAGAGCTTCAAAATAAATAAAGCAAAAACTGATAAGACAGAAATATGACAGAGATATATCCACAATTATAACTGAAGACTGCAAAACTGCTCTTTCATTAATTGACTTAACAAAGAGAGACAAAAGCAGTAGGAAATAACTGATCTAAATGCAAGAATTAAAACCAAATTCAATAGATATAAAACCATTCAAAATGATTGATAAAAATTTTTCAGTAAATGAAAAACTTTATCAATTTGAATTAATTGACATAAAAATCTCCATGCAGCAGGAGCAAAATACTTATACTTTAAAAATGAGCATGTACCAAAAGAGACCATATTCTGGATCTTAAATCAAAATTTAACAAATTAAAATAATAGAAATTACACAAAATGTATTCTTATAATACAAGGGCATTAAACTAGAAATTGGTGATAGAGAAATGTTCATATATCTTCAACTGAAAATTAAATATCACACTTCTAAATAACTGAAGAGACAAATAAGTGGTCTCAAATGAAATTAAAATATATTCGTACTTTTTTGAAAAAAATTAAATAGCACATAAGATTAGAGGCAAGAAGATGAATAGAGATATGGTGAAATTAATAGCTATTAATGGTTTTATTAGAATAAGGCTCGAATTAGTAACCTAAGTATCTATTTTAACAAAGTAATGAAAGAAGAACAAAAAGTAAATGAATATATAATTTAAATTAAAACTTAAATACCCAATTAAGAAAGAAAGAAGAAAAACAAGAATAGAAATAAGAAAAGTTAAGTAGAAAAACACAGATTATAAATAAAACCAAACTCTGATTCTTTGAACCAGGCAGTGAAATTAATAAATCTCTAGCTGAGATAAGAAAGAAGAGAGAATATTCAATTTATCAATCACTTGAGTAAAAGAGTGGGTATCATTTCAGCCCATATAGATACTACATGAATAACAAGTCAATACTACAAACAACTCTATGCCCATAGATCCAATATTTAGGAGAGAAGGACAAGTCTTTGAAAGGCAAACAAAAAAACAAATGCCAAAACTAACCCAAGAAACAAATAATATGAATAGCTTTATATTTATTGAATAAATTTAAATCACAGTAACAACAAAATGTTTTTTTTAAAAAAAGAAAACAAATGGGTTCACTGGAGAATTTTAGTATACATTTAAAAGGGAAATTCTAATAGAAAAAGCTTGTTCTCAAATCCATGTGTCATGATGGAATTATCACACTACCAAAATTGGATGAAGATATTACATGAAAAAAGAGTACAGATTGATATCCTCATGGATATAGATAATAAAACCACCAATGAAACATTCATATATTATAGTTGATAATATATCACATACAAGTAGTTTTTTATCCCAACAACTAAAATCTGTTTTATTGTTCAAAAATTAGCAAACATGGACTGGGGATATAACTCAGTGGTGGAGGCCTTATTTAGCATGAGCAAGGTTCTGGATTTGATTTCCAGTACCAAGAATTTCTAAAAATATAAATTACTATAATTTATACAAAACGTTCAGAAAAGAAAAAAAATGATCATCTTTATAGACTTAGAAAATGGTTGAATAATTTAACATCTATTCAGCATATTAAAAATGTCTATTGTAGGAACACACTGATGGTAGGATGCATCACTTTTACACCTGGACTGAGTCAGTTCTCTGGGGATGCCTGAATATCTGACTTTGAGTCTTAGCTAAGATAAAGTTCACGGGCCCACTAACCAATTACCTACTGATCTATGAAGTGCTGTTTAAAGTCCAAAAGTACCCCGGAGACACTGGCAGCCAGCATGTTTGTTCATGGCTTTTAACTTGTGTAATCCTTTAGCCAGGTGGACTTGGTTACATGACCAGTAGGCCATTAGAGACCCTGCTGGGAACTTCCATCGTGAGTTCTCCTGAGGCCAGGATTCGTTGCACAAATTTTGGATGTGTAATCTGGAGACAAAGTGCATGTTGTGTGACTAAAATGAACCCTGGGGAACCGCTCCTTGATGTCTCTCAAACCCTTGGTGCTTGTCTGTACTTTCTTCTCCTGTATCATATGCTTTGTTTTATGGAAAGCTTTTGCCTGAGTACATTCTGTGATAATCTTTGAGTCACTTCAAATATCAAACCTGAATAATCTTTATAGAAGAGGATTTATTTAACACAGTAATAGGTGTCCACACATATCAAAGCTAACATCATACTCAATGGTGACAAGGTGTATTCCCTTAAGACTGGAAACAATTCTATTCAACATTCTACTAAACCTAACAAATAGTTCTAACTATTGAAATTAGGCAAAGAAAAAATGAAGGCATACAGAGCAGAAAGTTAAAAAAAAATGTCTCTATTGGCATACAGCATGATTGGCTATGTGGAAAATACCAAAGTATATAAAAAAAAAACAACAACAAAGATTAATGAGTTAAGCAATGTCATAGCCGATAAGGCCATAAGATACTAAATTGATACGTGAAAGTCAATTTTGGAGAATAACATTTGGGATGGATCCTTATAGATGACAACAAAAAGAACTATAGCCCACAAATACTGTACTCCCTAATTAGTAAGATTATTTTAACCATTCTAATATTACTTTATTTGTTAAGTTTGAAGACTTAGTTAGTATATTGTTGATAACTGAGAACTAAGTTTTTCACTCAGGAAAAGAAAATACAAATAAAGACATCTTGAAGACTAGAATAAAATCTGTGGTTTTTGTTGGAGACTCAGCTCATTTTTAAAATGCAAATACATAGAGATACAGAATACATATGGACACAGAAATAAATATAAATGTGCACATGAATGGAGTAGGTGTGCAGATATATTTTCTGGTTCTGTATATTGAGAAAGCTAAGTAGCAGCTGCACCCCAGAAATATTGGCCAGAACTGGTGTTCTAAAATCATTTTCTAATGAGAAGAACAGAACTCCCTTGGAGAATTGATGGTTTCCAGGGCTGGAGAAGGAAAAACCCAACAGTAACCTAGGGCACCTGATATCCAAATAGTCAGGGAGTGTAACTGAAAGATAAAGGCCAAGTCGAAAGGGACACAGTCCAGTCCAAAAGGCATTTCTAATGGCCAAGACTCTTGTAATTTGAGCACCAAAGTACTTAGTATTATTTCATGCTAATATACAAAAGAAAATAAATACCTATGACTCAATTATAATATAAATAAATAACTGATCATTTAAGAGAGAAAAGGGACAGGTCCCTCTTAGGGAAATTTCCAATTCATATATCTAAAAGGAATGAAAGAATTAGAAAACCACCCCTAGAGCCTCATGGCAATAACTGGGGCTCTAGCTATGTAGTGGAAGCTATGTGAAGGTTATATTCCATGTGTATAATAGATTTCAGCTTTTATTAGAGCTTAAAATTATTTCAAAATAAAAAGGTAGCAAAAAAAGTTTTCAAGTAAATTTGCAAATGAAAGTGATAAGATTGTTTTATAAATAAAAGCTTAAACTTAAACACTCCATTCCACCATCCTTCTCACCCCCACACACCCCCTTCCCTTAATTATAAAAAAAATTAAAATTAAAATATATATAAATGAATAAACACTCCCCAATTTTTGGAGTTTAAATGTCATATAAAATTTATCTCTGTTTCCACATTTTTCCTGCAAAGCCTGGCTAGTGTCTATATTTTTCTGTTATTGGTTCTTCTCTGCTTATTTATAACTGGAGCACAGCTTTGGACTGAAGCAAACAGAAAGGTATTTATTATAAGTGTAGTGAGAGATTTTCACACCACTGAAATTCTCTCTTTTTCTCTCTCATCATGATTCTCTTTGGCAAATGACTTAATCTTGACACATCAGTCTGTTACCACATCTCTGCAAAGACTGCTTCTGAGAGAACTTGACTTTCTGGTTTAGAGCAACCTTGTTGGGAGACAGAGTTCCTCAAAAGAAGCACAAACTCAGAGAGTAGCATCCAGGAAGACAAAAAAAAAAAAAAAAAAAATTAGTGTCTCCAAATCTAAATCAAATAAGATATATTTCATATTTTCCTAGAATAGTCAAGAAAAAGAAAAAAATTGGGGCAATGAAGTAGCACAAAACAAATTGAAATAGGATTTTTGTGACAGTTTAATAAAGTCCTTTTATATGTAATAACATAATTATAATGTTAATGCATATATTCAAGGAAAATCTGAAAGGAACTCTCTTGAAAAATAAGTAACATTGAAATAGTCATAGAATAATTTAAAATTGTTCTAATATTGATTTAAATAATTTTTTATACAAAAACAGATCCTTTGCTCCACCGTTAAAATGAAAGCAACAGCAAACATATTCATTTGCTTGCTAAGTTAGAATACAATCATGATATTTTTCCTTATTTTAAAGTAATAATTATGTCATTAATTATTTTCACCTCTAAATTGTTATATGTGCTTTTGTGCTTTTCATTTTGGCCCCTTGCTATTTGAATAAGGTATACTGTTAATCTGATAAAAGGAATTATTGTTAATAACTCTTCCTATTTTTTTTTTTTGCCTTCCAAAAATGTTGGCTTTCTCCTTTAAACTTGTTTTCTAAAAGCTTGCCCATAACTGAATGTTCTTCTGATGTGACTAAAACAGAGCAAACACCTGCAACAAAGAAAAAAAAGAAATGAAAAAGAGAAAAACTCTGAATTTAATTTGTGCCTCTGCCTATAACAAGTAGTGTGACTCTGAATGCATTGATACTTGACCCTCAATTTTCTCATATTTTAATTGGTAATAAGAAGGCCTGCTGTATTATTTTGCTGCTTCTTTTTGCCTAGTTTGGCACTATAATATAAAAAGGGCAAACAGGGTACAAAGACAAAACATAGATTAATACCCTGAGCAAGTCAGGCTGCAAAATTCTTTTAACCTCCCAAGCTGCTGTTGGAGGAGTTTGGTGGTGAAAGATAAGAACTATCCCCAGAGAAAAGGATTTCTGAATAGTTCAAGAGACTCTTCCATGTGAAATTCTTCCTGGAAAAGCCCCTCCACCCCCACATTGCTCCAAAAGAGAGTGGTTATATATTTCACCTGGTACAATTCATCAGGACAGCTGCAGAAAGTAATTTACAGAAATGTTGTAGTAGTCATTTATTTATTGATTTTTTTTTCAGTGTTGGCGGAAACCATTCAAATATTTAGGTAACTCAAACATCAGCTGTACTCCAGCCTTCCTGGGCCAGCTGTGTTTTAACCTCATGCTAACTGATGTACTGAACAGTTCTTTTCTGTCTTTTAGTTTTCCATGTATTCTAGAATTCAGTGGCTATTTTGTATGTGAGTTATAACTCAACAAAAATTTAAATAAAGTATAGCATCACTTTAAAATAAATATGAATGAGACACACACCTTTTCTTTTTCAAAGTTCCCTTTAGACCACAAGGCCAAGCAATCATGCCCTTCTGGCAAGCCAATCTTCCTATTATTTAATCACACTCTTGTTTTCTGGCAAGCTTTTAGAAAACAAGTTTAAAAAAAGAAAGCCAACATTTTTGAAAGTCAAAAAAATAGGGAGTGTTATTAACAATAATTCTTTTTATAAGATTAACAGTATACCTTATTCAAATAGTGAGGGGGCAAAATGAAAAGAACATGTAACTATTTAGAGGTAAAAAATAATTAAAAATTTAAAAATATTAAATTTTTATTCCCTTTTCCTTAGGAAAATAAGGACCTTCTCTAAGCCCAGGTTCTTGACTCTTGTATTTATTTGGCAGAGGTATCATTTTCAAAAAACAATGTCACTACTGTTAAAGAAAATTATTTTGCCAGGTGTCAAGGACATAATATTTTTTTTCTAAAGTATCACATACTAATTATTGAATATCTTGGTTTCCATCTGCCCTACATCTTCCCTAGCTTTTCTTGGAGGTTTATAATGAGCAACCTGTCATTTGTGCTCTGTCTTCCTTTCTGAACAGCTAACCACATCTACTAAAGCATGGTGTCCTTAGTGCTTCTCCTAGCTACATAGGGGTACATCTCTGTTGTGCATGGATAATTGCATGCTTTTAGAACTTTAGTCATAGTTTAGAAAGCAACTTTTTGAATACTTCACTTAGAGTGCACACTGTGAGAGCAATGTTTACTTCTGATTCTCTCTGTTGGTTCTCTGGATCTTTTACTTGAGTGGAGTAAGTAATACATAAAAATAGTAGAATGTTCATATATATGTATATATCACTGCTAGTTTAGCCTCATATTTATCTCTAGGTAGGACCATCTGTGTTTCGTTTGGGGAAGATTTCTCCAAACATAATCTTGCTTGATATTGCTATTTTGGTCTTCCTTTTCTTATCTCTATGAAAGCTGTCTTATCCTACCACCCTTAATTTCACCTTGATAGAATATATTATTGGATGTTACTTTTTAAAAACTAAAATAAAGTAAAATTTGCTTTTTGATATTAATTTCTATTTGATCTTATACATGCATACATTCTTGGAACCATTAGTACTGAGAGAATACAGTATACTTCCATTATCCCAAAGAATTTCCACAGGTTGCTCCTTTATATTGAGACCCTAAAACACTCCAAGCCCTTGCAATCATTGATCTTTGTTCTCTTCTATGGTATGACTTTTCCAGAATAAATGAACTTATGTATTTTATAATCTTTTGAAGCTAGATTCTTTCCCTTGTTGTAATGTTTTTGAAGTTCATTTATGTGTGTATTGGGTGAATTAATAGGTTTTTTTTCCTCATTGTTGCTAACATACCATTGTGTGGATGTACCATAGCACATGCATTTATCCACTGAAAGATAGTTGAATTGTCTCCAATTTTTGTCCATTACGAGTAAAGCTGCTTGCTACACAAGTCTTTTTGTGAACAATGTTTTCATTTCTCTTAGATAAATACCTATGAAGTAGGATTACTGGGTCATATAGAATGTCTATCCTTAATTTTATTTTTTTTTAAATCACCAAACTTTTCCTAAGTGGTTGTACAGCTGCCCTTGCCTTCAAATTTTTTGCTTGATTTAGTACTTATATAATTTTCTTTTCTCTTATAAGAAAGGAAAATTGCAGCTATTCTAAATGTGTTTTTAGACAATTAATATATACGAAGGGAAAGACTTTATTTTAACATAGTAGAAGTTGTTTTATCTTGCATAATTAAAAATACATTTGGATGTTTTTCTTCTGCTTACTCACTATATAATCTCTTATTTGCTTTTTGATAACATTGTGAAGAAAAAACAATCATGTATTGTATCCTATCATCCACCTTGCAGGTATGATACATTGATTTGCTTCTTGTATTGTAGAACAAGATCTCGATACTATCACTTCTACATTCAGAACATCTGGACATATAACATGAGTTATAAATTAGAAACCTATCAGTAATAAACCAATTTATGAATTAGAAGGAAACATAAGATGATAGTATATATGTATTATTTGCCTTTCTTAAAAACTTTCCTGAATTTTAGGGATTATTACAGTTGGTATCTTCTCTGGTGCTCTCTAATCCAATAGGTCCTCCAAGTAGAACAGGTATCAATGAATCTGAAGTCCTGATCTTACAAGAGGGGATGTTTTTAAACCCTCCAGATCAATGATCTATAATAGAAATGAAGGTATGCCCCCAAAAGAGTTGAAAATTTAGAATCTGTGTTGGTTTGAATATTGCTATACTTGCATTTTGTACCTTAATTCAACTATTTCTAAACTTTAGATAAGTTTTGCAAAATTTTTTTAAAATTTTTTTCTCCTGAACTCTTATGTTTTGGATTGCACATAGCTGTGGCAGACTCCTAATTACTGATACTATTCTTTTCATTGAGGTATTAATAAATTAGGCAAGGAGAATTTTTCTAACATCTTTCTTCTATGAATAGCTCAAATGTAATTCTGGCACAGGCAATCTTCTAATGGGTACCTGGTTTATCTATCCTACACATCAAGATGCCAACTTCCCTCAGGTCAGGGATTTGCCTAAAAAATGCCCAATAGAATGTTCATCCAGGGCTATGTAAAGAGAAAGATTATAGGGTGGCTGACGGAATTCACAAAACATGATGAAAAGTATATACTAATTACAAACAATTCATCTAATTGTAATTACACATGAGGACCCGTGTATTATCCTCATTACAAACACAGTGAATAGTTGCCAGGTATGTCTAAAGGAAAGTTTTATTTTTGGTCCAAAATCTATGCTGATTTGAATTTGGCATCTGCTTTATTGCTTTAGTTCTATGCCCTATGTTTTTCTTGTCCCTGATAGAACACTCTGGAATAGCATTTTTCTAATTTTGGGATCCTTAGTCCTAACTACCCTCATTTTCAATCTATAATTGCCCACAATTTTACTATCAAGAATTTCGCTGTTCATCATTGCAGTTTTGCTTAATTAATATATTCTGTAAAATGTGACCTCCTGATTGCTTAACTCTTCATGGTTTGCTGTATTATTCAGCTATCAGAGGCATAGGGTAAGCCGGCAGCACCATTCTGAACCCTTCTTGTCCAGTCTTGTCTCCAGAGGAAACATGTACAGCTTTGTATTTTTTTTTTTTTGCTGCTGTTACCTCAATATCAGGTAACATGCTTCCACACAATTTTTCATTTATTTGCTTTATATATGGTGTATTTCTTTTTATAAAGGCAAAGATTTAGCTAGTTTACACTTATTTTCATCTTTACGCTTCCGTCCAACAAAACAAACACATATGATGTTCAATTCAGTTTTCCTATTAACAAAAACATCATCTTCAGAAATATGTCTCTATACTTGTAAAGCACCAATAAGTTATTTTTAAAAATGATGTCTCAAATGTTACATGAGCCATCATATAGTCATCTCTAGGGGAAAGGATGGTTCTATAATTCTAGCCCACTCCAAAATCCACACATTTTCTATGCTTTATATAAAATTTACAACAATATTTTTGACTAGAATAAATTTGGTTGAATCCACAGACGTGGAATCCTCAGATCAAAGCTCACTCTACTAAAATATTATTTACTTTCAGTTGAACTTTCCTACATGTCATGGATCAAACCTATCAGAATAGTTATACCATAATATTTTATTTACTCTTTTGCTTACTCTAATTTTTGTGTTTTATCAAAAATATTTAAGATGAAGATATCTGTACTCTTTCCCTTTTTCTTTCATCATATTTCTGTCCTTTTTTTCTGTATTTTTAGTTTCTAGTAAACATAAAAAAATATTTGTATTCTGTAGGGAAGGGGAGCATGGGAGGAATAGATAGGAAAGAGGAGTGGGAGGGGGAAGGGAGGGAGCAGGGGGTTAGCAAGGATGGTAGAATGTGATGGACATCATTACTCAAAGTACATGTATGAAGACACAAATTGGTGTGAACATACTTTATATATAACCAGAGATATGAAAAATTTTTCCATATTTGTATAATAAGAATTGTAATGCATTCTGCTATCATTTCTTTTTAAAAAATCAATTAAAAATAAATAAATAAATAAATAAATAAATTCCATTCTTTGAATTACATATCACATGTTCACTGTAGAGAAAATCATAAATGTTGATTATATTGGTCTTGAAATTTCTGTGCCTCACCAGTCCAAATGTTTTAATGCTATTTTTGCATTTGGTCACTGTAATACTTTTATATATCCTCAAACTTTCCAAAGACTGACTTATTGGGACCCTTCTGAACTGCAGGTGTCTAGAGGATTGATTCCATTGAATGCTTTTCTGGATTCAATCCAGTTTTTGGTCTGGAACCTCATCCTGAGTTTATTTGTTTTGCCAGAGCTAAAGAACTGCATTTTCAAGTAACTCTCTAAAGGGTTTCTTGGGGGTGATTATTTTTTTGAGATCCTGCATATTTGAAAGCAGCTGAAACCTATCTTCATACATGATTGATCATTTGAGTGTGAACTGAATTCTAAGGTAAAAATAATTTCCCATGAGAAAAATAGAAGGGAATTTCTCTCTTGTCTTTTGGCATTCAGCATCACTCTTAAGAGTCATGTTGTTCTGGTCTTGTTTCTGTCTATATACACACGCACACACACATACACACACACACACACACACATACACACACAAACACACACATATGATCACTGTACCAATTCTGAAACTCAGTTATGTTGTAATTAAGTGCATATTTCCTCCATTTGTTGTGCTTGAAGGACTCTTTTAATTTAGAGGCTTTTGGGGAGAGTATGTCTTACACATTTATTTGATTCCTTTCTTTAGTCTGGTTGTTCTTGACTTTCTGAAACACCTGTTAGTTACTACTAGAGCTTCTGAATTGACTTTTTATGACCTTTACTTTTCTCACATCTTTCTAATATATTTTTTTCATTTTGGTACTAGGGATTGAACCCAAATTGCTTTACCACTTAGTCAACACACTCCCAGCCATCTTTATTTTCTTATTGAGAGATAGGGTCTCAATAAGTTATTAAGGACCTCACTAAATTGCTGAGACTGGCCTTTAACTTGAAATCCTCCTGCCTCAGCCTCTTGTGTCGCTGGGATTACAGGTTTGCATTATCATGCCCAGTGTCTAATGTCTTCTTGTGTTCACCTATTTAGGAGAGATATCAAATATTCTATAATATTCCTAATAATTATTTCTAACATTTTATTATAAAAATTCCAGCCTAAAGCAGTTGAAATAAATGTATTTTGAAACCCATGTGTTTATCACCTAGATTCTATTTATTGAATTTAAAATTTTTATAATTATTGCATATATTTAAGTTTAAAAAAGTAAAAATCTGTTCTCTATTGTTTCCTTTATGCTAGACCTTGTTATGAGGATATACTTTTTTTCACATCTCTTTTTTCTGGGGGTAATTTTATCTATTTGTCTTTTTTGTTTTTACTTGGAGGAATTCCACAAATATCTTATGAGTCTCATATTAAAAAGTTACATTTAAGATTAATGGTTAATAATAACTTCTAATTCTGCTTCCATGGTGAGACTTGTGAACAGATAGTTTTTGCTTTTGAGTGTTTGGGCATTTCACTTGGGAATGAGTATGCTTTTCATTTTTCAAAGAGGAAGAATATAGTTTATTATATTTCATTTTTAATGGGGAATAAACTTGTATAATGTCCTATACATGTTTATATGTGTGTGTGTATGTATGTTTGTGTAAGAGTGGGTATTTATCCATACAACAGTGAATGTGTGTGGCACTGGGTGGTTTAGTTAACTTTCACAGTTAATTTAACCCTCCCTTTCTCTGCCAACTTGGTTTACAAAACTGGAGACCTTAGGGTTCTGCCAGGCTGTGTCATATCCTTTTCATTACTCCTAGCTAGAACTTATTAGATTTGGGCTTCCTTTAACAGGAAACTTCAGCTGTTTTTTTTTCTGTTTCTCTCTCACAGTTTTCCCATCAACATTTTTTATGTCTTATGTTCCTTAACTAGAAGTTCGGTGGGATTTTGCAAAACCAGGCGATGTGTTGGGAAATGGTAACTGTGAGTTTCCTACGTATTATCATACTTTTGCAAAAATTTTAAATATTCTCTTTAGAAGACATGTCAGGTATGTGGAGTCAGAATTTCCTGAATACAAATATTGGCCATGCCATCTGTAGGCTCATTGGCACTGAAAAATTATTTGCTCTCTATGGTGATCAATGTCTAATCTTTGTATTTGAAGAGTTGCTAGACAGTGTCTTTCAACTCACAGGTAATATTAAATAACTATGAGAACTTTACCTGATACATCATCTTATACAATGAACTTTGTAGACTGACTCACCCTGAATCTGGATGCTTCAGAATTATTACATATAACTTCTTACTAATAATTTATCTCTGTGTATTTTAGTTACAAATGATGAAAGACCTAAATGTAGAGCAGCTTAAAGCACATTACAACACCTAACATCCTCTGACTTGGGCAAGATTTATAGAATCCAGTGCTTCTGAATGGAAATACTAGTTCTGTTTCATAGGGTTGGATATGGAATTGAATATTTTCACATATAAAAAACATTTATAAATTTGTAGTGGAGAGAATCCATAAAGTGTACATTGCCATAAAAATAGTTACTTTTATATTATTCTTTGCTTTCTGTACACCGTGTCTAAGAGTTTCATACGGGTTATCACCTACCTCATTGGATACTTACAACATCTCTGTAAGAAAATACTATTATCTGCATCTTACAAATGGAGATGTGAAATAAAGGAAAGTTATTTATTCAAGTTGGAATTGCCAATGATTGAAGGAGGAAAATTTAAACATGGGCAGTAAAATTTCAGAGCAAATATTCAGTCACCAGATACCAAACCAAACTATTGGGCAATAAAGTATGAAAGTCAGTTAGGATAATGAAAAAAGTTTACAATAGTTTGGGATTGGACCCTAATTAGGATTCAAGTTGATATAGAAAGGAGAAATACAGGGGCTGGCAAGTAGAGGTCAGTAGCACAAACCTTGGGTTGATATTTATGGTATTAGTGCAATGAGTTCATCTCTTTCAAGATTTAGTTTGAGAGTTTTTCCAAAACTAGAATAGTGTTAATACCTAGTCAAGATAATATTAATGATAGGAACACTGCAAAAGTGAATTGAAGATAAATATTAAATCCTAAGCACAATTATTTTTTAGAGATTTTTTGAAGAAATTGTGCAGAAAAATGAAAATATTGAAAATAAATTTGTGAAATTAGAAAAATCATAAAATGTTGCTTACTGCATCTAACAGACATTTTTTTCATGTGCAGCAATAACTGCACAATAACATCTATGTTCTTATTCTATGACTATTTTATTTTTTTTAAGTTGTTATGTCTTCTTTTAAAATTAATTAATTAGTTAATTTTAATTAGGTATATATGACAGCAGATTGCATTTTGATTCATTGAACACAATTGCAGCACAATTTTTCACTTCTCTGGTTGTACACAACATAGCATCTCACCATATATGTAGTCATATATGTGCCTAGGGTAATGATATCTATCTCATTCCACCATCTTTCCTACCCCCATATCCCTTATTTGCCTCTCTGTTTTGATTGGGTTATTTAAGTGTTTAAGTTTAAATTCCATGAGCTGTCCATTTCCTTGGTAGAGTTAAATGCAAATTCATCACCAATCTCTTGTTTGATTTAGGAGAACAGATTTCATTCTGCACAGTAAATAAGGATAGTTTGAATATGTAATAGGAATGCTAGTTCTCTATACCCAATCCTCATTCCAGACTTTAAGTTATTCATAGCTGCTATTCCCATAACACTTAGAGTGATTATATCCATTGCCAACTTCTATAAATCATTAACATCAACTCTAGCAATTCCTTGGCACCCAATCCCAACTTTCTACATAAAGCACAACTGGGGGAGGCTTAAATAGATTAAGGAAATGAAACTGGTAACATGGTCACTAGAAATTTAGTCTTTATTTACAAATGCTTTTCATTTCTTTTCTTACTGGTTCTTATTCACAAGACTTGGTTGTCAAGAAAAAATTCTGTGGAAATTCCAAGAGTCCAAGTGTGATTTTACTGAGGAAAACTTATTCCACCCAACCTTTTCCCCACAGTTTTACATAATGAGGTAGCAGAGTCACTTCTCACTTAACAACACTGTGCAGTTATTACAGTTGATTCAGCAAGGCCTTACAGACTGGATTCATAAAACAAGAACTTATTGAATTCAAAAAGAGGAATGATGAAGATAAATTGAGAAATGTCTAAATGAAATTAAAAATTATTACTTTCTCAGAATTCAGAGAGTGGCTGGCAGTGGTACGCAATATCCAGTTAACAATGTTAGGAATAAAAGGTATGTAACTGATAAAGATGGATGTCTTACTTTTGTGCATATAACTTGAGAAGTTTATAATAAATATTGTAATAATTGATCTTTCTTTATGATGTGCAAGTGTTAAATGACACTTGATTTATGATATCAACTTCCTGCCTTTGGCACTGATGGATGGTTCTCATGTTTCTTCTAATAAAAGAATGGTCAAGCCTTCAATTACAAATACCAAGGTGGTACACACAAACTAAAGGGAGCTGGGAGCAGTTTCTACCACCACCTTCTAATATTAGCCCAGACTAAAACCATTTCTCCCATGCATGTTGACAACAGGAAGATATCACTGCTGATTAATGAGACTTGGATTACTCTGTCATAGCAAAAGAATGGGGCAGGGGAATTTAAACTCTTTTTTATAACAGCTGCTTGGTTACCTCAATAAGTATAAAGAAGCTTCTGAAAGATTATTAATAGCTATATTGACATTCTGATTGAAAGTAATTTTTTAGGAGGCATGGGTATAGTTCAGTAGAGATTCTTTTGGCTTTCAACCACAATTTCTAAGAAATATTTCAATTATTAATGTCATGATCTATATGCAATCATGGTATCTGTGTGAAATTTTTTCCTCAGCTCAGATCTGAGTTTTTTCAAAGATAAGAATTTGACAATTTGGAGCTGCATCATTATGACTCTTTAGGCTAAAATAGTTAAACATAACCTTAATTGCTTAAGTAGATCAGGGTATGTTGGGGAATATTCTCTCATTTGTACCCAGAGCTATGATAAGGCAACATTTGATTTTATAGACCACATTTAAGACATAGGTTCTTGTAGTGAGTGAATTTTGTCTTTTGTTTTCTCTAAAATTCAAAAAGTATATTATTTTTTTAGTTTTGACCCTCATTTAAAAAATATATCTTTGTTCCGCCTATGAAAGACTGATTTGTAGATTTCAAACTTCATGAAAAGATATTTCAATAGAAAAATAATTCAGAGTTTTGAAAACAAATTCAAACTAAGTTTTTGTGGGAAACACAATCCCTAAATTTTGTTGTTTTCCTGAACCCAATGCTATCTGTGGCAATTAATTTAAACAGCTACATATCCATAAAAATATTTTATCCTCTGTCTTCTACCTTATTAAGAAGTGTCCCCAATGTGAGAAGGTGTTACATAAATTTAAATTCAGTAATGAAGAGATATTTATTGATATTACTCTTGGAGTGCAGGGACTTAGGTTAGATAGAGCAGGCTGTCACAAAGGAAACTTGCTTTTCTACACTGTACGTATGTGTTTCACCATGTGTGGACATTTGTATTCTTTAAATAAAAACTCTTAAACGTGGTATCAAATTTCACAAAATAAACAAAACCAGATAAACATGATTCAGAAACTGAACATCACCTAAGCTCCAGAATATGTTCTCCCTTTGGCCATTACCTCTTTAATGACTCCTCTAATATGGTAGATATGAATTTTGTCTTTTTTCTCTTTTCTTTTTAAAAGAAGTATGTAAGAGATAAGAACTAGTCAATATAGTTCCCTTCTAAATAACCGTACAGTATGTGCTTTATTATGTCTGGCTACTTGTACGCAGTTAACATATTTAGTCTTTTTTTTTTTTTTTTTTGCTATTTGATATTCCGTTGTAGGAATTTATTTATTTAATGGTTGATGGGGTTTGGGAGAAATTTCAAGTTGTGATTGGCTTTTTGTAAACATGGGCACACATTACTGATGGTTGTATGTTAGGAGTGAATTGTGGAGACTGGGTGACATGCACATGTTCAGGTTTTTTTAAATATATGTATATGTATTTTTAGTTGTCTATGGACTTTTATTTTATTTATTCATTTGTGGTGCTGAGAGTTGAACCCAGTGCTTTCAAAATGCTAGGCAATCACTCTACCACTGAGCTACAACCCCAGTCCCCATATGTTCAGTTTTAATAAATACTTTCAGGCAGCTCTCCAAAGTGGTTGTACTTGCATAGACTAATAGCACAAGTGTATGAGAATTCTAATCTTAAATTCTCACAAATGACTGGCATTTTTGTGTGTGTGTTTTCGATTTTAGACATTCTTGTGTTTTGTGTGTGTAATTGTATTTTTTTATTGTTTCAATTTGTATTTCTCTGCAATTGAATACTTTTTCATAGGCTTATTATCCATTAGTTGTTCTATTTAGTGGTCTCTTTTGAATGTTTATTTTTTTCCTGTGTTGTCATTTTTAATTAATTTATTGTTCTTCATATATCCTGTATATAAAGTTTTTGTGAGATATATGTATTTCAAATTTTTTCTCCAGTCATTGCAGTGAGTAACCACGCTCTTAAATATTTTTTAAGGCAAACTAATTATTAAATTTATTGTAGTCCAAATGAATAGAACATAATTGACAACATGTCTGCATCTCTCTCTCTCTCTCTCTCTCTCTCTCTCTACTGAAAACTACCTGTCAGAAGAATGGTTGAAATCAAAACTTTCTTATAAACAAATTAGTGACCATATATCATAGCCTTCGAGCTCCTGGCATTCACTGGCAGGATGATAAACTCCTAGCCACAAAATGATTTTGTAGTAGAATATACCTGGTATTATGGTTTAGATGTGAAGTGTTCCCCAAAATCTCATGTGTGAGACAATGCAAAAATCTTACAGGTGAAATGATTGGGTTATGGAAGTCCTAACCCAATTAATCAGAACCGTCCCCTGATAGGGATTAGCTGGGTGGTTACTATAGGCAAGTTGAGTGTGGCTGAAGGATGTGAGTCATTGGGGGTGTGCTTTGGTGTATACATTTTGTCCATGGTAAGGAGACTCTAAAACCAAGGCAACAACTTTTATGTGAGTAATGTTACCACACATATTGAAGAGGAATAGGATATTTTATGAACTTCCTAAGACTTTTCCAAGAAAGTAAATTATTTTAAAAATTCTAATTTTCCTTGCAAGAACATTTACAAAGCTTCTATGTACCCTATATATTTTTAAAAATATATGTATATGCATATTTAAATATATTCATATCAGGTCTTACTGCAAATCATTACAAAGAGACAGAGCTATATCATTTTTTCCTTTATTTCATTTTAAAAATTAATAAAGAGGAGAGAAGATTTGAAAATTTTATTTGTTCTTCATAAAACATTATATACTCAGTCTCATATAATCTGACACATGACCTAAAATTTTAATTTTTTTAAAATAACTTTGCACAAATGTTATCTTAATAGGGGATATTTTGAAAAAACTACTTTGCACATGTGTTATTCATGAGTATTATTTAAGCCTCACTTGTCTCAATTACCAAACTCATAATTGTGAATCATAAATCTATGATTCTATGAAACCTTTTCTACCACTAATATGCAAAAATATTGCTAATATATTTTGCTGGTAATTGGATAAGATACAAAGCTGGGATGTAGAGAAAATTGAGAAATGAATGTTTGCCTTGACATATTTTATATTATTCCCACTTTACTATCGATTGGCTAAGTGGAGTTTTTCCAGGAGAAATAATAGATCATAATCAATGGCTTTGCCTTTGATAGATTCCTAAACTGGGGAGTCTTTTTAATATTTTAGAGCCAAGCATATTTTTTATGTAAAAAGCACACAGATATCAAATTTAACATTTTGTTATATAATTAAATAAAAATACCACTTTCAAGTCTTGATGGAGTCCTCTATTTAATAGGGAGGTTAAACACAAGAATATCTAAAGCCATTGTCAGTTTCTCAAAGAACAGTTTGATTTATATTTATTTTCCAAACACATACTTTGATGTAGGCCTAGACTTCTCATCCAGAAGCATGCAAGACATTATCTTATCCTGGGAGTCATTTTGGGTGGGAGCCAGTCTGCCTCTGTCATAAAGAAACCTATATATGATTCCTGAAGAATACTTTTGTGCAAAACTGCAATCAATGAGTCTACCACGGAGAGTTAACTGCAAAACATATCCTTTGACAATTCAATCTTTGAGTAGAATTGCTTACTACTAACAACCTGGATGCAGTAGATTGTGCACCCAAGAAATTTTTAGTTTCATATGAGCTGTTTGCTTAAGATAAACAGAAAAATTAGTTTATCCTTTAGAACTAAAATATTTATGTTGGCACTTCTTTTTTGGCTTGCCATTGTAATGTTGAAAATAATATATCTTTATATTTATTCTAAATTCAATTTCCTTCTTGCTTCTTTCCTACCACCACCTGAATTTGATAGGTGCAGAGTTTTAATTCATTGTAAATTATGTTTATAATTTTGGAGGTTATGGTTTAATTTGTATTTCTCAATTCATCATCTTGATGCTGACTTACAGATCATGAGTAAATGAGCAGGTCTGTAGTTTGTCCCAACTCCTTCCCTTCATTCTTCCTTCCTTTACTCCACTTCTGACAGTTCTGCCCTTGCTTTTATGGGGTCACAGTATTAATCATATGCATTCTAATCTCTAAATCAGGTGTCCCATGGTTTTTAAACAAGATGGATTTAAGAAGTAAAAAAAAAAACAAGAAAATGTCCTCTAAAATTTATGGTTATGTTATTAAAATTCACTGCAGATTTTTCATTCTACCACTAGAATATATCCTTGCTATCAATATTTTTTAATTTATACTTACTGACAAAGTAAATCCCTTATCTTTTTAGACCAACAGGAGTAAAACAAATTCCTTAATGTTTGAGGATCCAATGCTAGCTAAAACAGAGTTTCATCCATAATTTTCATACATAAAATTTACTTTGGTGATTAAGTTCTAAATATAACAAATAAAGGCTTAGGAATATGTCTTTCAAAGAATGTGTTAGTAGCTGGAAATGAATCACCCATTAAGATTTCCATTTACTCTTTATGGGAGTAAAAGAATAGATACTTTCACAGTAATCATTGTTTGCAGAAATACTAACTTAAAAGGAGCAAAAAAAGGGTCTAGTATTTGTGAATAGATGTGTGTATGTGTATTTCAATCTTTTCAGACTGCTATAAGAAAAATACCACAGACCATGTGACTTTGACAGCGAAACCTATTTCTCATAATTCTGGAGGCTGGAATCAAGGGATTGGGTGAGGGCTCACTTCCTGGTTCATACTGATATATATATGCATTCATATACATACATTCATATATATTTTATATATATATATATACATACAAACATATAGGCACCTACCTGTTACACACACACACACACACACACACACACACACACACACACACATGCATATATATGACTCACACAGCTTACATATTTACATTTGGTCTCTTGTTTTCTAGATATGTGACCTTGGAAGATTAACATCTCTGAACCACAAAGATCCTATCTCAAAAATGGGGTTAGTAATCATTCTGACTATTTAAAGGGTGGGAAAAAATTGAAAAAAACACTAAGGGGAGGGTTTTTTTTTTTTTTTTTTTTGGATACCAGAGTTTGAAATCAGGGATGCTTGACTATTGAGCCACATTCCCGGTCCTAATTTGCATTTTATTTAGAGACAGGGTCTCACTGAGTTGCTTAGCACCTCACTTCTGCTGAAGCTGGCTTTGAACTCATAAATCCTTCTGCCTCAGTCTCCTGAGCCACTGGGATTACAGGTGTGTGCCACTGCCCTGGCTATACGGAGTGTTTAAAATACACAATATTGTTATTATCATCTGTTGAAATAGACATTCAACTACTACTAAAACTAACTTTATACTAACAGAAAGATTCAACCATGTTATAATGGTGACTGTATTAGCAATTCATCTTTCCCTTAACAATTGTAATCTAGAAATATAGGTCAATTTAATTAACATTAAATTTGATGTTAATGAACATTAATTGGTGTACTTTATTTTTTTACTATTACTATACACAAAGGCAGTTATACTTTTAACAAGCTTCCCTCTCCTTTTTTCTTCTTCTTTTTTTTAAAGTTTAACTTCTTCTCCTGGCAGAGTATTTGTTTCAAAAATCATGCAAACACAGAAGATTATTTTTTAAAGTAATGTTGATATTGATTTAGATTTGTGGTCTGCTTACCAACTTGGTAACAATGTCATTAAACTTGTGAATCAAATTTCTCATACACCAATTTTGATGATATGCATCTATCTTATAGAATAGGTAGGAGTCAATGAAATAATGCATGCAATAAACTTTCACTTTACACATATTATACACATAATAAATGGTAGTTTTTAAATTCATAGTTTTAAATTAACAACTATAGTTCTTAAATCACTATAAAATGCTTGTTTAAATTAGAAAAACAAATACACACACACACACACACTCATACTGTTTGGAGTGTTATAAGAGTTTTAGTCTAGCTGGGCAAGTATGGCTCTTGCCTGAAGAGAAAGGTATTAAGCATTTATAATATGCAACACTCTCAATTGAATCATGTTACGATCTCCATGTAAACATGTTCTATCTTTAATTAACTGTATAAAGGTTACATTAAATGAATCAGAAGGAAGATTATACAGAGCACACTTCAGACTTTGCAGAGTTTTATCCAACCATAATCTTTGCAATAGTGATATTCTGAAGTGTCAGATGAATTGAAGGAGATGTAAAAGCATAGACATTGAATAAGTGCTTTATCAGTGCTCTATCAATTTATATCTAAACTTCAATAAAATAAATCATTTCACTGTGGTTTACCTCTCAGCACATTGACGTGTGCCATAATGGTTTATTATTTATTTATGTGTGTGTGTGTGTGTGGTGGTGGGGGGTGTCTACTATATTATAAAAGAATAATATCATTGGATCAAATTTTAAAAGTAGGATTGCTAATTGTATCAAAAATTTATTCAAATTTATAAAATACAATGATACTGTACATTTGATATAAACAGAGACAAATAATCAAGGATATGATTTCACCCTCTTTATACTTACATATGCTATGGTCTGAATGTTGGATTCCCTGAATCGCTAATATGATAGCATTAGGTCATGAGGACTCTAACCTTGTGAATGGGATGACTATCCTTACCAGAGAGACCCCAGAGAGCAAGCTCTTTCCCCATGTGAGTATGCAGTGGGAAGGCATGTCAATGAGGAAGCAAGTCTTCATCAGGCAAGCCTGGTGCCTTAGACTGGATTTCTGTATTTCTAGAACTGTGAGAAACAAATTTCTGTTGTTTATAAGTCACACAGTCTAATGCACTCTGTTATGGTAGCCCAAACAAACTAATATGCCCATAATTACTTTTATAATAGTAATGAAATACTTGTCTCAATGACAGTTTATTATATTAAAGAAAATAAATCTCATTAACAAATTCAATATACCCAAAATGTGTGAACAGATAATGAGAATCAGATTTATTTACTTGCCTATTTTCTTATTTATGCACAAATTCTTCTAGAAGGAATTAAGTTGTTAAAGGTTATCATTTAATTGAAATATAAATAAGAAATAAAATTTCACATACACATCACAGAACTTTTGATAGAATGATTTTTTAAAAATCTTTATTTTTTAGTGTAGTTGGACATAATACCTTTATTTATTTATTTCTATGTGGTGTTGAGGATCAAACCCAGGGCCTCACATGTGCTAGGCGAGCACTCCACTGCTGAGCCATAGCCCCAGCTCTTAATAGAATATTAATTGAAAATTTTCTCATGTGTTATACTGTAATACTCGAAATAAAAATTTTAGGACTCATCATTGGACTTAAAGTTATTAAGAAGTAAAATCCAGGCAGTTATAATTCTAAGTGAATTACATTGGAAATGCTGTGGTATCTAGTTGTAAATACCCTGAATACAAAGTACAAAGCTTTGTTCCCAGAACAATGTGGACCTCATTGGACTAGCAGTATTTTGAAAGTCAGCACCTATGACATCAGACAATGATTGCTATTTTTCCAAGGAGGTAGATAAAAAGCAGTATTAAAATTATCTAACTATTATCTACCTTTTGGAACACTTTAATTGGCTACTCCACACCATCCTCCATTAAAGATGATGCACCATCATTGGAGGTTCACTCTAGAATCATCCTGTAAGTAGTGGAGTACCCACTAGGATCCTATCCCTCACTTTTTCTCATTCCACTCAATTCCTATGTTTTAGGTGTTGTCATTTAAATCCCATGGTTCTAGATATCATTTTACATGGTAGTAAATCTCAAATCAACATCTTTGGTAACTATTTTCCAACTAAGTACAAACTATCATCATCTGTCAACTGAGACTCTTTAAGTTTCCTCTACAAACTACTCTCCTCAAATCAACTAGACTGATTTGTCTAAAGGTATAAGTAACTACTGCTTTCTTGCTTAAAAGACCCATCAGTCAATCCTGCTGCAAGAACAATGCAATCCATCTCAGATCAAAAATAATTTAAAAAGATATTCCCTATCCATCCACCTGGACACACACACACCCATACATAAGAGTTATTAAGCATGTTTAAATGCTTTCTAAATTGTACATAACTTTTTTGTGTTAATCCTGGTGGTGGTACTAATGATGATGAAGATTCTGATGAAACAATGCCCTGATAAGACCTTTTGTCCTGGTAGTATCAGTAGGTAATTCCAACTAACAATGTGACACACAGTTTCTCTCCAGAACTAAGATCTCATATTTGCCCTACATTGGGCTCAATTCTGTCAGTGATAATGTGGTTAAAAACTACTGATTTTATTAAATACTGTGTAAAAGATTTATAAATGCTACTACATATGGATTTCTTAGCAATGTATAGAGTGCACCAGATGATTTTAGAAACTTAACTGATATTCATTTCCTCTTTTCTTTTTTTCTTTTTTCTTTTTTTATTATTAGTTGTTCAAAACATTACAAAGCTCTTGACATATCATATTTCATACATTTGATTCAAGCAGATTATGAACTCCCATTTTTACCCTATATACATATTGCAGATTCACAACGGTTACACATCCACTTTTTTACCTACTGCCATACTAGTGTATGTTGTATTCTGCTGCCTTTCCTATCATCTACTATCCCCCTCATTTCCTCTTTTCTACTTTTTATTTATTTATTTATTTATTTTTCTTTTTTTATTAGTTGCTCACAACAATACAATGATCTTGACATATCATACATTTGAATCAAATGTCACAGGATCTGATTCAGGTTACTTAGAGAGGTATTCTATTTTTCTCTCTCTAACTTAGTTAACTTTTCTGTTTTCATGTATTTTAGTTAATTTCACAATTTTGTGGGGTCACTGTGTACCTTTAGACATTCTTAGAAAGTAAACACATATGTGCTTATATAATACATATGTATGTACACACAAACATGCACATACACGTAGATACTAATAATTTTCTCATTGAAATTTTTGTAAAAACATTTTAGAAGACTTAAAGAGATACAGCATACATATAAAATATTGAGTTTGAGTAGTGTAGGTTTTGTAAGTGCTGAAATTAATAAAGCTGAGCTTAGCTGAAGTCAAGTTTGAAGGTTCAAATTCCATTATTCTCAATCTTGTTTTATTTGTCTTCCTGAAGATCTCAATAGCTTTAGTCATAAGCAGATTTTTTCCTCTCATAAAGGTCAGCTTCTACTACTGAAATTATGATTCAGCACAATAATTAGACTCCTGTTACTAGGCAGATGAAGTTTTCAGAAGATCTTTCCCATATACATAGTCCACTTAATATCAACATTTTCCTCATTAGAATATTACCAACTTTTCTCACTTCCACTGAATTGAGCTCAATATGTGTAATATTGCATAATTCGATGGCAATTTTGTCCAAAAATTGTAGTCTTAAAAAATTTAAAAGAATAAGTGTGGTTCAATCACTTAAGAAATAAAATATTTCAATTCCATTGAAATATTCTCTAAATAGTAATCATTTTGCTTAATTCAGTATTCTTACAGTTTGGTAAGAATTCACATTATGGTTTATTTTCTAAAATATACTTTATATCTATTTTATTAAAGTCCATTCAAATGTTTTATTGTCTATATTGTTTTACAAATTCCTAATTTTTCTTCAATGTCATTTTGAGAATAATACACCTTGGACTGTGTTATTAATGATCATCCATCTCACACATATTGAATAAATTCTACATATATGTGTGTATATACATATAAATATATACACATTTATGTATGAATCTTTTTAATTTATGAAAATACAAGTTGCTGCTAAGTTTTCTTATAAGTGATTCTGTATGCATATGGCCTTGTACAGCTGCCTCTTTAGAGAAAAAATGTTGGGTTTTAGAAAAAAATATATATATACACACATACATATTCAGTTTATCTAGATATTATAAAGTTATTCTTCAAACTGGTTGTATTCATTTAAATTTCCAATAACAGGACATAAAAATATTTTTGCTCCATATTCTTGTCAAAACGTGTTATTGTCAGACTTAAACGTTCCCAATCTCTTAGTGTGAAATGGTTTCTTATAGTAGTTTTAACTTGCAATCCTCTTATTACTGTTGAGATTAAATATTTTTACACACAAATCACATTTCCTCTTCCTTCAGTTTTCTGTAGCTGTATTTTGTTCATATTATTGGATTACTTTCATTTCTCTTCCTCTCTGTCTCTTTCCCCACTTTCTTCATTCTTTCTCCCTCCTTCCCTCCCTCCCCCTCTCTCTTTCTTCCTTCCTTCCTTTGTTATTGGATCATTATGAATTAAGGACTTTGAGCCACAGTGTAAATCAACTACATAACTAAGCATGCCAATTTAGTTGAAATGACATTCGAAGCCAACCTCTCTCAGGAAAGTAAGCAGTGTGTTGATTTACATTCTAGTATAAACTTCTAATCCAACTGCTGATCAACAACAATTCTAATTGGCTATTTCAAGTAACATTTTCTATTATATAGTATCAACAGAATTAATTTGGTAACAGCTTTCCCTTACTTTTCTTAAAAGGCTTATTTAGTTTGTAATTATCAATTTCTTGAATGTTATGACAATTAAAATTAAATAACCGTTTTTTTTTCCTAAGAGTTTTTTGGTGTGTATTTTTTGGGGATAGATTTGAAACTTCTGATGAAATATTTTCATCTTGTTATATGGAACTTTTTTTTCAGTTACTATTAGAAGAAATGTTACAAGTCATACAAATTTTATATTCATTCATATAGGGAAAGTCATTGAATTTTCATATCACTTGAAATCTCTTCTATATCCTTAATATGAATGACAAATTTCATATGTCTACACATTGGGTAGGGGATGCCTGTACAGCTGGTGAAACTTTATGTCATTGTGCATATGGGAGGATGTTTTTCCTATATTTTACATTTATTGTTGCCCAGAATTACACATTTTTGCATTGAAATTAATGTATTATTGCCTTGAAGATTTTTCTTCCTTGTAACTCATTTTTCTCCTTTAGTATTTGTTTTCCTGTTGAAAGACATGCTTGAGATTTTTCTCAGATTTGAATGTTACCTCTCTGCGAATGTTTATATGCTGCTTTTTTCTATAATAATACTTTGACCATGTACAAAATTATAGGTTTTCAATTATTGTTTTTCTCATAGGTTGAAAGGTATTATTTATTCTTTCTTGAAAATGACTTTTCAAAACTCTGGTGTTAGTCCTAGTCATCTTTTATTTCTTTCTGTCGCTGTTTAAAATCTCCCTGGCATCTTTTGTGTTTTATAGTTTTAATTCTATGTGTCAAGGGATGAGTTTTTCTCTTTATCATTTGACATCCTTTGGAATATTTGTGAATCTCCCGAAATAGAGTTATTTTATTTTATTTTTTTTATTGTTGGTTGTTCAAAACATTACATAGTTCTTGATATATCGTATTTCACATTTTGATTCAAGTGGGTTATGAACTCCCATTTTACCCCGTATACAGCTTGCAGAATCACATCAGTTACACTTCCATTGATTTACATATTGATATACTCATGTCAGTTGTATTCTGCTGCCTTTCCTATCCTCTACTATCCCCCCTCCCCTCCCCTCCCCTCCCCTCCCCTCCCCTCCCCTCCCCTCCCCTCTTCTCTCTCTACCCCCACTACTGTAATTCATTCCTCCCCCTTGTATTATTTTTCCCTTTCCCCTCACTTCCTCTTGTATGTAATTTTGTATAACCCTGAGGGTCTCCTTCCATTTCCATGCAATTTCCCTTCTCTCTCCCTTTCCCTCCCACCTCTCCTCCTTGTTTAATGATGGTCTTCTTCTCGGGCTCTTCACAATTCACAATTCACAATTCACAATTCACAATAGCAAGACTGTGGAACCAACCTAGATGCCCTTCAATAGAGTTATTTTAATGATTAGTGATCTACTTACACATTTAAACTGTGACTATTCCATATTATTCCGCTTACTTTGGTGTTTTTAATGAGAATATTTTCAGGACATATAATGGGTTTTATTGCTAGATACTAAAGTTTCATGCATTAAATTAAAAACTGGAAATTATTTTGTTTATAAAACATGTGTGAAATGGTGATATAACAGAAATATTTAAGGAAATGTATTCTTTGAAAGCTAAAACAAGAGAAATGTTTAAGAGTTTCACCACAGGTAGATGAGAAATCAAACACATATAACTTTTCCAAGAAGATACTATCTTTAGTCATGCATTTAAAAGCTCAGAAAGAAAATCTGGCAAAGGAAACTCATCTTCATTTTGTGAGCAACAAATAGAAACACATTTGCCTCTATCTACTGAAAAGAAGGAAAAATATTAACCACTGAATGTAATATGGACAAAGCCTTATCTTTAATTATTCAAAATTAAATGTTCACCTTTCATGTGAAAGAAAAGAAGGGTATATCTCTACAGATAGTTGAAGAAACTTTATTTGGTGTTTTAATCAGCTATTGGTTGTAATGTAGAGAAGGAAAGGTTTATTTTGACTTGGGGTTTCAGAGGTCTCAATCCATGGTTTTCTGAGTTCATAACTCTGGGTTGAAGGTAAGGCAGAAAATCATGGCAGAAGGGTAAGAAGGGGATATGGCAATCAGGAAGCAGAGAGAGAAGTCTACTCACCAGGGACATAATATAATTCACAAAGGCAGGCTCCAGTAACCTACCTCCTCCAGCCACATCTTTCCTTCTAGAGTTACCACCCACTTAATCCATATTGGTGGATTAATTCACTGATTAAGCCACATCTTTTATAATCTAATCCTTTAGCCTCTGAATGTTCTTGTGTTGTTTCATACATGAGTATTTTGGAGGACACTGCATATCTAAACCATAACATCTGGGAAGCAAACAAGGTAATTGGAATAAGGAAAAAAACAAAAACACTTTCATTGTGCAAATCCTGTAATGCCTACTACTTAATTCTGTAGAGATGACCTTAAGCCTTTTATCTATTGTTAATTACCATAAAAATAAAAACATTTAAACATATTTTAATTATTTTTTTTCCTAACAAAAAGTGCCTGTTTCTTTCTTAACTTGAAAATTACCTTTTTGGTGGTATTTAAGGAACATTATGTCATTATAAATTTCCTGTGCTGAGGCATCATGCTGATTCATACAAGTAGAGAGAAAGTATCAAACTATGATGTGTCAGCCTCTGAGACTCAGGAGACATATTTTCTTAACAAGCCACATCGAGGAATTTTCTTCAGTGTAAAATCTCTTTTATTTTTTTTTCCAATATGATTCTTCTAAAATACGTATATTTCAAACACCTCACTGAAAAAAATTTTTACTGGGTGTTAAAAGGAAATGATCTGGATTAAAATACACATATCTGATCAGTACATTCTGAAAAACTGATGTCATCACATGTGAATCATTTTAAAAATACCTAAAAACTTTAATATTAAAACTGATACATTTTCACAAAATTATTAAATATTATGTTGAATTGTTGCAATTGAGTTAATCAGGATTTTGTAAGTATTTTGTATTAAAATTTAATATTATTTGTTTAAGGATTAAAAAAATTAAGTGTACAGTTTGAATTTGAATAGTAGAATTAAGAAACTAAGAATAATTAAGGAGAAAGGCAAGGGAATGGAATAGTATGAGGAACACAATCTATCTCTCATCACTAATCATTACTGAAAAATGTCAACAGAAAATGTCTAAATGTCTTCATTATCCAACAAACATAAATCATGAAGTAGCAGTATAAGCCTGATATTGGGGACATGAGGAAAACACAAAAAGATATGAGAAATGAACAAGTAAATGTGGTTGCCACTAAGAAAAACTGTGATTGAAGCAGCTGCCAGATGGATCCTTCTCATTAAATCTTCTATATGCCTAGGTTTTTATTTCCTTTATTTGAAAACCATGTTTATGCATCACTATGGAAAATCATCAATAGAGTTTTATCAAGTTGAATATATTTATCATAGGGTCCTACTCAGTATACAAGACAGCTTCTGTGAACTGAGGTTTTTTAAAAAGAAAATGCTGTAGGAATTTGTACACCAAACTAATACCTTTGTTAGTTTTCAGTATCAACCTGAAGAAAGATATGTTCATGTTTTTCGTCTTGGGTCAGGGGGTTATTATTTCTGTACTAACATACATGCTATATAAAGAGCTATGAATCTTTTCAGGAACATTCTTAATCTGGTTATTTATGTCTATCCTGTGTATTAGAAGCAGGCAAGAAATTTGTTTCATTCAATGTAGCAGTCTACATGGAACAACAAAATGAATGTATTCTTTAACTCATAACTTCTATATCCAAATATAATAATCATAAACACAAGCACATATGTATTTTGTATTCACACGTTTTTCTATTCATTTTCATATTTAATTACATAGCAGAATATAGAATTCAAGCAGAATATAGAATTTCTCTAAAGTCACACAATATGCTAATATGAACAGACTACCGTTGTTTTATTTATTTATCTATTGTGATTTTCTTCTAGATCTCCAATGACATTTTTAATCTCATGTATTTTAGAAGCCTTAATTGTCACTTCTAGATAATATTGAAAAATGTTTTTTCTCTTTTGGGGGCTGTTATTTAATTAATAAATTAATTAATATGTTAATAAATTAGGCAAGTATGTTGATATTTCCAGTTATTGATTATTATGTAACAAACTATTCCAAAGTTAAATAGCTTAAAACAACCACCATTTTATTATGACCCATCAAGAATTAGGGGGAGAGTTCAGCTGGGTAATTGTTCTGCTTCTCATGTCATTACTCTATAACATTCAATTAGCTAAGAGTTGTCTGCAGCATCCAATATGACTTCACCCACATGATGTGGATAGCTGTAAGGCTGGACTCAGCTCACACTGTTGACCTACCTGCAGCTTCTTCACTATATGGTCTCAGGGTTTCAGAGCTTCTTAAGTAGCTGCTGGCTTCACCTAGTTGCTGGCATTATAAGAGGTTTTGGTGAAAGCTAAGAGCCCTTTCTTCCTTGAAAATCCCAGACCAATTCACCCTATTCCACTTGCCAAGCTAATTAATTAATCCAGCTTGATTAAAGGGGAATTGAATTTTTCCTGCACTCTCAATGAAAGGAGTAGCAAAAGATTTGCCAGTATCTTTAATCTATTATGATAATTTGGCAAAATGATGTTTCATATCAGTATTCTCTAGTGCTCCTAAATTTTTGAATTTTAATATACAAAACTAAGAGTATGTGTTCCTTCATCATTCCACACCTTTGTTTTCAGATTTTCAAATTATAGCCCTGTCAAAATCATGTGCTTATTAAATTTGAAAATGTATGGCTGTGAATGTGTATTTCACACTTTTATTTTTATTCTGACATACTAAACATTTTCCAACAGAAAGTTTAAGAATTGATCTTGAACAAAATTTATAAATTGGTAGAAACAAAATAAAAATCTGTGAAAGATGCCAAGAGATTGAACATTTTCTATTGGAACATATCAAAACTTTAGCCCCCAAGCACTCCCCTCTGGTCCATCTGAAAATCCCAAATGGGCCAATAAACAGTAGCTAAGCTGAGACTCCAGGCTTGCTTTCCCTTCATTCCATCCCCTACAAACATCTGTTTCCTCCTCTTTTCTAACATTTTTAATAGTGAACAGCGCTGAGCTAGGTACTTGTCTATGCATGTATGATGTAATATTTACAATTCTTATTTACTAATTTAATATCAAATCTAGGCATTAATTTAGTAATCCAATGAAGTAAGTGAGACACAATTTAAACAAAGAAATAATAATAGAGAATCTAATATTTACATTCTTCCCAATTCTCAGATTTTGTAACAAAGGACTAGAGAATAGGAATATTGAAAAATGGCAGATTATAACCATTTTGTGAAATAGAACATTATTTTGACTCTAATGTAAAATATTATTTATATTAGCTATCAATGGCTGTATACCATTATTCACAATTTAATTGCTAAAAATATTACGCATGTATTATTTCATAGATTTTGTGGATCCAAAATATGGATGTGACTTAGGTGGATCCTTCTTTTACAGGCTGCAATGCAAGAGTTGAGCTGAAGTTCACATCGTCTCAGGCTTGCATAGGGGCTGGATCCACGTCCAACTCTCTCAGTGACTGTTGATCAGGTTCATGTCTCACAGGCTGAGTAAGGTAATTAGTTCCTTGGTGGCTATTGATGCTGCTAGCCATGTAGACTCCTCATAGGACAGGCCAAAACACAGCAGCTGGCTTCATCAGAATGAGCAAAAGAAGCTCCAAGACATTAGGACACTTTTTTAAAAAATGATTATCTATTATTACAGGTAGTACCACACCATTTTTTAAAAAATTTTGTTTGATTCTTTGTTTGGTATGCAGGAGCACTTAACCACTGAGCCGCATCCTCAGCCCTTTTTATTTTTTATTTTGAGACAGGGTTTCAATAAGTTGCTTGGAACCTTGATAAATTGCTGAGGATGGCTTTAAACTCGTCATCTCCTGCCTCAGCCTCCCAGGTTGCTGGGACTACATCACTTTTGCAGTATTTAATTCCTGAGAAGCAAGTCATTAGGTCCACTCCATACTCAAGAGATTACCAAAGAGTAATAATACCCTATGCAGGGATAACTGGAAGTCATTTAAGAAGCTGTCAAGGATAATTATGAGCATATTTATAACTTTTAATTCATTTATACTTCTCTAAGGAAAATATATTGTCAGTTGTTGTAAGTGTAAGTTTATTTCTTGTCAACTGACATGTTTGAATTATGATGTGTCTTTATTTCAGTGGATAAATGTAAGAATATAAATCTTTGGTTTGGGTTCTTTTATTTATTTATTTTATCTTTGCTTTTTCTTAGCTTCAAAATACCAAAGCTCAATGAATCATCCCATCTTCATTGTGATCAGCTCATAAATATTACAAAATATTTATACCTAGAAAAATCACAAAGTATTTATACTTAGAAAATCGTTTTTTTTATATTCTTTCAAAATCATGTACAATGGAAGTATAACCCTTGTATACATCTAGCCAAATGCAAAGCACATATTTTAGTTTCATTAAGTGTTATTTAGGGCAGGAGCACAAAATGTATAAACATGGTTCCAGAGCAAGATACACACGGCATATAGTGACTTAAGTAAGTTGAAGCACATAAAAGGAAAATCTTATAATTGTTACACTTAGTAAAATTAGCACAAGCAAAGTTAAATATAAAGTTTGAAATTTTTTAGTAGTAATATGAAATAAATATTATTTATCTATAATAAATGATATTTCTATTATTATAATGATACTTCTGTTATTATAATTTCATTGATTCCATAAAATATATCAAAAAATAGAATATCATGTACATTGGAAAAGAAATTCTCTTGTTATATAGTTGATGATTATTACCAAAACAGGATTGACATAGGTGGCAATGTTAGTTACATATTAAATGACACTTATGTTTTCTACCTTTCTCCTTTAACTTTAAAAAAATTCTGTATTCATCTTTAATGACCATGTAGAAGATATTAGGATATATAGATCCTGAAAAATTTTAATTTGAGTGTTTTGGTTATATTTATGTATATTTAATACTTTTATTTATATAGAATTCAGGTACTTTATAAAAAGCTAAAGATTTTTATAAAAAGCATGATTTGCATTTTTTCACTTTTCCTTCTTTGAGATCATTTTATTCATTCTTGGCTTTCAGGGCATTTCTACCTTTTCTGGGCAGTAATCTGTCTTTACTTTCATTCCATTATGGGGGAGAAAAAATGTTCTTCAAAGGATAGGATCACCAATGAAACTGTTTATGACAATTTGGAATGGAAAGATTATGTGAAGAAAAATAAAAATGTCAAAGGTCTGCATGTCAATGAATTAACTGGTGGGCACATGGTCCTAAGATTTCTAAGGATGATAGATGATGTTATACTGAAAAGATAAACATGGAAAATTAGTCTGTTTTTACAATAAGCAAGTCTTTTACTTCCTTAGTAATTCTGGTGCTTTATTATCATTTTATAAGGGTGAATGTTAAAATCTTTTGTTAATGTACTACACTTAGAATCTATTTCCAGATTAACAACGACAACAACAAAAGCCCAATGCAAATGAAAACATTGGATTACTATACAACCCATTATGTATTTTATCTACAGTTAAATAGACTTATTTGTGTATGTGTATATATATATATATATATATATATATATATATCTGTTTAATTTCACCGATTTATAAATAATAACTTTGAAGTCTATTTAATTTTTGTAAATATGTAGATAGTATAGGTAATACTATTTTCCTGCCATGCTAATACAGTGTTATAACTCTGATTTCTCTGACTTTTGTTTCTCACACTGTTCCAACTAGTAGGAAATCCCAAACCTCCATCTTCACACAACTTCCCGGATCCATTAATTTAGTTCCTTTTGAGGGTTGAATGTTTGTGTTTTTCCCACATTCATATAATGAAGTTCTAAACCACAATATGACAATGTTTGGAGGGGCTTTACTTAACTTTTTTTTTTAATTTTAAGTACAGGATGTCTTATTATGAACATTTCCAAAATACAAGTTTTTAAAAATTCCATTATTAGTATGTACATGGTTGTTCCAGTAACCAATATTTTAAAAAATATTTAATACTTCTGCTTTGCCAGAGAGTGAAGCATTATTCACCCTTTCTATGATTCTGTTAACTCAGATGCCTCTTCCTCCTGTCCCCAGGACTGTCAGAGTTGGAGAGGAAAGGCTACAATTTCATTCACTTCCCCACAGCAGGTTACCACAAATGTTTGCGAATTCTTTAGAGGAAGACAATAAAAGATGCCATATCAGAAGGTCTTACCCCTTTTCAAAGACATCTGCAATATCTCTCACCCCACATGCTCTTCCACAATGTGATTTTGTCCCCCACCTTCTGCTGCTTTCCCAATAAATGAAGCCTATTTAATCTCCTTGAATCCTGGTGATCTAGGACTACACAGACCTGTAGAATATGGCTGAAGAGAAGGTGTGTCCATTCTGGGTTCTAGCCTTCAAACTGGCCTGGCAGCTTCTGTATCCTTCCTTTTGGATCACTTAGTCTTGACTTGCTCCATCTGAGAAACCAAACAACATGCTATGAGATGCTCAAGCCATTGGGAGAGACCACATGTAGGTATACTGGTTGACCACCAACCACAACTGCCAGCCACAAGAGGCTGCCATCTTGGATGACCAGGCCAATCCAGTCTTCAGATGACAGCAACCCCAGCCACTATATAACTGCAATAACACAAGCTATCCCCCAGTGTGTCATTTTTTTGAAAAAAAAAAAAAAAGCCTGGTCTAGTCCTATTATGATGTTTCACAGATGGGAAAATGAATGCGCAAAGAAGAGTGGGAACTTTGAATTGTTCCTTCATGGATACAGTCACCCATGTGGTGGCCAGGTCTGATATTATCATATATACATGACAAATTGGAATAGGGGTATCTGGTTATCTATTGCTATAAAAAAATTTTCTCTAATTTCAGTGGATTAAAACAACTATTTATCATCTTTCACCATATTTCTGTGGGTTGAGTGGATTTACTTAACCTTTAGTTAAGTTTTAGTGAGGTCAAAAGGTGAGTTCTGATCCAGTGGGATCAGTGTCTTTATAATAAGAGCCTCCAAAATTCCCTTTCTCTCTCTGTCTCTCTCTCTCTTTCTCTATCTCCTCTCTCTCCTCTCTCCCTCCTGCCTGCTTCTACCATTGATGATGGAGGCAAAAGATGGTTATCCACAGTCAGGAAGAAAACTATCATGAAAAGCTGAGTTGGCTGGCCAGCTGACCTTGGAATTCTCAGTGAGAAAATGAATTTCTGTTGTTTAAGTCCCACAGTCTGTGGTATGCTGTTATGGCAGCCTGAGCTGACTACAGCAGCCACCATCTCACTCAGTCCACAAGGTGCCCTCAACTTTCTAACAGGAGAACCAAGAACTACACCTGGAAATAAGTTCCTTTTCTCTCTTCTTCTTTGTCCCTTGATGGAGGATGGGCTGCTTTTCCAATGCTGTCAGGAGGAAATGTTTTAGTTTTTTTTTTTTTCATTCTTGAGATCAAAAGAACTGACAAGAACAATTAAAGGAGAAAAGTTTATTTGGGGGCTCGCAGTTTCAGACGTCTCATACCATGGATGGTGAACTCCATTCCTCAGGACTCCAGGGGATGCAGGACATCACGGCAGAAGGATATGATAGAAGAATGCAGGTCAAGACATGGCTACTGAGAAGCACACACAGAGATTCCACTTGCTAAGGATAGAATGTATACCCCACAAGCACACCTCCAAGTACCCACCTCCTCCCGCCACACCCAACTTGCCTACAGACATAACTCAGTTACTCCCTATCAGGGGAGATTACTCACTGATTAGGTTAAGGCTTTCATAACCCAATCAGTTCACTGCTAAACTTTCCTGCATTGTCTCACATGTGAGCTTTTGGAGACATCTAATAGTGAAACCATAGTAGGACCTGACAGGCAATGTCTCAAAGACTAGAGTGCTTCTGGCCCATACTAAGCCCCTAGGATGACTAGCTCTTGTATCTTAGAATTTCATGTTAAGCCGCTTTATACTGTGTATCTGCTGGCCTAGGGTATCAGAGAATGGAAGATTCCTAGAGGAAGGAATGAACACTTCTCAAAGAACCATTAGGCTCTGGATTCACATTCTCAGTCTCAAGACTTCCTTCATCATTCTTGTTTTCTACCTAATGTCACATATGTCACAAAGACCCATATAAAGCATGCCTTTTGTTATTTTATTAAACTATGAAACTTACAACTCTATTTTAAATGGCATTATCTTAAAAATGCTCATATAGGAGCTGGGGTTGTGACTCAGTGGCAGAGTGCTTGCCTAGCACGCATGAGGAAATGGGTTCGATTCTCAGCATCCCATATAAATAAATAAAATAAAAGTCAATTGACAACTACCATGTGTTTTTTTTTTTTTTTTTTTTTTTTTCTTTTTTTTTTTTTTTTTTTTTTTTTTTTTTTTTTTTTTTTTTTTTTTTTTTTTTTTTTATTGTTGGTCGTTCAAAACCTTACACAGTTCTTAATACATCATATTTCACAGTTTGATTCAAGCGGGTTATGAACTCCCAACTTTACCCCGTATACAGATTGCTGTATCACATCAGTTACCCTTCCATTGATTGACATATTGCCTTTCTAGTGTCTGATGTATTCTGCTGTCAGTCCTATTCTCTACTATCCCCCCTCCCCTCCCCTCCCCTCCCCTTTTCTCTCTACCCCTTCTACTGTAAATCATTTCTTCCATTTGTATTATCTTGTCTTACCCCTCCATTACATAGTTCTTGATATATCATATTTCACATTTTGATTCAAGTGGGTTATGCACTCCCATATTGCCCCTTATACAGCTTGCAGAATCACATCAGTTTCACTTCCATTGCTTTACATATTGCCATCCTAGTGTCTGTTGTATTCTGCTGCCTTTCCTATCCTCTACTATCCCCCCTCCCCTCCCCTCCCCTCCCCTCTTCTCTCTCTACCCCCACTACTGCAATTCATTCCTCCCCTTTGTATTATTTTTCCCTTTCCCCTCACTTCCTCTTGTATGTAATTTTGTATAAACCCGAGGGTCTCGTTCCATTTCCATGCTATTTCCCTTCTCTCTCCCTTTCCCTCCCACCTCTCAACCCTGTTTAATGATGGTCTTCTTCTTGTGCTCTTCTTCCCTAGTCTGTTCTTAATTACTCTCCTTATATCAAAGAAGACATTTGGCATTTGTTTTTTAGGGCTTGGCTAGCTTCGCTTAGCATAATCTGCTCTAATGCCATCCATTTCCCTCCAAATTCTATGATTTTGTCATTTCTTAATGCAGAGTAATACTCCATTGTGTATAAATGCCACAATTTTTTTATCCATTCGTCTATTGAAGGGCATCTAGGTTGGTTCCACAGTCTTCCTATTGTGAATTGTGCTGCTATGAACATCGATGTAGCAGTGTCCCTGTAGCATGCTCTTTTTAGGTCTTTAGGGAATAGACCCAGAAGGGGGATAGCTGGGTCAAATGGTGGTTCCATTCCCAGCTTTCCAAGAAATCTCCATACTGCTTTCCAAATTGGCTGCACCAATTTGCAGTCCCACCAACAATGTACAAGTGTACCCTTTTCCCCACATCCTCGCCAGCACTTATTGTTGTTTGACTTCGTAATGGCTGCCAATCTTACTGGAGTGAGATGGTATCTTAGGGTGGTTTTGATTTGCATTTCTCTGACTGCTAGAGATGGTGAGCATTTTTTCATGTACTTGTTGATTGATTGTATGTCCTCCTCTGAGAAGTGTCTGTTCAAGTCCTTGGCCCATTTGTTGATGGGATTATTTGTTATCTTATTGTCTAATTTTCTGAGTTCTTTATATACTCTGGATATTAGGGCTCTATCTGAAGTGTGAGGAGTAAAGATTTGTTCCCATGATGTAGGCTCCCTATTTACCTCTCTTATTGTTTCTTTTGCTGAGAAAAAACTTTTTAGTTTGAGTAAGTCCCATTTGTTGATTCTAGATGTTAACTCTTGTGCTATGGGTGTCCTATTGAGGAATTTGGAGCCCGACCCCACAGCATGTAGGTCGTAGCCAACTTTCTCTTCTATCAGATGCCGTGTCTCTGATTTGATATCAAGCTCCTTGATCCATTTTGAGTTAACTTTTGTGCATGGCGAGAGAAAGGGATTCAATTTCATTTTGTTGCATATGGATTTCCAATTTTCCCAGCACCATTTGTTGAAGATGCTATCCTTCCTCCATTGCATGCTTTTAGCCCCTTTATCAAATATAAGAAAGTTGTAGTTTTGTGGGTTGGTTTCTGTGTCCTCTATTCTGTACCATTGGTCCACCCGCCTGTTTTGGTACCAGTACCATGCTGTTTTTGTTACTATTGCTCTGTAGTATAGTTTGAAATCTGGAATCGTTATACCACCTGATTCACCTTTCCTGCTTAGTATTGTTTTTGCAATTCTGGGTCTTTTATTCTTCCATATGAATTTCATGATTGCTTTCTCCATTTCTATAAGAAATGCCGTTGGGATTTTGATTGGCATTGCATTAAACCTATAGAGAACTTTTGGTAATATCGCCATTTTGATGATGTTAGTTCTGCCTATCCATGAACAGGGTATATTTTTCCATCTTCTAAGGTCTTCTTCAATTTCTCTCTTTAGGGTTCTGTAGTTTTCATTGTATAAGTCTTTCACCTCTTTTGTTAGGTTGATTCCCAAGTATTTTATTCTTTTTGAGGATATTGTGAACGGGGTGGTTGTCCTCGTGTCCATTTCAGAGGATTTGTCGCTGATATACAGGAATGCCTTTGATTTATGCGTGTTGATTTTATAACCTGCCACTTTGCTGAATTCATTTATTAGCTCTAACAGTTTCTTTGTAGACCATATTGGGTCTGCTAGGTATAGAATCATGTCATCTGCAAATAGTGATAACTTAAGTTCTTCTTTTCCTATTTTTATGCCTTTAATTTCTTTCGTCTGTCTAATTGCTCTGGCCAGTGTTTCGAGAACTATGTTGAACAGGAGTGGTGAGAGAGGGCATCCCTGTCTTGTTCCAGATTTTAGAGGGAATGCCTTCAATTTTTCTCCATTCAGAATGATGCTAGCCTGAGGCTTAGCATAAATTGCTTTTACAATGTTGAGGTATGTTCCTGTTATCCCTAGTTTTTCGAGAGTTTTGAACATAAACGGATGCTGTACTTTGTCGAATGCTTTTTCTGCATCTATCGAGATGATCATATGGTTCTTATTTTTAAGTCTATTGATGTGGTGAATAACATTTATTGATTTCCGTATATTGAACCACCCTTGCATACCAGGGATGAATCCTACTTGATCATGGTGCACAATTTTTTTGATATGTTTTTGTATCCGATTTGCCAGAATTTTATTGAGGATTTTTGCATCTAGGTTCATTAGAGATATTGGTCTGTAGTTTTCTTTCTTTGAAGTGTCTTTGTCTGGTTTCGGAATCAGGGTGATGTTGGCCTCGTAGAATGAATTTGGAAGTTCTCCCTCTTTTTCTATTTCCTGAAATAGCTTGAAAAGTATTGGTATTAGTTCCTCTTTAAAGGTTTTGTAAAACTCTGCTGTAAACCCATCAGGTCCTGGGCTTTTCTTAGATGGTAATCTTTTGATGGTTTCTTCTATTTCCTCAATTGATATTGGTCTGTTTAGGTTGTCTATATCCTCCTGACTCAATCTGGGCAGATTATATGACTTAAGAAATTTATCGATGCCTTCACACAACTACCATGTGTTTTTTTAAAAAAAGTTCAGGTAACTGTTGAAAATATGTGAGTGAATGTATATGTGTTCAACATATATATTAGAATATATAATTATACATTTTAGTACACTTACTAATATAACAGCTGGATGGTTTCTGATATAATGGAAAATATGAGTAATTTAATTTTTGATATAATGGAAAATATGAGTAATTTAATGTGTTCACTTCATAGATAAAATTTTTATCGCATAGAACGATTTTCAAGGTATAGGTTTATAAAATTACTCAGGGGATATACTTCAGGGAACCATCCATGAGAAAGTAAAATTATTAGGGAGTTGAAGTTTACTAATAAAGTTCACAATGGTTATTTATTAAATATGATTGAATTTGAACTACACTTTTCTGGAGATAACACATGACTACCACATTAAATTACATTTATAGTGTGTCTGAAGAACTAGAATTTCTTATATTATACCTCTGTTCTATCTGGCCAAAAGTATAAGTGTCAATCAGAAGATGAAAAGAGAGAAGTTGTGGAAACTCACAGGTCATTTGATATCAGTGAACACAGAACTGCCACTGTAAAGAATTTGCATAAACTGAGCTAGACCTTCAAAGATTGAGTGAGTTTAGAAATCATATTTGTATCTCACTGAATTTTTGTGAGAGTGAATGAGATTGTACATGAAATATCTGGGGAGCAGCTCTGCCTATATACTTTGGAGTTTTATAGATCTTTATAAAAATTTCTAATTGTGTAATTTAGGCGAAAATTATTAATCTCTCTCTCCATCAATTTAATCAGCTTTAAATTATTTTAAATGACTGCCTCAGAATTACTTTGAAAATTATATAATGTGTGTAAGATCTTCATGCCTTAATAGATTCCCGGAAAATGATAAGAATCATTACTTGAGAGTTGGGAACACTAACTTATTGCTTCTCATATTTATTTCAGCAAGGAAGGGTGTACATTAATGCGAACATCACATGCTGATGTGGTCTGAGCCTTTATTTTGTACATTTGTTCTGTCAGTCACATGGGTTAGACTGCAACTTGAACTTACACCTCCTCTATCCAGTTTATGGGCTTGGGTGAATAAACACTTAAAAATACTATACAACCAGAGATATGAAAAATTGTGCTCTATATGTGTAATAAGAATTGTAATTCATTCTGCTGTCATATATAAATAAATAAAAATACTATGTAGATGTAGAAAAGAAAGGAAAAGCATAATTATTTAGAATTTATTTTTAATTGATAAATGAAGCAAAATACAGCATATGCAATATAAAAATCAGAGAGGAAAAATCAAAAATGAATTTAAAAATTAGTTGTATTAGCTACCTAATTACAAATAAAAAAATTCAAGACTAACAGTCAACTTGAATTCTGGTTCCTTTATAGCAAGAATTATCTTCATTCATCTTCATATTTCTAATGGTCCTTCACTCAGCACTTTACTCAATAAACAATAGTTGATTGACTGTCATTTGAACATATGCTGACAGCTTATTTCAATTGTTCATATCTTAAAATAACCCAACACATTAAATATCTCTAAGCAATGTCTTTTAATGATTGATAAGCTTTCTTAATCAATATAGCTTGTAATGGACTTATTAAGATCAGGCATGATTGGGTTCCATTTTGACACATTTGAGTAATACCCTTTTTATCCATTGTACTGATTTTTAAGCCTTGGCAATCTTAATGGCATGTCTGAGTCACCTTTTCTGTGGCTTAATGCAATATCGAATAGAGGACATAATGAGTGGAAATGTATTTAAAGGTACAAATATGCTCCTAAATTATCATTCCATTCTGTGACATTTGGTAGTTAAAATCTATTCCAATTAAACTCTTTTGAGATAGTAATTTATGATGAGAAGCAAGAATATTCAAAATACTTAAATGCTCAGAAGCTTTATTCTAATAAAAGCATAGATGTCCAAGAAAGATTTCAGAGCATATCTACAAGAAGCAGAATCTGCCTATGGTAAGGATTATCAGTGACATTAAGTTTACATGTAAAGAATTTATATTTCTAAAATATTGCTAATGTATATGGTAAACAATCTAATTCCTCATTTTGGGGGTATATTTAGATGACATTTTCAAACAAATAAACATGGATATGTTTAAGCCATTTAGCTAAGGTTCAAATATTTCTTATCAAAATTTAATTAAAGTTTATTTTTATATATATCTACCTTTCTTTTTTGGTTCAAATATTTTGCATATGGATTAAGTATCACTAGTCAGGATGAGTAGTTTTGTTTAGTGGAAATATGACTAAACAAGATAAAATTGAAATTGTTTTTATTTATTTTAGAAAATGGCTTGGAGCTGCAGTTCTCAAAATGAATTCCATGAAGTGTTTGAGTTTATGTGAAATCCTAATATATTGAATCAATATATATTCTCAGCAACACTGTGTGTCTGGCAGGAAATGAAACAGACAAGGTAGTTGCCCTTGTGGAACTGATGTTGAGAGACTTCCATCTCAAAGAAATGAACATACACTTAATAGGTTAGATTATGATAAGTGTAGAGAGCAGGAAAAAGCAGCTTAGAAGGTTGGAGTACAATGACATGAGTGGATAAAATTTTACCCAGTGTATTACTGGAAGGTCTCTCAAATAAGTAGTTGTTAGAGCAGATGGAATGCGGTGTGAGTGAGTCATGGACTACCTAGTGGCAGAGTCAAGAAAAGAACAAACATAAGGGCCAGTAGTGTTAATGACCTTGGAACTGTAAGACAGTTAAGGAGTCCGATGGGCTTGGGGAGGAGAAGAGAAAGTTAGAAGGTGAAGCTAAAGATGTTTGGAGCAGTGAGAATGGTGGACATAGCAAAGACTTTGGAATTTATTCTGAGTGAGGAAAGTGGTTTTGGGAGGGTTATGAATAGAGACGAAAATGGCATTGAATAATTTGCTAGCAACTATGTATCACTTCAAAATGTTAACCATATTAAACATGCATTATATCAGTATGATGCTATATATACATTATTGGATGCATTAAATTCTTATTTCAAACACGTATCATATTTTGAAAAAATATTATAGTAATCATTTTTCCTAATTTAAAAAATCTTGATGCATATTACTTTTGATGAATATGCTATGAATACATTAAACATTTTAAACTGTTTTAAGGTGAAGTTTATTTGTAAAACTCTGATCTAGACACATATGTTTTTATTTCAATCTCTATGAGCTTATTGAAAGAGTATATACACATGTACATGCAAGCATACACCCACACATACACACACACACACACACACGCATATATGTGTATATATGTATACACACACACACACATACACACTTGCAATAACAAAACAAAATGCACATTTAGATAAGCTTTGTTAGATTTGCTAATTGGTGTCATCAGGTTTGTTGTAACATTTGAAAAAAAGTAATGTCTTCAACTTGGCTGGGAGACAATTCAAGTCATTCTGTTATGGGTAGTTCAGTGAAAGATGACAAACTTACAAATGTGGAGTCAGAAAGTTTTGGATAGATGTGTGTCACATGGAGGTCTAATTGACAGGAGTGGCTGAGCAATGAATATTTATATATATATATATATATATATATATCATAAACAGGATGAATACAGAGAAATATAGAATGAATAGGTTATTATTATTAATAATAGAAGCACAGATGGCAATGGCAACAGAAAAGAACCACCCAAGGGCTGAGGTGTAGCTCAGGGGTGAAGCACTTGCTTAGCATGTGCAAGGTTCTGGGTTTGATCCCCAACCACCAAAAACAAACAAACAAAAAAACCCCAAAACATGAAAAGAGCCACAGGAAAAAGATTAGAGTTAGGAGGGACGGACATGAATGTAATTAACTTCTCTCTGCTTCTAGAATTCATCACTCCTTTTCTAAATCTTCAAATATTATTTTTAGTTTTATAAATTACTTATAATAGCAAAGTATACACAACATCATCAATATCAAAGTATTGAATATTTCTAGTATTATGGTGGTTTACATCAAGAAATCAATGATTCTCCAAATTCTGAAATTTATTAAGATTTAAAATATGATTTTGGAGAATATTACTTCCTTAGAAGTTTCTCTGATAGTTGGGAAAATAGAAATTTTACAGGACATGAAAGCTATAAGTGTCCTTGGAAGTCATCCAAACCAATACACTTTTTTAATAGCAGAAAAACAAAAACAAAAGCAAGTTACAAAGAAATTCAGTTGATTGATTCAGGATTGGGCAATTAAGTAGCATAATTACATGTTTCAAACTCTAAGGAAAGATGTAACCAAAGTAAATAAACGAAATATTTTATTAATGTGAATTCAGGATGAATGTAAAGGGTTATAATATACCATATGATGGACACTTTTCTTTTGAGCATATGTTTTTTATTCAACACGTTTAACAAAATATTTCTTCTCTAAACAAAAATGTGGGTTTAAATGAACCTAAATATTTATTCATAGCATAATTTGGTATTGTCAGTTCTAGAGGCTTAAAATGTCTTTACTTAATTCAGAAAGTATAGCATCAGTGTATGACCTAAATTATAGAGGACTAGTTTATGATGGGTCTTTACTTTCCAGCATAAGAGATAAGATATAAGTTGACTGGTGCCGGGTTGCTCACGACTAAAACACTCAGGGTTCACTCCAGGTAAACTGGGCAAACTTGGCTGTGCAAAATAACCACACAAGAGACAGAAATACCTTTTTCTTTGGGGGTGTTGTGACGGTTCCTCTGGTCTTAAGGGTCCGCAGAAAGAGAGAGAGAGAGAGAGAACACATATTGACTCCTTTTAGTGAGGATAAGCCATTCAAATGAGACAAGGGGTCAGGTTTCAAAGGGCTGAGTCTAGCTTCTTGATATCTGCTGTCAGCAGGTTGACTGACATCTAGGTCGGCCACACCCAAGGGCACAGTAAGAGAAAGGGACACACAAAAGGCACTTCCATGGAACATTCTATCCTAAACAGGGCAAGGGGTAATATTTCAAAGGAACAGGTGAGTATAGCTCCACCCATGAGGCTGTAGGAAGGCACACCCATGCATGAAGACACAGTCACTAGCACCCTAGAAGACCAGGGATATCCAGATCACAGCATGACCACTGGATGCTGCAGGGGTCATCAGGGGAGTCAGACACGGTCACATCCTAGTCTGCCTCCCACAGGGTAGGAATATTTTTTTTCAAAACTTGAGACAAAATGTTGATTACATTCTGCATGGTATTTATTGTCATTGTATTCTATTTGACATTTGCTAGAGTGAAATTACTTTTCAGCTGATCAGTGTAAAAGAGACAGTTCTATTTTTCTTATAGTTGTGATGAGTCTGCAGCTATGATAGTCTTTTTAGTCTTATTTTCTTCATGACAGACAGTTAACTCACATCCTGTAAGTTTATGAAGTCTATCCCATAGATAGTCATCTGGATTAACTTCTGTTAATTACCACTGAAATGTTGGGTTTTCTGCATAAACTGTGAAATGATCCTTCAGAGAATAAACTGAAAATGACTTTGGAACTTCTGCTCCTGCCAAACCCTGCGGTTCTGTGGTGCAACATTTAACATCTTTGTAATTTAATTTCCTAACTTTAAAATGTCACTTGCCAAATACCAGTTTAGCTCTCCTCACTCTACACCCAAAAAATCCTATCATAAATGTCAAATGTGATGAAAAATGGGTTATTTGGATTTGTTAGTGGACCTGGTGAAATTCTCAGAGATGCAATATTATGTTTGCTCCATGAAAATGTTTACATGTTTTGCACAATAATCCTATTTCCAGAATGTGCATCCAAACCCATGGATCTCCATATTATTTCAATACGGTTATTTTTGATTCCAGTAAGACTTTATATAAGCTGAAAATACTATATCTGAATTATATTTCACTTGAGTTTTGACCTAAATCATATCCTGCTTTTGACAGTGACTGTTGGCATAAACTCTAGAGCAAATTATTATTTTATTTTTCTTAAAAAAAAGATTGACTTTCTAAATATTTCTAGTGCTCTGATTTCTTTTGGAAGGAAATAACACTGTAAAGTGAGACCTGTTCAGAGGTCAATTGCTATTCTCCAAAGAGTGGCTTTATGTTATTTAAACCTCCAGGGTTCTTGAAATAGACTGTAGTATAAAATATTTCAGTGGCACAATTTTCCATCAAGAAAATGATACTGTAATACTAAATCAAACAAACAAAACAAAAAAAAGTAAAAAGCTTAGCTGTTTGCTGAGTTTGTAAAGTATCTCAGTCATATTGCTGAATACATGGCATTCCATAAAAAGATTCCTTGATCTAGTTTTCTACAGTTTTCACATGGTTTGATTCTATCTTCTCTTTTAGAAACAAGGTTGCAGTATAAAAAAAATGATTTGTATGTATGAAATGCTTTGCAAATCTCAACTTCCCACTGCACTTGAATTATACTCTGATTTTAAGTCATTTCTTTTTTAAATCTCATTAACTAAACTCTACTGAGTGTAAAAAGATAAAAAATATCTTTATAAATTTATCTTTCATGTGGAATAATCTTCTTTGTTTTTTTTTTTGGACTAGCTGTTAAAGTCTGTTTATTAGTGAGTTCTTACATCTTCAATATTCTACATTGTTCTTTTGGTGATGGTATACATAAAACTAGAAACCCTTTATCATTTCTTCAGAGATTCAAATTTTAAACTTTTAGTATTATACTTCTTATTGTTTTGGTTCTATGTATCTAATGAATATCAAGTACAATGTTATATGTAGGGATAAAGAAAAATGAAATCAGTGAACATTCTGTTTCAAAGAGACTTGGAAGACAAACATATTTATCTTCCCAATAGTTTCTCATCTTGGCCTTCAGGACTGATATATCCTTGAAAAAAGTTGTTGAAAATGCTTTTCAAGGTCAGAATATTGATATCAAACAAACTAATTAGAGTATTTTTGCAAAAATTCAGTTTTTCTTAACTACTGGATCTGTTTTTGTCTTAAGAGTCACCACTTACCAAGTAAATATTAGGAAAATCTTTAGATTTGCAGTTTGATTTTGAATACAGATTACTGTTATTAGCTGCATGAACTAAGAAAACTGCATTTTCCTTATTTGTGAAATGGTGATAATGCATACCTTGCTTGACTCACTTGGTTCTATTTTGAAAAAAACTAAATAAATCTACATGAAAGCATTTTCAAAATTGTCAAACATTACATAAATACAAGCTGTTATTATAATTAAAAAAAAAACTTTTGTCATGAAAAAAAGTGAACATATCATGAAATATCACTGTGGTATCTGCTTCTTTATGGGGTACTAATGAGATGCCAACCAATTTTGATTTCTTTGGCTTAGAATGAATATTTTGCATTTTTCTCCCAGCTTCCCCCAAAAGATACTCTATGGTTTAGAATCTCTTATGAAGCTGTGCATCAAAGACTAGGAAGTAAGGGCTATAACTAAATTGAGGAAGCCCGACGATGTATTGCAATAGAAGTAATGATGGTTTGTGGATGGTCACAGACTACAATAATGGACAAAGAAGGGAGATCCCCTTGGACAAGATAAAACGGGCTCCAAAGACTCTGGAGGTATTTGTGCTATTTGACATTTTTCATTTTGCCAGTCTACTTGAAGCAATATGTTGTGAGTTCAGTGTTGTATCTGAAGTTTATTTGTAAGGAAAATGATAGTGTGCTGAGTTTAGGATGTAAGTATTAGAGCTGATGGGGATGAGAAAGTTAAGCTAAAAAAATGGATTTGTTATCATATAAATGGAAAAATAGTTGTGAATATGTCTCAAATGCACATATTCTCTCATTTATTCTTTTCCAGGCTACTTACCTAACAAATGTACATTACTATTTTGATTACTTTATAATTTAATAATTCCACTAGCTTAAATTTAACACACACACACACACACACACACACACACACACTTTCTACTATATGCCTCCTCATTTTTTTCCCTTCCTTAATACTATTTTTGTGATTTGACTATCTGAAACTGTCCAGCAAGGAAGCACTATGACCGGTCAGTATATCCTGAAGAGTAATGCTAAAAATAATGGTTGTACTTTATCTGCCTTTATTTAGCATCCATACTTGACCACTGAATTTGCTTAAATTTTCCACTGAGCTGAATTTTTTTAAAAAAAGACAATATTATTTTAATTTTCCCTGGGACATACATAGTTTCTATTCAAGTGATTCTTGAATTTTCAAATACATAAAATTTACCTGTAATGTAAATTAGAACATCTTTAGATTCAAACACTTTTGTTCCTTATTCAGTAAATCTGGGATGAAACCTAAAAAATTGCATTCCTAAAAAGTGGACAAAAGTGATTTGGTGCAAGAAACCTATGAGCAACCTTATGCAAACATTGGAAGCTCCAAAAACTGTTACATTTTTTTTCTTTTACACACTAAAAAGCAGATGTTTAAACAGAGGAAAATAGCTCTATAAGGCAACATACCAATGTGCATTAAACTCCTTATGACTTGACTTAATTACATGTATTCTTTTTTAATTTGTCCATACATTCTTTTTAATTTTCTTTAATTTTCCCTGATCAGACATTTAAAAAATTTTCTCTAAAACCTGAGGTAGTAGGACTTATTTACAATGTCCCTTTGCTTCTCTGGCAGCTTTATGTAACAACTGATGCTGAGCAATCTTTACTTAAAGTTCCCCATCCCAGGCTCCCAGGTGTCCAACTCAAAACAGAATCACTGCATGACATTTGAATTATTTTTATACACCCAATGAAACTTGTTTTATTGCTGTTGCAATTATATTTGTTATTTGGCAGTGACTGTCAGATATCATACAGATTTAACATCCAGTTTTGTGGTTTTCCATGTCCAGAAAGGAGTTTGATCTTTAATGAGTCTGGAAAGGAGTTTGATCTTTAGTGGGCTGCAGCAGAGGCCTAGACAACAGGTGGCATCAATGCAAGAGTAAGAATGACCCAATTAAGAGCTTTCAGAAGTCAAAGAAGAGATTATTTTTTAATAAATGTGCAAAATGGAAACAAAAGTCAAAGGTAGAGAATGTTATTTTTCATGTACATTGTACACAGCATTTTAAGGAGTGTTTTAAAATTCAAACAAGGAAAACTAAAATGTAAAAATCAACAATAAAGTAGTGATGTTGGTTATTTTACAGCATTGTTATGCATTATTAAAAACCCAGTAAACAAACTAAATTTTCTAGAAATGTATAAGATGTAATATACAAAATTCTCCAATATATCTAGTTTCAAATGTTAATAATCAAAGGACCTAATCGCTGAATCTAGAACCCAAATGTTTCTTAGAAACGAAGTCACTTTTTGCTGTAATAACCTGCTTGTGGTTCTTGTGGTTATTTCTGTAATTTGCTAGGTAGGAAACCTTATAAAAATCACATAAAGTCTCTTTGCCTCAATTTCCTTATATTTAATTTGGTATGTGTTGGAATCTAATTTATAGAGATTTATAAAGTGATCATAAGTTTTTGTTTAAACCAGTTAGGACCAATTGGCCTACAGTAAACAGTATAGAAACTATTATATTTTGGGTCACTTGGCACAATGAATTCTAAGTAGTATGTAAATGAAAAGGTAGTAAAAATAATTCTACCCATACCAGAGAATGATAAACTTACTGAATGTGTTAGCATTCTATTAATATAATAAAATACTTGAAATAATCAACTTATGAAGAGAAGAATTTTATTTTGACTCACAGTTTTGGAGATTTCAATGCATGACTGGTTGCTTGTAGACCTGTGGTGAAGCAGCACATTATGATGGGAGCATTTAGAGAAAACAACTCTTTTACCTCATGATGGTCAGAAATAATAAAAGAAAGAAGACAATAGAGTCCTACGAGATTCTTCAAGGGCACACACCCAAAGACCTCAATTTTGCCACTAGGCCTCACCTCTTGAGTTTCCCACTACCTCTCAATAGTGTCACACTGAAGACCAAGCCTTTTACTAACAGACCTTTGGGGGATATTCCACATCCCCAAAATATATTATTGAGGGTTATATCCTGACATTTCAGAATAAATGATGCTCAGAATTTTTTTTTTAATTTTTCTGAAAAAAGAGTCTTTTATATTGTGTGGTCTTATTTGTCTCAGTGATAGCTCAGAGAAAATGTTCTAAATAACAAAACAGGCAAATTTCTTAATCTAGAAATCAAATAATTCTTTTTTCCTTTTTTGTTATTTTATCTATTTATTTTTAAAGTCTGGGATGCCCTATGAGCACTCATCTCCATTCTTTTTTATAAACATTGTGTGATAGATACATGGAGTTTGATATCTCAACACCAAATTCTTTGCCTCACATCTGTGGAGAATGTTTTGAAATATAATTTCACTTGCTTGAAAGAAAATGAGAATTATAAATTACCAAACAATGTAAAAGTAAATTTAAGAAATTTACATTAATTTCCTCATTTAAACTTGATTCTGGGATAAGTTTACTGAGTCATGCATAATTCAAATGTAAATTTACAATGATATTTAAAGAAATATAAAATATGACCATTTACTAACTTAAGTTTCAGGTCTAGTATATTTTTTGGCAAAAAACAAAACAACAACAATCATCGATTTTTCTCCTATTTCTTGAAAAGAGTAATTTAAAAGGCTTGGAATAATTTCATATAGAGCTGAACTAGTTTTGTTTGGCTGGAAAAGTTGGCAAGAAATAGCAACAGTAACAGTACATACAAAATTGAACCTACTTGGATTTGAAGGAACTCTGTGCTGTCTCCTCTTACCTTATGGAAAGATTTAAATGGGTCAAAAAATCCAGGGAGTCATATGCTTAGAGTCAAAAACAAAACCCATTATAGTGACTGAATAACATTTGTCCAATACTGAACATTTTAAATGTGATTTTTGATATTCCTGACATTAGTTCGAGTTTGCCCTATAATATAATTACCTTGCTTAAATAAAAGAGAGAAGACTACTTCCCTGAACCTGCAAATATCTCAATTATTTCTCACAGTGCCTGTTATTTGTTAAATAAAAACTTTCTAAATTCAAAATATAGAAAGAAATCAAATGTAAATGTGAAATTATGTTCAGGCATGTCACTAAAGACAATGGCAGACAACTAAATTCACATTGTCTCATAGTACCTCCAAATCCCATGCAGAAAAAGAAGATCAAAGAAAATAAGACAATAACATCTTCAAAATAAGATAATAATATCTCCAAAAGGCAGAACTTTCCCATATAACAAATTACCTGTACATTAAACTATGAAGGAAAAAATAACCTCAAATCCCTGCAAGGGATGACACTTTGTCCAAAGCCTATGTTATGAGCAAGAGTACTCTGATAAAAATGGTGAAGAAAACTGTAGAGTAGATCTAGTGGCAAGGTTAATGTTGCTCTAAAACCACTACCACAAAGGAAAAGTTCATTATAAACGTACAAATACTGAAAAGGTGAAAATACAGAAAAAGTAATTTGAGAGTACCCACTTCAAAATGCAGTGTCTGGAAGGGATGGGGAAAATAAGTCTCTGACATTTGGAGAAGGAAAAATAAAAAGGAAAGAGGGATTCTTAGGGCCCTGCAAGATAAATGAGAATCAACCTACCCTCTCACCTCTTTCTGAGAGTCTCACCCACACAAACCCATTTATAAAATGGATTTTTTTCCATTGACAGAAGAGAATATATTGAATGAGGAATACTGTAAACAACTCAAGATTTAAAAAAATAAGTAAAAAGGAAGTGACTAAATCTATTCAAAGTTGCCAACCAAAAATATAAAGTGCAAATTAAAACACCTCCGCTGATGAAAATTTCCCCAGATGGAAGGGTGGTGAGGAAGCACAAGAAAATAGCAAAACAAAACTCAAAAATAAATTAACTATCAGGAAAAAAAAGCAGTGTGTGCATAAAAACAATCAAACAGGCAATTTAAAAAATTAAAACAAAAATTTTTAAAGGGTTGAACTCAGGAAGGAGATAGAAGACATAGGTGTGTTTTTACAATGGTATGGGGAAACCATTCCATACTTAATGGATGAAATAGGTAAAAACTTGTGGATAATAAGAGCCAGGCATTCCCATTGTTAGAGAAAGGAATTGCAAATCTTAAAAAGATGAAGAACAAATTGAATTATAAAGCTGTACTGGAATTGAAGTGTCAGGATGAACTAATAGTTCTTGCAATTAGATATGAAAAGTTGGGTGTGGTAGTATATGCCTGTAATCCCAGCAGCTCAGAAGTCTGAAGCAGGAGGATTGAGAGTTCAAAGCCAACTTCAGTAACTTGTGTCCCTGTGTCAACATAAAATATTTAAAAAGGGATGGGGATGTGGTTCAGTGGTTAAGCACCCTAGGTTCAATCCCTGGTACCAAAAAATATTATTTTAAATAAACAAAAAAGTAGATATGATGCACGGTACTGTCATGCATACACGCACATGACATAGATGTGAATATATTCCCTATCTCTGAGAGCTCTGGGAAGCCATGGTACCCCAGTGCCACTGAGCAAACCTCATGGCCCACAGTTGTGCTTCCAAATAACATTCTCTAACAAAAAGTTCACAGGAAGTCTTGTAGATATGGATGATCTCAGGACCCAAACGTGGAAATTACAAGATGCACTGGGAACATTTTATGGTATTAGGAACTAATAATAAACAAAAAGTGATAGGAAATGTGTCCAAAGAACACAAGAGCTAGCTTAAAATCTCTCCCACTGAACAAATCTGAAAGAATTTGGCCAATGAAAACTATAATAACAACAGAATATAATATATGGAATTATACAAAAGTAAAAAATTTAGTACCAGAATGGATAAATGAATCAATGAATGGTATGAAATCATAACTTCTGTGTTCTAAAAGATCATTTAATTTGCATCTGATAGTTAGAAACTATTAGCCAAACTCAAAACGAGGGACATTCTACATGATAATTAGCCTTGAACTCTTCAATAATGTGATGAAAAATTAAGAGTGACAGAAATGAAAACTCAAGATAATGTGTCATGGTGTGCTGAATGCTAGAATAGAAAAAGACATTAGTAGAACAGCTGGCACAATATGAATAAGGTATTTGGATTATGTAATGCTGCTTTATCAGCATTATTTTCCTGCTTTTGATAATTATACTGTGGTTATGTAAGGAATGCCCTATTCTTAGACGTGCACTGAACTTACACACTGAAGTATATAGAGATAAAGGGGTATTTACATATAAAACCTGCACCTTACTTTCAAAACTGTGAAAAGTTGGGCTGGGGATGTGGCTCAAGTGGTAGCGCACTCGCCTGGCATGCATGTGGCCTGGGTTTGATCCTCAGCACAACATACAAAGATGTTGTGTCCGCCAAAAACTAAAAAAAAAAAAAATATATATATATATATTAAAAAATTCTCTCTCTCTCTCTCTCTCTCTCTCTCTCTCTCTCTCTCTCTCTCTCTCTCCCCGTCTCTCTTTAAAAAAAAAAACTGTGAAAAGTACTAAACACATCTGTTTCATGCTGCTGTAACAGAATAGCATAGACTGAGTAATTTATAACAGAAATTAATTTCTCATGGTTCTAAAGGTGGGGGAGTCCAAGATCAGGTTTGGTATCTGGTAAGAGGCCAATATCCACTTTCAAGATGGCACCTTGAATTCTGTATCCTCTGAAAGGGAGAAATAAATGCCTTTCTTCATGAGACAGAAGAGTGGAAGAGCCAAGAAAGAAAGTCCAATCCTGAAGCCTTTTATTAAGGCTTTAAATCCAGGTTGGAGCCCTCATGGTTACTCACCTCTCAAATTCCCCTCTCTAGATACTGTTAAAATGACAAACTTCATCATGAGTTTTGGAAGAAACAAAACATTTAAACCACACCAGGTAGACAATTCTGACAAAGAGAGGGACAGAGAATGATGAAGCATGAGTGAAAATAATGTCAAATATTCTGACATCATTTAAACTCTTGCTAGTTTAACCTTAATTAGAACCACGCACCTTCTGATAATGAAAGGATACAATATGATAGTTATTAACCACATGTCTCCAACATCTCCCTCTTTTACTACTACATTGCAATGCAGAGATTTATGGTCCGTTGCACAATAATTAGCCAATTGCTATTTATTCTTTTTAAATGGCCAACTAACAGGACAAACTAGAGTTGATCTGGAACTTATCCTAACTAATCCTCACTCTGTAGCCTGGAATAAGGGAAAATGATATATTTAACAACATTGACTTGTCAGAGGAAAAAAAAATGTTTACACTACTTTGGAGATAAAGCTCAATAAATTGGGACCACACAGACAAGAGAGAGGAAAGGTGCAGAGAGAAGGTGGCTTCCTATCCAGAGAGGGGAGGCAGTGTCTTTACAGATTATGGACATCACAGGCAAACAATGGCTGCATTTATTGGGCTGCTGTATTCACGCTTACAGTGCTCGTAATTGAGGATGATTATGGTTAATGACTCCAGTAATGTGCACTTTCAAACCAGCAGGACAATGTAATTTGTATCAAACCTATTCAGTATCTCTTCAGGCATTTTGCCTGGTTTAATCTTAGCCCAGCTCTGGCTGCAGAGGGATTCTCTGGAAGCTTCACAGCTGGCTCAAATTAAAGATTTCACAGTCTCCCCCACCCCCCTAAAACCTTCAGTACATTTGGTGGTAAATAAAGCTGTTTGAGTTTTCATATCAGTTGCATGGCTCAGGGCCTGTCATAGTTTAATGTGACAGGACTAAGATCTTTAGTCCTAAAAACAGGAGGTTCTATGTAGAAAGGAAATGAACATCTGCCCACAAAATTCACTGATGAAGTGCTAGCCAACAGCAGCTCCACTTCTTCGTAAAAGGAAGCTGTTTTACAATTTTCATACACTGTGAAGCATAACATTCTGTGAAGTTTCTCAAAAGATAAAAATAATTAGTTAATACAAAATATGTCCAGTTTCCATTTCTCCAACTACCAAGAGAGAATCCCTTGTAAACACATTTTTTTTTAATGAAATCAATTCAGGAATACATTCAAATTAGGAGCCAGATATATCTTTAAAATGAGTGTTGTTTGAATAAACTAAGAAGCACAAGGGGCTGGGGTTGTGGCTCAGAGGTGGAGTGCTTGCCTGGCATGCTTGAGGCACTGGGTTTGATCCTTCTAGGTTCGATCCTCAGCACTACATAAAAATAAAAAAATAAAAGGTACTGTGTCCACCTACAACTAAAAAATAAAATTTTTAAAAAAGAAGCACAAATATTCATTTGTGTGTGTGCATGTGTGTGTGTCTGTGTTTGTTGACATTTTAAGGAGGGATGAGGGGACGTTTCTTTACTATGCACTTATGTTTCTAGTTTTCACAGATAATTTACAAATCCAGAAGCATGAGGTTATGTTTGAGATATGAGGTATGAGGTATCCCCCCAAAGCTATTATGTAAGACAATGCAAGGAAATGTGGAGGTGAAATGATTGGATTATGAGAGCTTTATTTTTAAAAAAATTAAATTTACTTTTAGGTGGTGCTGAGGATCAAACCCAGTATCTCACACATGGTAGGGAGAACTCTACTGCTGAGCCACAACCCCAGCCCATAGATTATGAGAGCTTTAACCTGACAGCTGATATGGATTAATCTGGCTATCACCATAATCAGATGGAGAGTGGCTGAAGGAAGTAGATAACTGGTTCATGCCCTTGGGGTGCCGCAGTCTGGCTGGGCACAAATAACCGATAGGTCACGAGCCACTTGTAGGTTCAAACAGGAACTACTTTATTGCCCGAACCCCACGGGAACTCTCCAGAACTCCACGAAAACTCCATGAGAACCAACGAGAACTCAATGGAAACTCCATGAGAACTCAAAAGTAGCAGGCACCTGAGGCAGCAGGAGCCACCCCACTGCCGGACAGCAGAGGTCCACAGACACAACTGAATACACAGCTTGCCCCAATCCAGCATCATCCAGTTACAGCAATCAGTCACCATCCCAATAATTATACACAGCTTAACTTAATCACCATCATCCCAATGGCTTGCTGGTGTCACCTCTCAACCACTCCTTCTGGCAAAATGCTAGGCGCCATCCTGACTTGGCTGTGGCTCTCAACATTGGGGTATATATTTTGTCCCTGATGAACAAGTCTCTTTGAGGTCTGGTGCTAAGTCCTGAGCTGTTTTCCTCTACCATGCCCTTCGGCTTCAACTTTAGGCCCAGAACAATGAACTCAGCCATTTATGGATGAAGTCCTCTCAAACATTGAAGGCTAAATAAATTCTTTCTCCTTTAAAATTTGTTTTGTCAGGTCTTTCTGTCAAAGCAGTGAAAATGATGACTAAAACACCTGACAAAGTGTTGTACATAAATGGGAAGAAAAAATATGTGAAAGACCTAGGGTTTAGAATAATCACAATTCTGAGGGGTGGGGGTATTGTGTTCCACTCCTCAGTTTTATAAGTAGAGTTTTTTTTTCTTTTTCCCTATTTAAGTAAATGTAAATGACTGCTTGTCATGGGTCCCAGAAGCAACATACCAATCTTAATAAGGATTTCTGTTAGTGATAACAGTAGGATGAGATTGGAAAGTGAGAATGCAGTGCTGGTTTATTTTGTGGTCCTAGTGCTAAGTAAATGGCAGAGGACATTTGATATGAGAAAGGAGCTATGATGTTTGTTTGGCAAGTAGAAAGAAACATTAGGGAAACGTGAATGACCAGCTGAAACTTGTAGACCAGTCTTTAAAATTTTATTTTGTGTTTTAACTGCTTATAAATCCAACTGCTTTACTCTCAAATGTTTACTCATAGGTTATGAAATCTCAGGTTTATGACATCTAATTCATGTCATACTGTGGATAATGTCATTCCATAATTTCTGGAAGAGATAACTTTGAATTGGAAATTGTGGTTGTTTCCAAATGGCTTAAGCTAAATTGATCATAATTGACCACAGGTTGTCCATCATTCCTTGTATGAAAACTAATAAAATAGTTATTTGACTTAAAGACTTATTGGTCTTCAGATTTAGCATTTCCACCCATGAAGTGAAAAAGAATCTCTTATACAGCTAGATAAAGCATTCATGTAGTTGTTTTTCAATTTTCTTCTTGAATCACATTCTTAACACCTATAATATAAAAAAAGTAAAAGGACTGTATTTTAGTCAGCTTTCTGTCACTATAAAAAAGTATTGGAGACTATCAACTTATAAAGAAAAAAGGCTTATTTTGGCTCATAGAGGATCCAGTCTATGATCAGTCGGCCCCAAGATTCTGGGCCAGTGGCAAGTCAGCTCACCATGGTGGGAGTGCATGGTGGAACAAAACTACTTAGCTCCTGATGAGCTGGAGAGCAGGAAGGTGATTGGGGTCCTAGTATATCTTTTAAGGGAACACCCGCAATGACCTCCTACTAGGCCCCTCACCTCTTAAAGATTCCATTACCCCTTAATAGGCACTTTATCACATGGGAATTTGGGAGAATTTGATATCTAAACCATAACAGGCAGTTACTGTAATACAATGTAAAATAAATACATAATTTTTTAGAATGGTAGTAGTATACAATCTATGTGATCTTTGAGGGAAAATCAAATTCTTAAGACATTGAAAGCATGATTCTAATTTCCTTAGCACTTCTAATAATTTCTTAGTCTTTTTCCAGCAGTTGGTGACCAGTCCAACTTGACCTCTCTTTACAGACTTTGGTGGACAATACCTGGGATTGGTTCATAGTCTGAATGCTGAAAAATACATCTCTCAGACTCCTTTGTAGTTGGTGCTCTGCATGTGCTCAGGAATTTTCTACCACACACATTCCCATGGAAACTACAAAGGGAAGATCTTTCCACAAATATGATCATGGAGGCATTTCATTTTTCTTTCCTTTCACTACTGTGGCATAGATCTAGGTTTTGTGGACAATGACTGGGAAGTAACAACTGTGTCTTTCTTCTGAAACAGTCCTATGGTGTAGTTGGACATTTTTCTGACTTCCTTGCTTCTGAGTATATAATTTGTAAGTTGAAGTAAACCAACTTCCTAAACTAGCTATTGTGGATTCTGTAGTTGAATCTAAAAACAAAGACAAAAGCATATCAACAAAAAAAATGTTACTAAGTAACGTGAAAATTTTATTCTCATGTGCTTGAATTCTGTTATTCATAAGGATGGTATATTTCATAATAAAGTGTTATCAATATCTCCATCCTTGTCAGTGACAGAAGAAAGTAGAACTTGGTTTTTATAATATTTTTTTCTTTCTTCTTTCCAGAAACTTAATGTGTGACTACCCTGCTGAATGACTCAGTTGTTGGTTCAATTGTTTCAGGTCATAGGAAAATCAGTGTCAGCAGTTTTGTTTTGTTTAAATTTTTTCCTGGTATGATATGATTAATTGGATTGAGACATTTTTGTAAACATTTGAGAGAATCACAGTAGCAGCTCTGTCTTATCAAATTATTTGGTCTTCTGGGGCCCTGTCATCTTGAAAAACACACAAATAAAAGTCATGTGCACTTTTATCACAGCTAAATGGATCTTGTTTTCAATGGAAATACCCTGTATTTCAATGTGTCTGTCTTGGTCAATTTAGTAGTGTGAGCTCCCCTAGACCAGTGTAGACTGTTTTTGTTTTTGTTTTTGTTTTTCACTAGAGGAAGGACAATGAAACTTGTGTGCTTCCTGAATCTGTTCTATTTTCTACCCAACACAAAGGTTTTAAATTTTTAAAAGAATTTTTCCTAATATTCTGTCTCTTAAAGATTTCTTCTAAATGTCATTATATTTTTACAGGTTGTTCCTCTGGAGCCCTTCAGCTTTGCAAAACTTTTGAATTAGCAATTAGCCCATCACATATTGACCAACATTAGAAAAATATTATGAAGAATCACCCAAAAATATTCTGCACTGGCCATCTGACATTCCAAGTCAGTTGGTATGCACTACCATCTGATGTGTTGCTGAAGCAGAGGCAAAAATACTTCCTGTCTTGCCTTTAATTATGGATCTTTTGAAAAATCATGCTAAGATTTCAGATGATGTAGCCACTTTCTCCAGATTATGCTGGCCCTTTTCAAATATTCTTGAGTTATCATTAGGAATAACAGATAATTACATTTTGACAATCTTTAGGATGAAAAGTCATTGTAATAGTTTGGAGGAAAGGCAGCCACCCTTGGTCTTTTCATGATTTATGGCATGCTAGGTTCCTGAAATAAGGGAATTGAAATGTTAACTACATTAATAACATCATTCGAGTGGACTTTGGTGATATATGGGGACCGAGGAGGCCAACTCACATCTATCAGGCTTCTAAGTAGACACTGATATAATGTAAAAGGTCAGGCTAGCTGGATGAAATGTAGGTCTCCCAACCTTTGGAACCGGTACTATTTTCATCTGCATTTACAACATGCCATGTATTATATGATGTTATTGTGTCACATAATGTTAGCAAATAAAATACCAGACACTTATAGTAATAGTTGCTTGGAAATTTCCAATATGCTATCAGAAAGACAATAAAGTATCAGTGTTTTTTTTTTTTCCTTCTTTCCCAGGTGTTTTTATTCTAGAGAAAGAAAAAAAATCTGAAGTTTTAAGTAACAAGTAATTCATGGAATATTTGCTTGCTATTGTTACTTCAGATAGTAGTCTATGGAAATAATCTCATTAAGCATAGAAAAAAACTAAATTGCCACAATGTTTTTCTCTTAGAAAATTATTCTTTTTCCCTAATGCCAGCTGGTAACATTTTACTGACACTTTGAATGGGGCATTCTGCAAAACTACTTTTTAATTGATATTTTGAGGCCTGCATTCAGTGTTTTGTTTGATTGGCCAAATAAGAATTGAAAACTGTCTTTTACAAAAATAAGTTCCTTATCGAAAACGAATATGTCTTGGTGTTGTGACAGAGCCAGGGTCCACCACAGAGCTGATGCAGCTGCAGAGGTTCTCAGTTACCAGTTCTTGCAATCATACCAGAAAGATTTTGGACATGTTCTGAGGGTAGCAGTTACCTATTTATTTATTTATTCTCTTTTTTTGGGTGGGGGTACCATGCTGGGGATTTATCTCGGGCACTCAACCACTGAGCTATTGACCCCTGCCTTGTTTTGTATTCTATTTTGAGACAAGGTCTCACTGAATTGCTTAGCATCTTGCTTTTGCTGAGGCGGCCTTTGAACTTGCAGTTCCCATGCCTTAACTTCAGATACCCATTTGTTAGAAGGGATAGGAAAAGGGAAAAAAAAGAACACACTCAAGGAAAAAATTGCATCCTTTCAGAAAAGAAGGATGGCACACCCCTGCTGTCCTCTAATTTTCTTGGAGATCACAGTGAAGTTTCCAGAGAGTCCACCCAGGTCCTCCTCTTGACTTTTGACTGACAGCAGGATTGCATGAGACGTTCAAATCCTTACTGGCCAGGGTAAAGATCAAAGGCAATTCTGGTTCACTTTGGCCCATGTTGACTAGGGTTAATTGGAACTTGTTCTAACAGAATTTATATCTAGGGTAATTTCCTCCTGATAATCTCTCCTTGACTTCTGAAATCTGCTCTGTGAAAAGATCACATAACCCCTTCCCTACAGAGAAACTTGTGTTCTTGTTGCCTGGCAAGGAGAAGTCTTTCAGGCCTACATTTCTCCTGCATATAATGGTTGTTTGCTGAAGAATGTAGCATAGCTTATCCACTTAAGCCAGACAGGGTTTCAGGTAAATTGTGTTTTGGAAAGAAAAAAAAAAAAAAATATATATATATATATACACACACACACACACACACACACATCAGAACAGTAGGCCCAGTTTATAGAATTAGCTTGATAACCTCATGTTCCCACTGTTCATGTCTCTTTGTTACCTATCAGTGTCAGATTTGGTTTGCCCATGTTATGTGTATGTATTAGAAGTATATGTTTTCATTGAGTTATGAATTCATGTCAAATGTATTGACAAAACATTTTTTTTTAATATACAGTATTTTGACAATAGACTACCCCACACAACTTGAACTAATTCAGACTCAGCAATGCATTATGTCCAAGGATACTGTTTGTGGCAATTAGATTTTTCTTTTTCAAGGAGTTTGGTTAACACTAGAATCTAAGGACTTCTTGGATAATCTGAATTAGAAAACAAATTTTAAATTCTGATATGAAAATGCCTAAAAAAGAAAGGAAGGAAGGAAAGAAAAAATGAAGGAAGGAAGAAAAAAACTTACTTCTGCAAATGGTGGCCAACACCTATAATCTCCAGCTACTCAAGAGAATGAGGCAGGAGGATCACAAGTTTGAGACTAACCTCTGCAATTTAGCAAGACCCTGTCTCAGCATAAAACAAAAAGGTCTGGGAATGGGATTCAGTGGTAGACCACTTGCTGGTTTGTACAAAGCCTGAGGTTCAACCCCCAATACAAAAAGAAAGAAAGAAAGAAAGAACGAAAGAAAGAAAGAAAGAAAGAACAAAAGAAATAAAGAATGAAAGAAGAAAAGAAAGAAAGAAAGAAAGAAACCTACCATAACCTACCATATTTTTAATGTATTTTTAAGAAAAATGCAGAGAATTTTTAAGGACATTAACTTTAAGGTAATAGTAACTGAATCCAAATCATATAGATAGTACTTTTTTTTTTTTTCTTGTACCAGGGACTGAAACCAGGGGTGCTCAAGCACTAAGCCAGGTCCCCTTCCCTTTTTAAAATATTTTATTTAGAGATAGGGTCTCACTAAATTGCTGAGGCTGACTGTGAACTCACAATTCTCCTGCCTCAGTGTCCCAAGCAGCTGGAATTTCAGGCATATATCACCACACCCAACTAGATAGTACTTTTTATTTGTATAAGAAAGACTAAAAACTTAGTGTCCAAATGACTGAGGAAATTGTTTCTTTTGCAATTCCAAGAGATGTAAGCAAAGTAACTTTATATACTGTGTGTGTGTGTGTGTGTGTGTGTGTGTGTGTGTGTGTGTGTGTTTTCAAAGCATACATCTCTATCTTTCAAGTTTAGGGCAAGATGAGTACCCCTTCATTCTGTCTCTTCAATCTTATAAAAATAATATGAAAGAAAAAATAATTTTATTTTCATCTCCTTTTTATCTATGTCTTTTACATTTTCACAGTTCTTGAACTCAGAGCACACTTACGCATGTCAATTTTCTTGATTTAATTACTTTTTACATTATCCAAGACTGGGAAAGTAACTTGGTAATAGTGTGCTTAAGTAGCATGTTCAAGTCCTGGGTTCCATCCCTAGTACCCATTCTCCATCCCCTAAAAATTGATTCATTCAAAACTTTCAAATCTTTAAAACCAGTTGACTTCTTCTACTCCATAGGAAGCATCCCACCTTCATTCCTGTATCCACCCTCTCTTATAGAGATTCTAGGATATGTATATGTGTGTGTGTGTGCACACACACGCACACACTTGTTGTCCTCATATAAAAAGTATACACTCACACATATATATGTATGTATATGTGTATACACATACATATATGCATATATAGATATATACATATACAATCTAATACCTCTAAAGTAGAAAACAGAAATTTTCAGAGCTCAATGAATGTGAAATAACGCCATATAGAACTAATTATTACCTTCCAAGCAGAGACAACTGTAAGAAAATGTAAAACCTCAGGAAACCAGTATGTAGGGCTCAAAACAGTTACATATTATAGTCATGCATATGATAGATTCATTGTAAAATAAGGTGGAAATCACTGTCCTCACTCTGTATTTCACTTGGGGGCCTCAATCTGAAAGGAGACAGTGTCACTGGAGGTATACAGTGAGTCCTCGTACCTCCATTCTATAATAAATCTATTGATGATGTACCCCTTAAAGCAAATATTTAGAAAAACAACTCATTTTATGTTCTCGGTCAGCACATTCTACAGCTTAAGGATCTTTAGAAAATGTATTATTAATACATGACTAGAATATTCCTGTTATAGAAAGTAACAATCTTCATCCTAGAAATATCCCATATGGAGATCAATAACAGATCATCTTTTATCAGTCATATTACATTTTTTCAGACTGCTGTTTCAAATGTTTTTACAAGACCACTAAAACCTTGGAGCAAAATGAATATATAGTGGCCAAGGCATTTGCCTGGGCAAGTGGCCAGAGGGGCAACCGGGCAACCCCAGCCAAGCATTTTGTGATGATGTGAAACTGCATGTAAACCATTCATTCTCTCTTTTACTTTACTCATTTGCTAGTCACTGCCTTGCATTTATTACCTTTTCCTCCCTCCCTCACCTATCTATATTTAGCTCAGAGCCCTGTTGCATAGGTCTTCCAGACTCTAGTAAAATATTTTTGTCCTATCCTTATGAGATGAACTCCAGGTATTAGCTCATAATTCTGACACATAATTCCATTATCCAGGAATCAGGATTGCATTAGCTGATACCATCTGCCCAGTCCATTGTTCACATCTTAGGTCTTTCTTTCCCAAGTCCTAACTCTTTAGAAGATGATGTGATGACAGCACCGTCTGTGCCCCAAGTCATTCATCTTCTGACCCGAGGAGGTACAACTTTGAAAGTGCTATTCATCTTGAATGGGTCAGTAGCTCTGTGGAGAGTAACATGCACACATCCTGCCTGGGAGTGATGCATATCCAGTCATCTCAATGAAATCATCAAGCAACATTTCTACTTTTTTTTCCTGCAAAGCCCAGGTATTTTCAAATGACTTCATTCTCTGAGTTTCTTCAGGGAAGCCCTTTGTTGTTAAGAATTACATGGTTGTCCTTTGGAATCAGGAGCCGGGTCTTTTAAAATGTATGTCTACTTAAGCCAGTGTCTTTCAAATTGTTTCCTTATTCCCCATGTTTTCACCCTATATGGATATATGTCTTACAACTGTGTGATACAAAGAACAGTAGATTAAACTAGAATTCAGGTGGCCTCACTTCTAGTGCTAACATTGCAAATAACTTTATAGTATTGGGTGCACATTAAACTATCCTTAGTATTTTATTTTCTTGTCTCAAAAACTAGCAAAATGGGTTGGTAATTGTACAGCATCAGAGTGTCAGTTGACTTTTAAGTAGGAATTTATCTTTTTTCTTTCATGTAAGTAAGATATTAAATGACATTTAGAAAAATGTTCCCCGAGTTTTAAAAGGAAAACACACTGTTTTTGGTTTACTTTGTCTTTTAAAAAGACAGCATTTCACTATGATGTTAAACTAAATTGTATGTTCTCCATAAACACTCTGGAAGTTATAATAATGTTATTCATTTAAAACCCTTCAAGAGCTACCATGTGGGTGATATTTAAAGATCATTGTTCTGAAGCAATAATGTAGAATGAGTTACTGAGCTATCAACAGCCTGCATTGGTGACAAACATAATTGTATATAAATGTTTTATATGATGCACAGACAGGAGTATTTGACGAGTACATGCCATTAAATCCAAATTTATTTATTGCTGTTGCTCTATGCAGGGATTTCATGTAAATGAGGTGTTTCCCTTGAATGAGTTTTTCCTTGTCAATATATTTCATTGTCAATATATTTCATTTACAAATATTAATCTGATGGTCTCATGGTTTTCACTGTTTTCCTTATTAAGGACATAATTATATTTTTTTCTCATTATAATATCACTATAATCATCACATGAAGTATTGGAAATGGTGATAGTCATCAATGAGACATTTTTACTTTAAACAGCACAACCCTGTATTCTAGAAGAATTGTACAGTAGAAATACAATGACCTTTAGATACCACACATTTGCCTAGAATAGAATTTACTTTTTCTTTTCCATTCCAGACACCATGATAAGTACTAGAAAAACAAATAGCAAAAAAAGTCTGATCACTGCCCTTCAGGAACTCACTGTTTCAGATGGGAAACAGACTTGTCAGGACAAATAGGCAGAGCATCTGCCCCTAAGGTTTTCCTCCTTTATGTGTGGGGGACTTGTTCCTGACCCTCATGGATGCCTGAAACTATGGACAGTACCAAATCTCAAATGTATTTTTTGTTTTGACACATATATAGTTATGATAAAGTTTAATCTCTAGGCATAGTAAGAGATTAATAAAAACTAATATTAAAATAGAATAATTACAACATAGTACAATAAAAATTATGTGACTATTGTCTTTTTCTCAAAATATCTTACTGTTCTGTACTAATCCTGCTTTGACCAGGTGAGATGATACAATGCCAACATAACATGATGAAGTGAGATGATTGGCATGGTATTGTGATATAGCATCAGGCTAATATTGACCTCTAGGTGATAATTCAGAAGGGAATCTTCTGCTTTGGGAGACCCAGGATCATGGAGCATGACAATACTGATGGTTATCTATCATAGAATAATGTCAATGGTTGTGGATCCTTGAAATGAAAGATTTTTTTTGTTGAAAATTTTGAAAGAACACTGTCTCTTTCATTTTAGCTCATTGAGGTATTGGAGATTGTAATTCTTTGGTGATTACACAAATGATTCTAATGCTGCATTTCATAATTTCATCCTTTAATGTTTATGCAATTCAAAACACTTTAGGCAATTTTGGGAATGTTTGCACTGCTGATGCTATTTAGTTTCTTCTTCATCATCTTTCTTTTCTTCTGTGGACGTCTCTGTAAGTTTTCCCCATTCATCATTTGTTAATACTTCTCTCTATGGCCTTCAAAATATTCTTCTATTTCTTACCAAGTATGTCAGCAAATCCTTTTTCATCAACTTATTTTTCCATGTGAATTATTTTTCTAACTTCTCCATCATTACCCAATAAGCTTTAAAAATCATTTATGATTTCATAAGTTCTTCTAGTAGACATTTACAGTTTTTATCTTTAATTTATCCTTTGCATATTTCATAAATGTTATTTTGTCATCAATAGTGAATTATTTCCAGTAGATTAGAGTCTGCATCAATAACAGGAAACTAGTTGTAGCCTCCACAAGCTGAATAATGTTCCGATCAAAGGGTTGAAGCAATGAGGTTGTACTTACAGGTAAAAATACAAGCTATATATTTTGATTTTCATGGCAAAAAGATTAAGGATGGCCAGGTACATTGTGTATTATTTGTGGGACTTTAAATTGTAATCCTTCCTCTCCCAAATATAGTTTCATATCTGAGATAAAGCATTGGTAAAACCACTTCATAAACAAAACAACTGTCATCCACATTTTTGGATTTGATGATACATGGACTCTACTCAATGCCTGGCTTTATCATATACTTTGCATGTTGCCACACAGTACCAAAGTTAACCCGATTACAAATTTGACAACCTTGTTTGAGGAGAATAAATATAGTTAGTTTAATTAATAGAGACCAGAGTGAATATTTTCTTGTCTTGTTATATGAGACTCCCTGCATAAGAGTCAACCCCATGATTTCTCACTCTGAAGCACTTCCTGCTAAATTCAAATTCTCCCCTTAGTCTTCTGAATCTAATCATAGAATGACTATCATGATTCACCAGAAATTAAGGAAACTACTACAATAAGAAAAACAAGAGTGAAGGCATAGTAAGTAAATAATGGCAGTGATGAAATAGGAGTAACTTAGAAAATAGATTAGAAAATAAAGATAACTAAAAAAAAAATCTCATATGTATGCTCTGGTGAATTTAAGAAGGCTCTTCGAGACCTATGGTATGAAAATATTAAGTAGAGAATTCCAGAAATAAAACAATTTATGTTTAATTTGCATTCCATTCTAAGCAGCATAATGAAAATGACCAGAAGGCAAAAAATAACTAAATAAGTTATGAAAAAGTAAAACATGCTTGAAATTAAGTCATTATCAGAATAATGTATTCAACATGAAAATTAGAAGATAAATGTGAGATAATTACTAATTTGATACAAATATAATAGTAACAAAGGAATCTCCAGGAGAAAATATTAATTTAGGATGTCTAGCATTTATCTAAGAAGAGTTCTTGATAAAGATGGTGAAGAGAACAGGGATGAAATAATCAAAGTACAAAAAATTTCTCCTAAAGGGAGAAACAATCTAATCCAAAAGGCTTTGCAAGCATTGTATCTTAAAATATTTACAAAGTATCACATCATAAAATAATAAGGAAAACAAAGAGTGGAGATCCTAAAATCACTTATAAATGACTGATAATCAGACCATCATTAACTCGGTATCTTAGATGAACACTGAAAAATGGTTTTTAATTCCTTGGGGCAATGATTTTCAATGCAGACTTACTCATGCTTTCACTAAAATGTTAGGAATGAATAGAATATTTTAAAACCTGAAAGAATTGAAGGAGAATTCTTGGCAAAAATCTTTGTAGAAAATTAATTGACAATATACTCTAGCAAATTAAATAATTAAACAAAGAAATAATGTGAGTTATATCATATCCTATTATAATATTTTTTATCTTTTGTCCTTATATAATCCGGTGATTATTAGGGAGAAACCATAAAAGAGAAAATGTAATCAACACACTACTATTTCTATTCCAAACTCTAATTTACATTTGTGCTATACTTTCATAATAAACCCAAGACAAATTATGAAAGACTAAATCTGGTTTTAAGAGAAGGCTATGAATAAATGTGTTTTGGAAAAAAAGGAGATACCCGTGTCCTCATCTAATAAAATGAGTACCAAGGCATAATGATTATGTTTACCTAACATAAATAGTTATTTGAATTTATAGATGGAACCAGTACAGAAAGAAATAGGATTATAGGATAATTATTTGGAAGAAGTCTGGATATATGAACAATGAGTTAGCTTTAAGTCTCATTATTTAAAATTAGACATCAAAAGATAAGATATAAACTTGATAAATCAGAAAGCTGAAACATTTTTATTTTTCTATTTATAATTCTGTAAGTGTTCATTAGATGAATTAAATGTAAGAATACTTTAAATAAATGTTTCTGGATAGAAGGTCTGGGCATGAGGGAAATTGAGGTGGTATTAATTATTAATTTTATTGCACACTTTGGTAGCATTTGATTTTTTTCAAACTTTTTTGAATTACTTTTATAGAAATAAAATAAATGATATTGCAATATGAAAAAGAGAATATTGATAGCTATGCAGAGGATTCTGTGCATACATTAAGAAAGTTATGGTTAATTTCAATTATTCTCCCTCACTATCCATTTTAAAAACCCATTTAAAATGCAAGGTCATGGATTTAGATTTTTAGTTTGAGAAAGGCTAATATACTTCCTCAAATGCATTAGGTCTTGGTATATATTTACACATTGATCAATTAAAGTTAACAAGGCTTAATGTTAATTTACCTCTCTTTCAAGAACTTCTGTTTATTCTGTTGATTAACTATTATGGATTGTTTATTATTTATTAACTATTATATGATTTTAACTTTTTTGTGGTGCTGGGGATTGTGATTTTAATTTTTTGCTGGTTTTAATTTTCCTTTTAGTAGTAATTTTTAAAATTCTGTTTTGCTGAGAAAGGACAGAAAAGATTACTTTCCTGGATAAAGTCCAGGAAAGATTCAAATCTTAATACAAAGTTTCATCCTGACTCCCATTTTAAACATGTTGGTCCATGCTTTGTGCAAATACTTCTGAGATAATGTTCTATTATTTTATTGATCAAGTGGGCTAATGCATTGATGTTGAGTAATTAAAAGAACTATTACAGGAGAGCTTTCTGCTGAGAAACCACACACCTGGAGTTAATAGACAAGATATCCAAATATTGCTATTTCTCTCTAATGCAGCAAATATTACATCATAACTGACCAACTCACCTTCTGGACACATTATTCACATGTCTAATATCTGTTGATATTGTAAGTACTAATAAAAACATATAGAAATATTTATTTTATAATTGAGGAAATACAGAATGATATATGTCATTCTTATTTAAAAGTCTTGGTAAACTGAAGATTAAGGATGAAACAGAATAAGAGGCTTCTTTCAAGGGGTTGTCTGGTCTAGCATCCAATACAGTTACTCTGCTATGTGTTTCATTAAATAATCATTTATTATGCTATCTAATTCAATGTATTTTAAATTTAGGGCACTTGTTTTTAAGATTCATTATAAGCTGGTAAAACCCTGCAAAAAGGATGTAATTTGCAAAAGAACTTATTTTTAGATTGGATTGCATGAGAATAAAGATGTTTTAAGAACGTTGGCAGATTTGGCTCCTTCGCTGGTAAAATGTGTTTTTATTTCTATATAATTACAAAAATATGTAATTTATCCTTTCAAGCAGAGACTATAGCTGGAAATTGGAGCATAGCCAAAGTGTTGAACATCTTGCAGAAGGGAGTTAAGGGTAATCCAAAAATTATACATTGGCAACTCTCACCTCTGCACCTGGAAAACTAGTTTAAAAGATCTTGGAAGGTGGAACACAAATCATCTGGGTGAGCAAAATTCGTTAGGAATAAATCAGCCTGGGCTTTGCAAATGTAAATCATTCCCTCTCTGCTTTGAAAGGAGACTTTATGATGCTTAACAAAGAGTAAATAAAGAAGGGATGCCAGATGTACTCAATTTAGGTTTTCAATGCCTCTTAAAAGAGATATTTTTATCCGGAGTATCACCTGACAGTGGGAATCTGTGCCTCCATTTAGAGAACACACAAGAAGCTTTTTGGCCATCTGGTCTAGCTACAGTCCAGCTTTACCAGAGACCACAGAGTTAGCTGCTGCCTCTGGACAAATCCATTTCTTGTTGCACGTTGATTCCCAAGAACCTATAAATTCTTGGCAGCCGAGTGAGGAGAGGGGAAACTTCTGTCAGTGATTAAAAACTGGATAGATGACAAAATGGCAGCACTGTGGATATTGTCTTGCTGCTATATGGAAAGGCTGCCTGTTTATTAAAACAGAGTCAAATATTTGATTTGTTACTTAAAATAGGGGGTCTGAGCTGATTGCGTTAAGTTGCTGAGGACCAGAAGCACTTAGAAGTGATAAAGAATCCTGAGAAATGAATGAAGACAGTAGGTTTAAACACACACGCACACACACACACACACAGAATTTTTTTGTAAGAAAATAACTTTAAAAAAAAATTGAGGATCACTTTTTTTGGGGGGGGGCTACTGAGAATTGAAATAAGGGGCACTCAACCACTAAGCCACAACCTCAACACTACTTTCTATTTTATTTAGAGACAAAGTCTCACTTAGTGTCTTAACACCTTGTTTTTGCATAGGCTGGCTTTAAACTTGCAATGCTCCTGCCTCAGTCTCCAGAGCACTGGGATTATAGGAATTTTTCACCACCGAGCCTGGCTTGAGAATCATTTTTTAAAAACCACTTTGTGATCTAATTAAGGAGAAGCTACAATAAAATGGTACAGTTGAATCCAAAGGTGTGATGCCAATAATTGACACAGAGAGGAATGTAAGAAGATTTTAAAGGAAAAAAATCCAACATTTTTGATTGAGGTAGTCACATATAAGAATATTAAATATGAGTTAAGTATGAGAATATTAAATATGAGTCAAAAAAGTCTTTTTTGAGGAGAAGAGACTGGACAAGGTGAATCAATCAAAATGCTAAAGAAAAAATAAATAAGAAAGAATAGCAAGAAAATTTAAAAAGAAAGCATAGAAGAAAAACTAGATCTTTAAGATCTTAAAAGCTGTCAATAATTAAAGCATTTTGCTGCTGGTACATGGTGAAAGGCGAGTGACTCACCCAAGATGGAAATTCAACCAAGAGATTTTATTGGGGGGGGGTGCTGCCAGAAGGGAAGAAAAGGAGAGGAAGAGAGCAGCAGAAAGGAGAGGAAGAGCGCAGACAGCTCTTGCAAACTTCAGCTTAAGGATTGCACAGGTGACATGGCGGGTGCTGATTGGCAAGAATGGGTGAGCAGACACTGTATCCATGGGGGTTGATCAAGAAAACATTTTTGACTTTGGGGCCCTTAGGCTTGGTGCTCTTCAGAGAGGAGGGGGAGGTGTAAGGGATTAAGTGATGTTCTTCTTGCAAGAGGGAAACTTAACTTCAGCAGGGAGAAATCCAATGGGGGAAATAAAACTAAAAGCAAGGTCTCCCACACACCCTACACATGAGGGAAAAGACAGTCCTTTGCAGAGGAAAAAAAAAGAAAATCCAGGAACAGACTCAGTTTATAAATGATGAGGTAATGATGTAGGAATAAGTAAGATAATGGTCAGCTAAAAACATTGGAAAGAATTCATACATCACATCACAAACTGGGTTCTATTCCAACTAGCCACAGCATTTGAATATATAAAAATCAAGACATAAATATACCTGCAGAAAACATAGAATTATTTTGTCATGTTAGAATGGAGAAGATTTTTCTTATAATATTTCAAATTCTAGTAGACATAATTTTAAAAAATATCATTAAATTTAATTCCATGGAGATAAAAATATTCTATACACAAAAACATCATCATAAGCAAAGTCAAAATAATAATAATCTAAAAAATCCATTAATTATAACATAAATGACTAATATTCCTGATACATAATGAGTTTCTACAAATAGCTAAACGAATACACAGTCATAGAAACCAAGTAAAACAATGAATAGACTGTTCATGGAATAGAAAAAGAAATTTCTTCAAGTTTTAACAAAATAATGAACCTCATTCATAACTACAAAAACACAAACTAAAACTTACTGATTCTTTTACCTTCTTAATATGGCAAAAGTGAAAATTTACTAATTGATTTGCACAAGTATGATGGGGCTCTAAGAGATCCTATTCTAAGGGATCCTAGTTTTAAATGCATATGTTAATCTTTAAGGAACTGTTTTATAACTTTAAGAAATACTAAAATACCTCTAGTCCCAGTTACTTTGGAGAGTAAGGATTGCCAGAGCCCAACAGTATGGGGTCAGCCTGGGAAACATAGTAAACCCATCTCAAAATATACAAACAAAAAGAATATTAAAATCATCATCATCATCATCATCATCATCATCCCTCATTATTACAAAATGCATCTGCTTTTTCCCTGGGCATATCTACTTGTTATTGTTAGGCTTTAGCACATTTCTCTGTCAGGCAGGAAAAATGCAGCTTATTGTGAATCAAGTGAAATATTCCATGCTTCAGAAAAAAAGTGGTTTCCCCATACTGGAGCATGAGATTTCTTTTTTAAAAATAGCATTTGACTCTCTATTTCAATTAATTCATAGGATATTCATGAAGCAATTATTTTCAGTGATGATTTTCATTATAAAGCAGCATCATTCAAAAAAGTAAAAATGGAAACATTTTTAGGAAACAAGAGAAGGGCTCTCAATATTATGTTCAACTCCCACATTTTCGGCTTAGGCTCATATGATAACAGTGTAAAAAGAAGAAAGAGTGAGAAGCACCAGCCTTGTTTTCAAATCTGGACTTACTGGTGGCTGACTACTATGGTTTAGATGTGAGGTGCCCCAAAATGATTGTTTGGGAAACAATGTAAGAAAGTTCAGAGGTAAAATGATTGGGTTATGAGAGTCTTATCCTAATCAGTGCATTTATCCCCTGGTAGGGATTAACTGGGTGGTAACCATAACCAGGTAGTGTGTAGCTGAAGGAGGTAGGTCATTAGAGATGTGCCTTGGGGGTTTATATTTTGTCCCTGTTGAGTGGAGCTCTCTTTGCCTCAAGTTTTTTTGTCCAGATCGGCATTCCTAGGCTACACCCTTCCACCATGATGTTCTGCTTCAAATTGGGCCCAGAGCAATGGAGTCTGCCAACTATGGACTAAGACCTCTGAAACTGTGAGCCAAATAAACTTTTCCTCCTTTAATTGTTCTTGTCAGGTCTTTTAGTCAGAGTAATGAAGAGCTGACTAAAACCCTGACAAATGAATCTACCAGGTACATCTGCTTTTCACTTCGGGAATTGGAAGCTCAGCAGGTATTATTGAAAAGGCAGTGGATGCTCTTGTTCCTGCACTCTTTTCCTGCCAGAATTTACTAATGACTGTGTCTCTGAATCATCACCAGTTTTCTTGTCATGTGGTCCTCATTCTGCATTCGGTTTTGTTGACTTTCTTTCTTAGATTTTTTTATTTGCCTCGAGAACCACAGCATGATATCTCATAAACTCAAAGGAATAGGTTCTTCACTGTGAGGTTTAGGGAATTTCTATTAATCTTTTGGGTGATCATCTGAACCTTTTCCTCTCCATATCCAGAAGTAATTGAACCATAAGTAGAGGAATTGGATGGGGATCAAAAATATTAATTTTTAAGAACCAATAAAACTAGGATTAGAAAATACAGCTCAGCCTTAGACTGGAATCTTGCTTCTTCTTCTTCTCCTTCCTGGATCCCCAGTGATCCTTATACAGCCAAACTACTAGAAGGCACATTCTTAAGGTGACTTTATGCTAGAGTGCTTAATGTTTCACTAAGGAGCCCACAAAGAGAAGAGCAACCTGGGGAACACAAATGTACTCACCAGAAGACTTCCTTTGGGAAAGGATGAGTCACAAGTCTGAGTGGGAGTGTAGGATCCTGGATTTTGACTCACCCTGAAGAGTGACTCAAGTCAACAAGCAGAACGCGATTAAGATGCAAATATGCTCTCTCTCAAGGTAAGATAGCAAACACTCTTTATTCATCAGCACTTTCTCTAAGGTAGCATGTCACATAATCTAGCTGATGTAAGTAACTCATGTCAAAAGTATAATATGCAGAATTGAAAACTTTAGATGGAGGAACTGAAACATGTCAGGCATGATGAGATATGGGAGCAATAGATCCATGTGAGGGGCATAGTTCAGAATTTCTGCTGCCTAGATTGCTGCATAAAGATTCTAGATTTGAGTCACAATTTTTATTTTCATTGGCCAATGTTGTAAGATAAAGGTAGCAACATCTAACATCTAGATTATGTGATCATCTAGAATCAGTGAGGACAAATAATTTTGCTTCTGTTTTTACTGGGGTGGGGACTACAGTATATTGAGTTGCTATTTCAAACTGTGCAGGGACACATTGATTTTCACCCTTCAGGGCATTTCGGGAAAATTCACTTACACTAAATTATAACAATGATGAAAATGAACATTTGATGAACACTTCTAATTGTTCCAAGTCTTAACCACTTGCCATGTGTTATTCTACTTAATATTCTTAAGTTTATCAAATATTATTAAACCTTTCATAATTAAACTGTTCTAATTATGCAAAGCTCTTTTTTCTCTGATATGATCCCCTAAAAGATAACTACCCAGGAAACAAGGTATATAAACTTATTCAGTTTGCATAATAAATATTTAGTAAATTTAATATTGTATCTATCCAATACTTAATTTCCCCACTTGAGTAGTATCATTTTTATTAATTTAGCTTCCACTCATATATGTAGCCCTTGATACTAACTTCAGGTTAATAGCAAGGAATAGGTCAGACCCTACGCTTCTGTTAAGCTACCACCTAGGTAGCAGTTGGTTGATTTGATACAGCTTATGTTTTCTATATTTTATTCCTTTTTCAGTTTGTTCTCAGAAAGCTAATAGGCCTAGCAAGAATTGATGGAATATTAGGTCTAAGAAGCTAAACTTTAATAGAGTAAATGGTCTCCCTTAAGAAAATATTACTTTCTCAGATTGATATTACCTTGAAGTGGCATGCAAGAACTCTAAGGAAAGATTGCTATGGATTACTGTATAATCTATTAAGCATTCTCTATGAATGAACTGAATGGTTGAGCAAATAACCTAGACCTATTGAATGGTCTGAATTCCAAAGCACTGAGCTATAATTCAGATGTTCCAAACAGAGTGGGGACATTAGGAGATGAATACTAACTCATTAGTTAGAATAAGAAAAACTGAACAAAAAGAAATGGAGAAATTGAACAAAAAGAGAGGACTGTAGATTTCATATTGAGTTCAACATTGCTGAACTGGCATTTCTTTTCTTTAGATAAGAAAATATATCTACAATTGTTAGAATGCTACTGTTAGTCACTTTTCTTTATAGTAAATAGAATACCTGACAAGAACAACTTAGAAGAGGAAATGTTTATTTTGGCTCATGGTTTCAGAGGTTCATTCCTTGGTCATCCAACTCCATTACTCTTGGCCCAACGAGAGGAAGAACAACATTATAGAAGGGTGTGGTAAAGCAGTACTCCTCTGCTCATGATGACCAGGAAGGAGGGACTGAGGGAATGCAGGGAAGATGAACCTTACCAGAGTATGCCTCCAGTGATCCATTTCCTCTAGCCATGCCCCACCTGCCTGTGGTTACCACCCAGTTAGTCCATTCCAACTAGGATGGATGGATTAGGTTATAGCCCTCATAATCTAATCATGCTGCATATTCCTGCATTATCACAGGAGCTATGGGGAAACATATCAGAGACAGACTAAAATGTGTGCTTTCAAGTTATTTATTAACTTGATCTAAGCTGGTAAATTTCATGCACCAGTGGTTAATTTGGCCAAGATTGTACAATTTGAAACTGAAAGAATAAAAGAACCAAACATGTTTATAAAACAAGTGGTACCTGGGAAGATATTTTATATTAACGTGGAAGATCTTTTTTTTTTTTTTTAATAACCCACACTGATAGAGGCAGAATTGTTTTACTTAGTTTAGTTCAGATTCTTGTTCAAGAGGGTGGAATTCACTCTGTTTCTGTATTGTTAGTTGAACCTTCTTGAATGTGTTATCTTGACCAGCACTGACAGATTACAGGACGGTAGAAAAGCAAGACCAGTATCAACTTTGTATATCCTTGAAATTCAAGCCTTTTATTCTTCTTAAATATGAATCCTTATAAAGTGAAATGTGTGACTCTCATATTAAGTGCCTTGGTAGAAATCACTGTCATATTCTCTGGGCCCTTCCTTATCAGTGAACCAGGGAGTGTAAACTAAATGTACACAACTGTAGAATGGGAATGACATGTAGGAAAAGCCTACCATCAAGCATTATAGAAGCAAGTCAAAGTCACAGTGAGTATGGAATGATAATATATTCCTTGGTTATCATATCTCACAGTGGATATTTTTATGTACAGCAGTGTATTTAGGCAGATGCCAAATGATAAACATTCAGAGGTGGAAGCCTCTCAGAATGTGTGGATGGGATAGGAATGGATGTTAGAATGGGCAGTGATCTCTGCTGAGTACCCTGGAATGGGGAAGGAGAAGTTAATGTGGCAACTAGTTGACAGAAGATGCTTTCATTTCATAAATTTAACATATCTTCTTTAATTGAATACTAAGTTTCAATGCTTGCGCTAGATGCTGAAAAATTTATAATGTGACTTCTAACTTAGTAGTTTTTTTGGTTATAATTTGCATGGTAACAAAATTCAATTGCCATACTTACCTATTTATTATTGTATAATGAGTCTCAATGTTGCCATTTTATTATTATACTTAAAACAGTAATGTTTAATAAAATGATGTGCTACAGTCTGTTTTGGTTTGGATGTGAGGTATTCCCAAAAAGGAAACATAAGAAAGTCTAGAGGTGAAATGAGAGGTTACACTTTAACATAATCAGTGTGTTAATCCCCTGATAGGGATTAATTGAATGGTAACTATAGATAGGTGGGTTATGGCTGGAGGAGATGAGTTCCAAGGGGATTGTGCCTTTGGACTATATATTTTGTTCTTGCTAAGTGGAGCTTGCTCATGCTCACTCTCTGTAAATGTGGGTGTGTCTGCTTTCTCATTGTCACTTCCTGAGTCACTTTTCTCCAGCACATTGTTTTGCCATGATATTCTGCTTTACCTTGATCCCAGAGTATTGGAGCCAGCTGTCTGTGGAATGAGACCTCTAAAACTCAAAATAAACTTTTCTTCCTCTAAAATAATAATAATAATAATAACTATTATTATTATTATTATTATTTTGTACCAGGAACTGAACTCAGTGACACTTGACCATTGAGCCACATCTCCAGCCTATTTGGTATTTTTATTTAGAGACAAGATCTCGTTGTGTTACTTAGTGTCTTGCCTTTGCTGAGGCTGGCTTTGAACTCGAAATCGTTCTGCCTCAGTCCCAAAAACTGCTGGGATTACAGGTGTGTGCCACCACACCTGGCCTCTAAATTTATTCTTAACAGTTATTTTGGTCACAGCAGGATAAACACTGACTAAAACATAGTATAACATCTTATGTGCATGCATACACAACTTAAAAAGCTTTAATTGCATAAAAATAATACAATGCTATATGCTAAATATTTTCAAATAAATTTTCATTCCATCAGTGTTCTGGGGACATACCAGAAATACACTGTTTTTCATAAAGAAAGTGTGACATATAGCCTCTACTATTATGGATCCAAATCTCTTTGTCAGAAAGCTTTCAATATGTTTCATGATATTGTCATATTTTCTTTAAGTCACAGAAGAAAATCACTTTTTTTTTCACTTGGTAAGTGAAGGGATGTTTTTCAAGTGGTGTGATGGAAAAATTATAATATATGAGATTTTTCCGAATTAAAATAATTAAAAACATGTTTTCAGTCATAGTGAGTGTGTCATAAGCAAAAATTTTTATTTACTATGCAACTGGATTTACATCCCTACATTAGATTCCATAAGTGACTCATTCTCATAGGAAAGGTTATTATCTGCAAGGAGAATGTAGTTATCCTCAGATCAGATTTTCATTGTTTTCCCATTTATGATTAAATATTTGTATTCCATCTTTATCTCCCAGTTTTCATTTTTTACTGCTCCATCTGGTGATCAATCATGTCTTGTGTTTTTAAATAGTAATTTGTAGAAAGCTTAAAACACGTCCATTTTTTATATTGTCAGTAATAAAAAAAAAGTATTGCTTATAGTGTCTTCTGGGGAACATATTCATGTCAAACACATCTGAGTCACTGAAAGGTTTCTGAAAAAGATAAGGTTAAAGGGCAGACATTTTTAATGCCAAAAGTCTGATCAATATAAAAAGAAATTACATTGGTGGGCTTATTTATTTTTCCTTTCTTCACAGAAACATAGAAAGAGGATTGCAATCTCACAAAATGGAAATAACTTGTACTGAACTGCTGCCATCCAGATCCACAGTAAGTCCAAATGGTTCATTCATCTTCGACTAGGTCCTGGTGCAGCCCTGTGAACTCATGTTCTTGAAATCAGGCACAAAGGCTCTGAGGCAATGCTTCACATTTGCATCCATGATTTGCTTAAAATATTCCAGTTAGCCTTTCCTCCCAGGAAACAAAGTCGGCAGCACTTGATTATTGAAAAGGGATTTTTTTTGTGATGCTTAGTTTGATGATATTTTATTAAGATTATGGGTAAGTTGAACTTTATAGAATGAATTATGGGCTATATTTCCGTTTTGATTTTTCTCCAAGGGTTGAAATTCATAAGAGACTAGGATACATTACATATTAGCTCTTTCTAAGAGTACCCTATTGCAATAGCAGGCAGAGACAGATGCCTCAGAGAGGAAGACCGCATTGTTTGAATAAGAGTTGTAAAAAGGCCAAATCAATGTACAAAAAAAGTGGACTTATGAATGCTATTGTGTACTATACCTTCTGTATATTACAGTAAATGTATTAATTTTACATTTCTCTGGTTCCAAATACAATAATCCATGTAAATCTTGGGTAAAGAAAAATATCTTATTATGACTTTCAGCAGGAGAACAGAATGATAACTAACTTTTCTATGTGTAAAATCAAATTTTGGACATGCACATACACACACACACACACACACACACACACACACACACACATACAAGTCAGCCATCACTTAAGAAATACCTATTGTATGCAGAAAAGCATTTCTGTTAATTATGGAGCTTATGAATAGATGAAAATACATTATTTTCCCTAAAAGAACAGAAAGAAAACAATGCAATAAATTTCTTTCTTAGAGTCTATACTTGGTATGAATGGCCTCTGTTTATCAACCTTCAGAAATATATCCCAGCATCCTCACATGTCCTCTGCCTCTGCCTGTGTTGCCATGGTCCTGCAGTGAAGAAGGAAGCATCAGTTCCTGCTCACCCTAGACAGGGCCTCTACTACTATCAGCCCAGTGCCCTTCTCTATTCTTGCTTACTCTGTGATAAAATGTCTTCCCAGGGCCAGGGTTCTCAGCTCATGGTAAGTTCTTACACTGGCTTGAACCAACATGAATATCAATATTTATTCATTTACTTGCAATATTGGGAAGACAACCCAAGCGGGGCCTTGTGCATGCTAGGCAAATGCTCTATCACTAAGCAATATTCCAGACCCTCCCCGCCCATTTTTTCCCCATAGTTCTGGCATCCAACCTAGGTCCTTTGGCATGCGAGGCAAGCACTCTATCACTGAGCTATAACCCAGCTTTTCAATTTTGAAATGTAACAACAAATAAATACTAGTCAGGAGAATATGTTTTTTGTTCACATATCAAAAATGATTCTCAGGCCCCTTCAGCCCTCTCTATCTAAAATAGAACTTCCTGTCCTTCTCTAAATTACTTTGGTTAATTTTTTTTTTTTAGTCATAGCATTTTTAATCACTTCTTGAAAATTTATGGAAAAAAATTAAAAACTGTATTATAGACTATTTATTTATTTATTTTCTCACTTTTTTTTAAAAATAAAAATATGCCTTGCATGGAGAATAAGCAAATGTGTTCTGTTCTGCCTTTTGGAAGAGAACATTGCTGGAACTTAAGGTGCTTCATAAATATTTGCTGAATCAATAAACAAATTAATTGGTTGGGTTTTGGAAGCCAAGGATTGAGTGAGTTGCAAATGATTTCTTAAGGACCCACTTCCAAGAGAAACCAGAGGGATAGAGATAGAGAGCAGGACAGCAAAGGGGAAGCAGCTAAATAAAGGTGTTAGTTCAGGTGAGATCCAGACACAGGTAGTTCCCAAGAACAGCTCTGAAATGTGCATTCCAGTTCCAAGTTCCTTAACTTGGCTTTTACACCTCCTGCCAGTAAGATTCATGGGTCAGGCTGTAAAATGTTCCTCCTACCTTTTTTTTTCCATTTTTATATATTCTATTTACCTTCCTTGAATTCCTTTCCTTTCTCAGATGTGATGTTCCACAATTAATCATGTAGTGAAATGGTGATAGAAGGCCCTTTATTTTCTAACCAAATAAAACATGTAACTTAAAACTGTCAAATTTGTGTACAATGTCATCAGGTTTGTAAAGCATGGCCGTATGTATTATTGATATTATTTGATCCTCAAAATAACACTTTAAACTAGAAGTAAAAGCATTCTTAATATTTCCTCTTTTCTTTACTCTTTTCCTCTTCCACATTTTGAAAAAGTGAAGTCCACATAGGTTAAATTTTAGCAGCTGAGCCAAAACTCAAAAAAGGCACTTGATTGCAGAAATTATTTATATTCTTACTGCTGTACCAAGCTGTCATATAAAGAGGTTATTCTGTCTTTATTTACTTAATCACTGACATTCTAAAAATAAGGGGAAAAAAATCAGGCCAAGTAAGTAGGGAAGAAGAAATCAAAACAGATTAATGAGGGAAATGTTAATGACGGAGAGAGTTTGGAGCCTCTCCAGCCACATGGAGTAGGGGCTGCCTTTCCATCTGTGCTTGAGAAGAGTGTGATACCACATCACCCTGATGCCACCCTCCTTTCTGTGGAGCCCCTTGAGCTTGTCATTAGAATTGCCTTTATTCAACCGAAGCCTAGTCTAAGCTCTGCATTGTACGATCTCAAGATTTCACTGATGGAAAACAATTTAAGAAATAGTGTTCAAAGAATGGTAGTGGGCGTTAATGGTCAATGATGAGTGAAAAGAAGTATTTGTTTGGAAAAAAAACAGAACCAGAAAACAACGGATGACCTACATACTAGGTAGAATGACTTTGCCTTCAGGTTATAAAAGCACTTTGTATTTATTTATTTGTTTGGCTATACTGCGAAAATAAAACACTTCTATGCAATCAAAATCTGAACTTCTGAAAAAAGGTCGCTGTTTTGCTTTTTAACTTTTTTTTTTTTCTCTTTGATGTTGTGGGTCAAACCTAGGCCCTTGTGCATGTTAGGGAAGCACTCAACCACAGAGTTACATCCCCAGCCCTCTGTAAAACAAAACAAAAATTTAACATCTAATTATGTCGGTGTTTCACAACTATAAATATTGTTGTCTCTCTGAACTCATTTTCCATATTTAAATATTGGAGACCACTGTCATATTTTAACTTATTCTTTACAAGTAAACCAAGCATAAGGATTTTGATATTTAACTTAGTGGCACATTGATATGTTTTATACTAAATATCACAAAATACAAGAAAATTACTTGATTTGATAGTGAGAAAATGAAGATGGTTTAAATTGTTATTTTTATTATGTAAAATTTTATTATATTATATATAACAATTATATATATATATATTATACTACTTAAATTATGTTTTTGGAGAGTAATTAAGTGTTCTAAGTCATTCTGCATAATTTATTCAATCTTTATTTTAACTTTTCTCAATTTTATATAAAATATGTCATTCATTTATTAGAATTGTAGAATAATAGAAATTAAGAACTGGATAGAAAATAACTATTAGTTTTATTTTGAATAGAAGATGTGGAGCAGGAGTTTTCAAACAAAATTTTCTGAAGTAGACGGATGAATGCAAGAACCAGGTCACACTGATATGTATTCTGAGGTGAAACCCTTACACATTTTTCATCATTCCTATTGTAATAACTGAGGCAACTTTGAATAATTCCTAGATTATTTCTTTTTTGCCTCCAATAGACTTCTTCAGGAAAATTGATATGCATTTCCTGGCTGTGCAATGGATTAACTTGGATCTTCTGACCTCCTTATGTAATTTATTTATTTGAGTGATTGATGTGGAGTTGAGATGTAGCCCTGCAACTTATTTTATCAAGTTCCATTTAGTGAGTTGTTTCTGTTAGAAGAAGAGGGTAGGAGGATCTGGGAATAGGATCTGGGCACTGAACAGGTAGCTGTAGCTGTTACTCTGCAGTACCCATCACCAACAGCCCAGGGAAAGACAAAAGGCAATAAGAATCCTACAGCAAATTTTTTTTCTGGGCATTTCTCCATTTTATCAAATATTTTTGAAGATATATTTTGTAATGTCTATAATCATCCATCATTTGAATATGTTCTTAAATGATTCTTTTTACTAGAAATGTAGGTCACTATAAATGATTTGAGATTGTTTCTAGTAAAGATCAAATGAAAATCTGAATGCATACATGTTTGTCTAAATGAGGCTATTTCTCTAAATTCTAAAATACTTAATTACTGGGTCAAAAGGTAGGAAAGTGTTTAGGGCTATTGAAATTTATGGCCATCCTGCTTTGTGGAAAATTGTATTAATTTTATATTCTCCTTAATAATATGTACAGCTAGAAGATCACATTCTTGACAAGTTTAAATATTAAGAATCTTCAGTCAATTGATGGGTGAAATATTGTGGTTTTTGTTTTAATTTGCATTATCAAATATATTATTTATTAATCATGCATATTTTATCTAAACCTTTTTTAACATCCCATTTTATTTTTCAATATGTTTTATGGTTTAAACAGGGGATATCCCTCAAAATTCCTATATTAACACAGCGATATTCAGAGGTACAATGATCAAATTAATAGAGCTATAATCTAATCATTTAGTCTTAATTTGAATGGACTAATGGGGTCTTAACTATAGGCAGAGGGGCATGGGGAGAGGAGGTAGTTCACCAGGGACCTGCTCTGAAAGGGTCCATTTTCCCTGATGCCTTTCCCCTCCATTTCCCACCTGCCATAGACTAAGTAGTCTTCTCTGCCATACCCTTTCACCATTATGTTCTTCCTCACTTTAGACTGAGAGTAATGAAATCAGCTCACAATGAACTAACCCTCTGAAACTTAAAATATATTTTTCTCTTCTAACATTTTCTTGACAGTTATTTTGTCCACAATGAAAAAAAAAACTGTCTAACACAGAAATTGGCACTGAGAGTTACATTACTGAGACCAACTTGACCATGTTGTTCAGCAGCCTTTGGGACTAGTTTGCAGGAAAAGTTCTGGATGGTTTGTAAAAGCAGACTGGATAAGACTTGCAATGTTGTGTGTAAAGTTTAGTGGGCAATTCTGGTAGTGACAAGAGTGAGTATGGTAAAGATTTCAGAGAACAAGGACTCTATTGCAAATTGAACTAGAAGTCATTTATGTTATATTCTGACAAAGAAGTTATCTGTATTTTGTCCATGTGCTGAGACTTTCTGAGGCTGAATTAACAAATGGATGAGATTTCAATGCAGCAAAGCATTCAGGCCATGGCATGGACATTGCTGGCAGCTTTTAGCCAGTTTCACTAAGAGAATCAGGAACAGAAACAGAGAAGGAAAATTTTTACAGACTTGTTATTTGGCAAAAAGAAAAAGAAGAAGAAGGAGAAGGAGAGGAGAAGGAGAAGGAGAAGAAAATAAAATTGGGGCTAAAGAAATTGTAGTTGTTAAAGATATTACAATCTCTACAGAGAAGTTAAGTATTTTGCATGGAAACAATGAGGATGTTGCCTTGAGAGCATCTCAAGATTCAGCAAGACCATACCCATTATAGATCCAAGAGATCTTAGGGGCACTATGCTCTCCATTGGGGACTAGGAAGTTGTTTTACCATGCTCAGCTGCACAGACACAGAGGCCACTGCAGTCATCCTCTAAGGGGCCCAGCTACTGTTCCAATTGGTGGTAAACCTTGATATTTTCCACATAAATGCTGGTTCTGTAGGAATGCAGGATGTTGAACTAAAGGGGTCATGAAGGCTTCCACTGAAATTTCAAAGAAAAGACTGTGAGGCCAGTAAATGTAGAGTGGGTGAAAATCCCTGCAGGATGCCTCTGAGACGGCAACATGTGAAGCTGTAAAGTTGAAACTCAAGCTAAAACGGAGACCTCTCTGGGTAAAAGATGCCAATAAAAAATGTGTACTGAGTACCAGGGAAATTTGCTGGCTATAGAGAAAGCCAAGATAAAAGAGAGGTCACGTGGGTTGCAGCTATAAAGGCCAAATGAGTGAAGCCGCACAAGCCCTTTGGAGATCATATCTTGCCACCATGTATCCTAAATGCTGGATTTTAATATTGGGTTTTAATATTGTTATGTTTCCATTCTTTCTCTTTATGCAGCTATTCCTCCATTTTGGAATGGAAACATTTACTCTGTGTCATTGTAATTAGATGTATGTTGCTTTTTTGCTCTTGACTGTCATAGAAGCTCATATCCAAGTGTATGCCTTGAGTCTCAGATGAGATTTTGGACTTGACCTTGGGCAATGCTATAACTGTTAAGACTATGAGATCAATTGGAAATGGACTAGTGAATTTTGTACTATGAAATCGACATGATATTTTGGGGGATCTGAGTCAGAAAGTTATGATTTAGACATCTGTGTGTTCCCCCAAAGCTATGGTGTTAATAGAGAAAAATTTAGAGACACAGTGATCAAACTATGAGATCTATAATCTAATCAGCCCATCCTTGTTTGAATAGAATAACTGGGTGGTAACTGTAGGTACGTGGAGCATGGCTGGAGGAGTTCAGTCAGTGGAAGTGGACCCTAAAAGGGTTTACCTTTCCTATGGTCCCTTTCCTGTCTCTGATTCCTAGCTGCATTAAGCCAAAGTGTTTTCCTCCTCCATGCCCTTCTGCTATGGTGCTGTCTGTGCCTCACCTTGGGCCCAGAGCAATGAAGTCCATCAGCCACCTGACCAAACCTCTGAAACTGTAAGTTCAAACAAAATTTTCATCTTGTAAGTTCTTAGTCAGCATTTTGGTCATAGTAACAAAAAGCTGACTAACATAGTATTACATAATCTGTTGATCTAGCCAGAAATGCTATATCTTTGGATTCTGTTAGGTAGATAATAACACACAAAGTCGTGGAGCTAGCAAAAAATTGGTAATATAAAAGTGATACAAGAATTACAATTATTAAATGTCACTTGTGTATTATACATTTCTGTACATTTTATATCATAGTCTATTATTCCATTTGAAAATGAGTTCCATAAAGACTACTGCTTATAAATTTCCTTGAGAAACTTCTTCAAATGCTTCCTTGTGGTATTTTTCCCCTTTTGCTACACATGCTGAATGTGTTTCTATTTTGCTTCTCTGCAACAATTTGGAAACGTTGATATAAACCCGTATTAACTACTTTAACTTCTATGGCATCAGGAAGAATGTGTTGCAGTCTCCTCTCTATATATATTGCTGATTGATTAGGTAAAGGGATATATTATAATTCTGGATGTTGAATAAAATTCTCTTCAATACATGGGGGGGGCATTTGAATACTAGGGTCATTGTACAGATATGATCTGTGGATAGCACCTCAATAGTGAGGATTTAAGCATCATATATTGTCTGAGGTCAAGAAGATTTTCTCTGGAAGTAGAGCGGAGTATAAAACATGGGGAAGAGATGTACACACAGGTACACACAGGAAACAGTGTTGACTGAAATTATACTGTTTGTTCTCTAGAAGATTGCTCTTCCAACTCTGATCCTGATCTTCCTCTGACCCTAACCATTCAAACTATGCAACTTCAGTTGTTAAAGACAACCTTCCAACTTCCTACCTTTAGCTTTAAGCCATGATTTATATTCTGTACTCATTTTCTGAGTTAAAATATGTATCTGCTTCTGTGATGTTTGTGCCTAGAATTGATCCTTTTTTATCCTTTTATTTTTAACATCAGACTTTGTTTTTGCAAGCATTTTCTCTCCACTCCTGAAACTACCATAAATTGAGCATCTGACCTTACGTGGCTGTACCCTCTTCAGCACAGTTCAGCTCTTGATAACAATGTTTCTCAAATACTATAGCAGCTGCAGATTAGCATACAGCTTTTCCAATTGAAACAGACCAGGAACCCAGTCTGACTTAAGCTCACACCTAAAATAGTTTAAGTAATACTTTGACAACAGAAATAACTTGGCCCTATCTTTTAGGATGAAAAAAAAGAGAATCATCTAGGTCAGAAAATGCATGTTTATTTTCATTTGTTACATGTGTTGGGTTGTGAATATTCTGGTTCTTTAAATCTCTCTAGTATTCACGGCATACAATTTAGGATCCAGCATAAATCAGTAGCTTAACATCAGATGTGCAGTTCTAAAAGGAGGGCCCAAGAGGAGCAGAGGTAAGCCTGGGTTGATTCAAAAATAATAATTCCAGTTGTCTATTAAGGCCAACTCAATCATGGACATCAATGATTCTAAATCAGAGTGATTACATTTTGTATCTTTCCAAAAGCTTTTTGGAATAGACAAACATTGAAATGATAAAGTGTTTCAATTAAGTGCTTTTAGGTTTTCAATTTTTTTCTTTGTTCAACATGTTTTTGTCTCTCTTTTTTTTTTTTTCGTTCTGATAAGCCTTTATTGGCTCTAAACTTTTTAAGCCAACTTTTTCATGATTTGACCCTTTTTTACTTCCTAAAGATTTATCTTCTAAGCTTCACTCTTCATATTTTTGTTCTATTAATATAAAATTCCTAGCTGTGCTCTGAATATATTATATTATCTTCCTGCTTAACACCTTGAATGCATATTTCACTTTCTTCTCCTGGGTAAATCCTACAGATCTGTCAAGGCTCAGAGAAAAAAATTCCTTAACTAGTGTTTATCAAGCCTCTAAACTCAGCAAAGTGTCTTGTACCCACTGCCCCATAAATACCAAAATCATAGTGCTTATTATGTTACCTGCCAATTATCTACATTTCATGTGAATATCTACCCCTCCCACAATATTTCAATTTAAGTGATTCTATCTTATTTAACTTTGAGTTTTCATAATGTTAAGAATAAATTAGTGCCTGGCAAGTATTTGTGCCTGTTACACAGAATTTCAACTTGATATTAACCTTTTTAAATATATGTTACAAGGAGTCATATTTATTTATCACAAAAGTATAATTCAGAAAAATTATTGATATTTACCCAGTAGTAAACAATGGAATCTAAATTTGAATCCAAAGACTCGCCTCACAGTTGTAGTGTTCTAAGATTACATAGATCATAAAGCCGCTTAGAACAGATTTTTTTTTTACCTGCCTGATATCACGTGTGTCTCTAATTTCATATCACATGGATTCAAATAAGAAATTTCCTCATGTTGTCTCCTTATTTGTTCACCAGAATAAAGAAGTCCTTTCAGATCACATTTACTCCATGCCCAAAGGCAAGGAATAGTTACCCAGACTGGTCAGAGTTAAGACCTGTCTTTGGATTACATTTTATAGAGAGAATAATCAAATCTGTATCAAACAAACTGAGCCATTTCTGATTTTGGAAATTGTGGCCTCCCAAACCTTCATTCCATTTCATGGGTATGTTTAAAGATCAAGATTTGGACTCTGGTGTCTATAGAAAGAGGTTCTTCAACTTACTTGATTATAAATATGATACCAAAATATCTACCAATAAAAATAAAGAAGGTTTTCAAATGATTTCACTCAGTTTCTTGTAATTTCACTTCAGAATATATGGGCAAAGCAGAATAGAATATTTCTGTGGTGTGCTTTACTTGTATATGTACCAACCTGCAGATCTTTCAGGAAAATCAGTGACAGATTGTGGATAAAAATTAGACAGTCACAAGTTTTATGGTAAAATATTATTATATTCTACTATTATATTTTTACCTCAATCAAATCTGACTACTGATATTATCCAGACAAAATGGTTCTGGGAGATTCAGAAAGATCCTTTTGTCTACTTCGAGGAAGGACATAACATAGCCCTGCTCAGAAAACAGCCTGTCTGTCCTGCCTAACATGAGTTAAAAAAATAACTTACAAGGCAGAAGGTCTCTTAACACAGTTGTCCCTCATCCTAGCCAAAGAAAGGAAGATCAGCAACACACAGAGGTCTGAGCTCATGGATTTCATAGCTTAACTGAAAAGGAGAAACTTTAGCCAAAATTGCTTTCTGTGAAAGACATGCAAGAATCTTTTCCATGTTTGTGAACATTCAGGAATCCAACTCAAATAGCTCCTAATATAACAAAAGAAAATACAATTTTAGGTTAAGCTGTTTGTCATTAACCATGCATTTTTGCATTGGCAATGCCTTATTCTTAAGTAGTTTTCGTCAACCTAAATCAACAGTTGGCTAGGCAATTTGAGCTCTGAATCACTCACTGACTCAAACAACCATTGATCTAGAGATTACTCAGTAAATTTCAAAATCCACTCATACTAAGAACTGACTCACAATTGAATATGGTTGATTAACCTCAAGCAAACAATGAAGAGAATTCTGAGATCATCTTAGACACTAGCTCTACACTATCTCTTTTAAAATTTTATTAATAAATTTATTTTAATTGCCTCAATGACTGAATTGTTTAAAGTAGCAGTAATCTAGAATAAAATGAGGAATGCTTTTAAGGTTATGCAAAATTATAAGCATGGAAAAAAATAATACACTATTCTTTCACACTTTCTCTGTGCATATTTGTACAAATGTAATATTTTTGTAAATATTTGGAGAGCAAGTTTCATTCATCAATCCCATTTCTATTATTTATTTCTTTAAAAATAGAAATGTTCTCTTGCATAACTTCAGTATAACAATAAATCCAGAAAATTTATCACTGAAATAACACTTGTAACTAGCATACCATCCATATCCCAATTGTTCCAACTGACACAATCATGGCCCGAATAACATTTTTTCCTATCCTTTAAGGGAGTTAGTCTAGGGTCAGATATGGTGCTCCAAAGTCATGTTTCTCAGTTTCTCTGTTTATTTAGAATATTCACACAGCTTTCCTTGGTCTTTTATTTTTATAACGACATTTTCAAAGAACAATTTTTTAAAAATGTAAGGTCACTTATTCTGTATTTGTCCAATATACCTCAGATTCAGCTCTGATTATGTCTTCCCACATATAACACTCTGTAAACAATGTTTTGTCATTCTGGGATTATCACACCTGAAAATATCTCCCAGATATTGGACACCCAATTTTATCCTCATTGGTGATTTTAATTTTTATTACCTTATTAAAAGACTGTTGATTTCTTCCACTGGTAATTTAGTTATTTCTCTTATATTCAAAAAATCAAATATAGACAGTGAAATACAAATATTCTGTCTTTCATCAAAATGTATCAACTGATGATTTTGCCTAAACCAGTCTTTACTATGATGCTTTCACAGCTCTGATTTTCCAGTTCCAAAAGTTCTTCCCCATATACCAGCTGGCTTTCTAGCAAGAAACTTCCATTCTCTTCCATTTATTTTCTTTTACATTATTAATATGTACTGAGGATATTTTTTTTCCAATCAATAATCCACTACTCTCATTATTTTGGTATACAAATTGCCCTTCAAGTTGGCTTCTGACTTAACATTTCATGCACTTTTTTCTTCTCTGATGGAACATGTTTTAAATTCTCTTATGCCCACCTTTCCTCTCTTCTTATATCAGCTAGTTATTTAATTCTTTATCTAAGTAGCCTTGGTTGAAGAATGGTACCAGAAAACAAGATTTAGTTATTGGATATACTGATATAGAATTATCCTTTCCTAAGCCCTTCCAACAGATAAAGCTGAGAAACATTGCATATATACACCCACATAATGCACATATGCATATACAAAAATTATGCATCTATCTATCCTCTATCTATTTTAGAAATCATGAGTTTATACCAATATTACCAAATCTAATTCATCTCCACAAGATTCTTTCTTCCTTTTCTCCTTTATATATTTGTAGGTTGTTTTTTCCTAGTGAATATTCTAGATCTTATAATTTGAACATAGGATAAAATATTTAAAATAGTTTTCAAATTGACCAATACTGTATTTTAACTTCTAAAACCCTAAATCTACTAAAAAGTATTTTCTCCAACATGGCCAAAGATTGATATAGTAGAGTCCTATTCTGTTTATAAATTACTTGGATTATTGTTTTTTGTTTCTCTCCTTTAGTATTTTTATAATATAACTAATGCAGGTAACTCTGTAAGTATGATTTGATCAGATAAGCACATCAGTATATCTATTAGGATTTGACCTTCTGTAATTCTGGTTGCAGGTTAAACCATCTATAGGAGGCTATTTCTATCTGGCATTATAGGCTGAGGCTGATAGGAATGCTGGATCTAAGGTGGTAGAAAACAAAGAAAATCTAAAATCTTTGAGGCTTAGGTATAACCCATACAACTGAACTTTGTAGATTGAGCTCCTAAACCATTCAAGTTACCAGTTTCACTACTGGGAATGTCCCACATCTTGAAGGTAAAAGCCCATTGAACCAAGAGGTAGAAAAACTAAAGCCAAAACTGGAGGAGTGTTGCCCTGGTTACTGACACAACTGCCAATCAGAAGCAGCAGATGGATAGCATGCATGATCTGCAGCAGCATCACAGGCCTGTCATTGATTTCCTGAGCATCAAAGACCATAACCACTCCTTTACAGGTGCCCTTTCATTTCCATTGGCAAAGTTTCTATGATCCAAGTGAACCCAGACCTATCCATGAGTTGTAAGTTGTATCCTTAAAATTCATGTGGAAACTTTAAGTGGTGGGAACTACTGGGAGAACCTCTGGTCCTGAGGATGTGCCCTTGAAGAGGATAGTAGGACCTCAGCCCTTTATTCTTTTTGTTTCTTGGCCACCATAGAGCACTTAGCTCTGCCCCATGCTTTGTCATGGTCTGCTGCCTCAACCTAGGCCCCCAAGCAATGGGACCCACCAACCATGGACTGAAACCTACAAAACTGGGAGGAAACAGTAAACATTTCTTCTTTATATGTTGATCACCTCTGGTATGTGTTACAGTAGCAGAATTTTGAGTGTCACACCATGGAAAGGGAGTCTGAGAAATATATGTCCAATTTCACTAACTTCACACCGAACAAATTTACCACGATAACCCTTGTTAATTTTTCATTCGCTAAGTTTTGACCACATTTAAATTTCAAAAAGGTCTAATTAAAAATATGTGCTTCTGCCTAACTTCAGGCAATTACTCCTTATATGGAAAACATGTCCAAATCCTCTTTATAAATCAGGATTTGTACATTTTTCCTTGGTGTTCATATCTCTTCTGAGTTACATTCCTCCTTTGACATCTTGGGACTTTAATAAGGAAATATACCATAAATACTACTAACATGTAATGTGACCTATGGTGAGGGAATGAGAAAAAAAGTATATGCACATATATTAACATTGCAAACACAAAATGAATACTTATAGCTGTTATAGTCCTTGTCTACAGCTGGTCACATGACTATAGTTTTTACTGAAAACTGTGTTTTCCAACAATACATTCCATATGCTCTCTATTCTTAGCAAGCTACTTTGTGAGTGGTGATTTTTTTATGTTGTTGTTACTAGGGTTGAACCCAAGGTTCTTAACTATTGAGACACATCTCCAGGCTTTTATTTTTTTATTTTGAGACTAAGTTGCTAAGTTGATCAGGGTCTCACTAAGTTGCTGAGGCTGGCTTTGAACTCATGATTTATTATTTGCATTATAATTCTTAATGCACCTTTATACCACAATTTCTCTCCCCCTACCCTTGGGAATCAAGACTTTATGATCAACAGGATCTAAAGTAACTGAATGGAAAACCAAATTTTGAACAGTAGATAAATAATTAAAAAAGAAAAGCCATTGCCATGCCTATTTGATGCCCATGTTTTAAACCTTGGCATTGTAAGAAAAAAACACAACATAATGGTTACTGTTGTAGATTTTTCTTAAGAAAACAGAAAGGTCCTGCAGTGACCTCAAATTTCTACTGAAAATACAACTTTTAATTGAATAGATAACACTCACTACCTATTGGTGGAATTTCTGGAGGCTATATATATTTTTATGTTTGTGTGTGTGTGTGTATGTGTGTGTGTGGGGGTGTGAGTGTGTGTACTTAAACTAGTTTCAACACACAAAAAGTTCTTCTACTTAGAATACAGTTTTATTTTAAAAAATCTCATAACACATTAGGATGTCTGATAATATAAAAACATGACTGATGCCATCTCTATGTATGAGATTAAACACTTTCCAAACCTCATTGTTCCCCTATAAAAATTAGGTGTAATAATATATTTCTAGGACATTTTAAGAGTTAGAGCTATTTTACGCAAAGGGTTAAGCAATGGGAGGCATTCAGTAAATGTTTGTGAATATTGTTATACATGGTTGATAAAAGGAAAAATTGATTTTTTAGTAAACATCTCTTTTACCTAAGGATTGGAAAATACCATGCTTTGTTTGGAAAATTGGCTATTGGTAGAGATATTGTGGGATGCATATTTAGCATTTTTTCCTACTGTTATTTGTTTTTAATTGGAGAAGTCATATGTCAAAGGCAAAGATGCTGATGTAGAAAAAGCTCATATTCTTCTTTTGAGAGAGACTTTCAGGGGAATAGTCATAGAATTGCAGATTGCTTTCTGGCTGTAATCCTCTGATTTCCCTTTTCTTTGAGCATTAATTTAGGAAACTCTAGTTATAAGTTTCTTCTCTGAGCCATTGAGGTAGAAATATTCTATGACATAGAAATATCTTTTCGAGAACGTCAGGGTTGTTCATCTTAAATATGACCATTAAAGGGTATGGTGCTCTCTTTTCCCAGGTTCCCTGGGAGGCTTGGTGCCTGATGTCCATCAGTGACAACCAGCAAACGCTGGTGACTAATCACATAGACTAACACCTCTCTCCTACCCCATGGACTGTCCCCAGCCTCCTCTAACTTCCAGTATCCTTCAGTGCTCTGCCACAAGTTCATCTCAGCACTTACAAACTTTCCTACCTTTGTTGCAAGGGACTTGAGTTCAGCCTTTCAAGTATTCCTTGCTTGTTTAACTCCATCTGCTACAATTTTCCTTTGACAGAGGCCTTAAATATCAGTTTGCAATGCAAATTTACAATTTAGCTTTATTGATGCTAAGGCTAAGGTGTATAACACTCTCCCAAAACAATTACACTTTTATGAAAGCCCCAGGGGTAGTTAACTATGTGGGCAAGGAGAAAAACATCAGTTTCAAATTTATATGTAAAAACTAATTTGGTTTGACAGCTCATAAAAAACAGCCAGCGACCTAACATTTTTTTTTGTCACTCTATCAAAAGAAAAGAGTTGAACAGAAATATTGAAAGATACTAAATAGGACACTATCATTGTATTGCAACTTGGATTTTTTTCCCCTCAAAATTTATTGTAATTGGCTTCTTAACTGTCATCCTATATTTAAACATCTTTGTTGGTGTTGTAATAACACACCTCTGTGCCTAAGGATTAATTCTCTGGGTTGGCTTCATTATCAATTTCTCTTCTGTTTTATCATATTTTTTTTTCTTCTTTGGTTTGTCTATTTAATCACTTTGTCCAACTTTCATATTTATAACAAATGACTTTTACTTTTCTTACCAGTGGCTAATTTTTTACTTCATGTATTTGAGAAGTAGAAGTAATACATATTATGAAAAAATAAGATATACAATGAATATGAGTAGGTAATACAATGAATATGACACACTTTCTGTCCTAAACTTTCTGATAATTGAGGGAGAAGTAAATAAATGCAATAATAACATAGTACAGACTGGGGATGTCAGTCAGTAGTAGAGCAGATGCTTAGCATGTGCAAGGCCATGGGTTTGAGTTCCAGCACCCTGGGGAGAGTAGGTTTTGCTTATTTACTTTAGCTGGATTATGGAAAAAAAAAAACCACATTGAACAAATAATCTCATTCCAGCTTTGATTGTGGTAAGGGTAAATGGGGACGGGTAGTAGATATAAGTGGATGAATGAGAATACACATTTTTTTATGGTGAGTTTAAAGTTGACCCTGAATCTGAGAAAGCTGGCGAGGTATTTTGTACTTGGAAACAACTGGCATAATCCCATTTAGGATTTAAAAAGTATATCTGGCTTAAATATGGAAAATGATTTGGAGATTTTATTTGGGGTTTTATAAAACTCTAAATTTACCTTAATTATTATTGAGCATCTCTATTTACTCTGGCTACATAACATCAACATCATCACTAGAAAGTGAAAATGTTTGAACAAACTAATAATTATATTGTCTTGTTATTATATATTATTATATTTCTATATTGGTATTTTTAGGGGAAAAGTCTCAAAAGTTATAAATATGTTCTAGCCAAAATCATCCAGGGATAATGATTTTAGTAACGTGCCCAAAGTTAAGCCAAGTATTTTGTAGTGACAATGCACTATATTTGGTTTGCTACAGTGAATATTTTATACTTAAAATTAAAAGAAAATCAAACCTATTTCACTCACAAATATCTTTCTGAAGGGGATTTTATTTTTTTAATGGGAATTGAGAAATATATTTGTTTTGCATTGCAGTACAGGGAAAGTGAAAGTTGGTCAATGAGGCAATTCATGTTTGAAATTGATTCAGCAAAAGCAGGAGCCTAGAGCAGGGATGAGGAGATGGTGGGTATGAAAACATACTTGCCTGTGGATTGGCTAAAACCTTGGGGAGATATTTGGACTTTTTAGATTTTAGAGCAAAGCTTTCTGATATTAAGGTGCCATAGTCCAGACACCTGCCTTATATTGTATAGTACTTCATATTTTGTATTTTTCAAGTATTAAAATGTTGACCCTTATAATAATCCTGTTGCATAGTTGGGGCAATATTATTTTTGCTTTACATAATTAATTTTTAACCCTGGTATAAAATATTTTTAATGAGCTATGGATCTGATTCCAAAATTTATATACTCTTATTTTTCAGTTGAGCAAGTGCTTAAAGCTAGTATCACAACGTAACTATTTCCTCTCCCTTAAACAACATATTATTTCCACAGAGGTGTACAAAAAGCTTGATACACTAACATTTGTGATTGTCATTTATTATATTCAAGTACATCTATATAGTGTAGGAGTTGATGGTTAGAAAAATGAGTCCATACTGTATTCTATTAGAGTATAGATACCTTTCATTTACTGTTTTAGATCTACCCTTATCCACTTTCCACCCTGCTCTGTGGTCTCTGATATAAGCTGATCCAATAGCTTGCTTAATGGTGCCCTTGCCCTCTGGCTCCCCGTTGACTTAGATCAATGGGAGACACTTGCAAAAGCTCAGAGGATAGGAGATGAAGCCTGGCTATATACTCCAATGGCTCCTTTTTACTAAGTTACCATGAGTTAAATGCATCCCTGTGTGATTTCTCTGAGCTCTGATAACTACTTCATCCTTTCAGCACTAGGGGGAGTGAGGTTTCCTGCTATAGCTAATCTGAGTAAATATATTTTTCCTTATTTCTTTTCTCAAAAATTTTCCACATTTTTATGAATTGATCCATTATTTAAGTCTTTTCAACTGATCTGGTTTGAATATTTCTGATGCGAATTGCCATTTTATTGCAGGAGCATATGGAAATTGTTACACTAGTGTCAAGGATGTTGTAGTAGGAGGCAGAATGCAAAGTGTTTAGGAGAGGACAGCCTGGGAAACCAGCAGCCTCATTTCAAGCCCAGCTCTCTGCTGCCCCCTATGTGGTGTTCAGTGTGTTTCTTATTGCAACAGTCCCTAGATTATATATGCATATTGTAACATGCATTAGAGCACTGTACAAAAATATAATCAGTATTACAAATATAAGCCACATAATTTTATGATTTTAGTCGTCATCTCAAAAAGAGCAAAAGAAACAGGTAAAATTAATATTTACCCAATATAAATGTTTATTCAACTCAATTTATTCAAAATATTATCATTTCAACATACAATCAGTATAGAAATGATTCAGGATGTATTTTTACATTTTTAACACAGAAGTTACTTAAGGTCTAGTATATAGTTGTACCAGTACACCAATATATCTACAGCACTTTACATTGTGAAGTAGCCACATTTCAGAAGCTGAGGGGTCACACCTGGCTGGTGGTTCTATTATTGACCTTCACAGTTTATTCCTTCTTTTAACCTACACCTATTTAAACAATTAACTTGATTAACCACTTCTCTTAATTCTTCCTGGTGAACAAAATATGTTTATAGCATCTGAAGTTTCAGATTCACAAACAATATTTTTACACATCCATGGATATCTTCTCCCACCAGCTGAAGTGCAGGCTAATGTAGAATCAGTTGGAAGTTTTCAAACATATTTATGCTAATTATATGCAGTTGCAATAATTTAATTTGTTTATAAGCCAATGAAATATCAGTAGGTAAACAAATAGAGTTATTTCCACAAAATTAGGTTAAATATGACTGGAGTTATAACTCAATGGTAGAAGTACTTGCCTAGTACATGAAAAGCCCTGGGTTGGATCCTGAGTATATAAAAACAGTATATCTATGTATTAGGCTAAATGTTTAGAATAGATGCTTTGGAAAGAAGACTAATTTTTTTTTAAATAGATGGAGTAGTGAGAGATAAAAAAGTATAGAACAATAATCAAAAGCTAGAAAGATTTTATATTCAGGCCACTTGGTGAGTGTTGGTAACTTTTAGTCAAAGAAAATGAATCTGAATATCACAGAGCAAATGTGTGTTTAATTTTTTAAAAAAAGTATAAAACTTCAAAATAAGAATGTACAATAAAAATCTTGACATTGAATCCATAAACTAATAAAAACATTTTTCTATGTATAAAGTATAAAATAAAGTGCTCGGAGTTTATTTGTTACATTTTAATGATTCTTCATTTTAACTATTTTTTGATGAACTGAGCAGAGTTCTTCTACAGCAAGCCTCATGAGGGCAGGTGTCAGATTCATTTTGTTTGATGGTATATTCTTAGTGCTAGAATGGTGTTTGGCTCAAAGTAGATGTTCAACAAATGTTTGTTGACAGATTGAGTGACTCATTATTTCCATATGGCACCTCCTACCATGCAAGCCGGTTGGTTTTTCAGTTTATAGTCTGCTGTCAAATTTTTAAAAACATTGATATTGTTTTATTTACAACTGACATAATTTTATGGCCTTTTTTCCCTAAATGAAACATTTCTAGTCATCCAGCAGGAGAAAACTCATGCAGAATTTAACTCAGTAAATTTAGATGTGATGTTTTATTAGAACAATGCCTTGCTGAGGGAAATGGAAGAGAGTAAATACAATTTGGTCTATCTTTCCCTGAGAAGGTCAAAAAAACTTGGTTTTCATATGTTGTGGGGAGCTGTGAATAAATATCTAACAAGGCTCATCTGGATTCTCAATCTGTTCATCAAAACACCTAAATTCATTTTCTTCCTAAACACTCCTATTCACAGACATTGGCTGTAGCTGTACACATCAACTAACTTGCAAAATTTTCTGAAAATAGCCAGCAAATATGTAAATCGTTACTGAATTTACCCCCACTAGCCTACACGGATGGTGATTTAGTTACAGCATAGCTAAAAAGATGTGAAGTGTTTAAGTTAGAAATAGGATCCTTCTTGAGAGACTCACCCATATATAATCACTTTTTTTCATAGCTCCCAAAATATGTCATTTCTAAGGTAAACTTTTAATTAAAGTTTTGCATATATGAAAATGCATATATCAAAAGCAGACAGCTTGATGAATTTTCTGAAAGTGAATGCTCTGTAAATAGTACCAAGGTAAAGACAGTAAATTACCAGCCGCCCAGAAGCTTTTCTTGTTTGTGTCTTCTTCTAGTTACCACCTTTCCAACAGTAATTAATATCTTGACTTAGTCAGTACCTGTATATAAACTTTATGTAAATACAATGACTCAGATGAAGTCTATTGTATATGACTTCCTTGATTCCGTAAATGTTTTTGATATTCAAGTATGTGGCTGTAGTTTGTTTATTCTCATTGATGGATGTTATTCCTTCATGTAAATATACTACAATATCTTTTTTTATTAGTTGCTCATGACAATACAATGATCTTGACATATCATACATTTGAATCAAATGGGGTATAATTTCTCATTTTTCCAAGTGTACAGGTTGCAGAATCACATTGGTTATACAACCACGTATATACCTACAGCAATTTCTTCATCTGCTGTAGTATTGCTAGATATTTGGATTGTGCTCAGGGTTTAGAAGTTATGACACCATTGCTCTGAACATTCTTGCACATGTCTTTTGGTGAACAGAAGAGCACCTGTCTTTTGGGAGTGGGGATTCTAGGCCACAAGATGTACTGTCAAAGTCCACACTGCAGTACAAAATCTTCAGGACTGACTCTCTTTACAGAAAACAAAAGAAATGTTGTGATATTAGGAATTTCAAATAGTTGGTAATATTTAATATTATATATACACATATATTTGCTAATTTCAAATTAGATTCTTTTTTCCATTATTTACTGGTGCACTATAGTTGTACATAATGACAGAATTTATTGTAACATATTCCTACCTGATTAAATTCTTTAATTTACTTCTCATAACAAAAAAAAAAATGTGAGCTAATCACTAACACTTTATGTTTTTTGTTTTCTAATTTAATGTTGCTTTAATTTTTAAAAAATACAATAACATTTACTAATAAAATTCAGATTAATATTAAGAATATATTGTGAATATAATTTATGTCATAAATATGTCAGGACTTATATTTGTGATAATGGAATTGTGAATTTTATTTTGCCTTTTGACCGTATGTGGTCAAAGACACCATCTTGTCAAATTTGTTTTATATTATTTAGAAATAGACTTTCTCACTTCAGAAAAAACATGAAATGTTTGTTCAGCTGTTTCATTGCATATGCACACATACACACACATACACACATACACTCACAGTTTGCTCTCAACAACATTTTAAAATTTCTTGTACATAAAGTCGTTTCTATGCATATGTGTAGTTTAGAAATTCTCAGTGATATTTTAAAAATCTCTGTGAAATATACCGTAGACAGCCTTGTTTTGTTTTGTTTGCAGTCTCAGGGACTGAAACCAGAGGTGCTCTATCACTGAGTCCACATCCCCACTTTTTAATTTTTGAGTCATAGTCTCACTGAGTTGCCCAGGCTGGTCTCAAACTTGTGATCCTCCTGCCTCAGTCTCCTGAGTTGCTGGGATTACAGGAGTTCACAACTCTGCCTGGGGACAACCTTGTCCTAAAAACACTCTCAAGAAAGAGTGTAAAACTTAATTTGAAATATATTTATATTTTATTAGTTAAAGCACAACCATCCTAAAGCTTTTTTAAAAATATATTTGTATTTGTTCTTAGTTATACATGATAGGGTATAATACATACTATATATATATATTGTATACGTGGTTGTACATGATGTAGAATTATATTGGTCATGTAATTAAATAAGCATCATAAGATAGTAGTGTTCAATTCATTCTATCTTTCCAATTTCCATTCCCCATCCCTTCTCTGCATTCCCCTTTGTCTAATCCAAAGTATTTCTATTCTTCCCTATCCCTACCTCTACTGTGAGTTAACATTCACTTATCAAAGAAAACATTGGGCCTTTGGTTTTAAGGATCTACTTATTTCACTTAGCATCTTCTTGAGTTCTATCCATTTATCAGTAAATGCCATAATTTGCATTCTTCATTATGGCTGAGTAATATTCCATTTTGTAATTATACCACATTTTTCTTATCCATTCAGCTGTTGAAGGACACCTAGGTTGGTTCCATAGCTTAGCTATTGTGAATTGAGTTACTACAAACATTGATGTGGTATTGAGCTACTATAAACACATCACTGTAGTATGCTGATTTTAAGTCCTTTGAGTATAAACTGAGGAGTGGATAACTAGGGGAAATGGTGGTTCCATTCCAGGTTTTCTGAGGAATCTTCATACTGCTGCACCAGTGGTTGCACCAATTTGCTGCCCTAAGAGCAACATGTGAGTGTACCTTTCTCCCTACATCCTTGCCAACGTTTATTGTTGTTTTTATTCTTTTTTTTGTTATAATTTTAAAAAATATTTTAAGTTGTAGTTAGGCACACAATATTATTTTTATGTGGTGCTGATGATCTAACCCAGTGCCTCACACATGCAAGGCAAGTATTTGACCACTAAGCTACAGCCCAGCCCTACTTATATTCTTGATAATTGCCATTCTAATTAAAGTGAGATGAAATCTCAGTGTAGTTTTGATTTGCATTTCTCTAATTGCTAGAGATGTTGAATAATTTTTCATATATTTGTTGATCAATCATATTTCTTCTGTGAAGTGCCTATTCAGTTCCTTTGCTCATTTATTAATTGGATTATGATGTGTGTGTGTGTGTGTGTGTGTGTGTGTGTGTGTGTTTAGGTGTTAAGTGTTTTGAGTTCTTTACAACCATCCTAAAGCTTATAACATCTCCTAAGACATAAACGATGTTCGAGCTTACAATTTTTAATTTTTTGAAACTTAAGTATCAACAAATCAATCTTTCTTACAGAGGAGAAGGCAGCAAGTTATTACTGCAGATTGATTTCCCTATATCCTCTAGTCCAGGTTTGCTGACATCACATGCACCCAGGGTAGGAATTATCTCTCTGTTTTTATTTTTTAATTTAGAGAAACTAACATATATCTTGAAACATCACCAAAGTGGCTAAACTGTATTGAATCAAAATGTCTTCACTTATTTCTAAATTTAAGGTTTTAAATTATCTAATTGTCAAATCTAGCTAATAGCAGTTTGTTTCTTCTTTGACTTTGCTGATGATCTTTCTTCCTTGAAACTAATTCCTAACAGTGGGTTTTGCAGTTCTCCTTTCTGTATTTCTACATACTTCTGGGTCTAAAATCCTCTGTTGTGTTACTGTGCTAACATACTCCTTCCATTCAAATGTTTTCCAGCACTTTGACCTTAATCACCTGCTCACTCCATATGCTTTTCTGTGGCATTGACAATCGTGCTCAAAAACATATATGCAACTCTTCCTGAAAAATATTTTTAATGTATTTAATGCATTTATAAATATATTTAATGTACTTATTTACTTACATAATCATCTTCATATCCCATTTTTGCTTAAAATTCAATGTAGTTCTGTGTTTTCATTTGTAAAGTAGAATTACCTCTTTCGTTCTTATTTTGGCTAATGATACCTGTTATGATTTGGATGTGAGGTATCCCTCAAAAACTCACATGTGAGACAATGCAAGAAGGTTCAGAGGAGAAATGATCAGGTTGTGAGTGTCTTGACCTAATCAGTAAATGAATCCTCTGATAGGAATTAACTGGTAACTGATGTGGTATGGTGTGGCTGGAGGAGGTGGGAATTTGGCATGGTTTTGGGGTATATATTTGTACCTGAAAAATTTAGTCTCTCTCTATTTTCTGATCACCGTGATGTGAGCTGCTTCCCTCTGCCACCATCTCTGTCATGATGTTCAACCTCACCTTGAACCACAGAATGGAGCTGGCCTTCTATTCACTGAGGAGTGGGATAACTAGGTAAAATGGTGGTTCCATTTCAGGTTTTCTGAGGAATCTTCATACTGCCTTCCAGAGTGGTTGCAGCAATTTGCTGCCCTAAGAGCAATGTGTGAGTGTACCTTTTTTCCCTACATCCTCACCAACATTTATTGTTGCTTGTATTCTTTCTTTTTTGTTATAATTTTTAAAAATATTTTTAAAATTCACTATTCACTAAGACTTCTGAAACATGAGCTCTCAAATAAATGTTTCCTCCTCTACTGTTGTTCTGGTCAGATCTTTTAGTTACAGCAGTGAAAATAGACTAAACAATACCCATGTTTGCCTGTATTAGAAATTTTAAATTTTTCATTATTTATTAACACTTTCTCTCTCATTTGTCTATGTTCAAACAGTTTCCCTCTCTTACCCTCAATTTTTATTGCTAAAATACTTCATGATCACATCATTTATTCAATGTACTACTGTAATTTTATCATTACTATTTTGAAACATCAATCTCTAGTTTCTTTCTCTACACATTAGACATTGCCTTTTATCTATTGTAATAGGAAAAATATACATTTAACCAACATGGTTTATGCCCATACATGTAATGTTGGTTAATTAGGATACAAAAGAAAATGGCACATGATAATGTCTGAGGACTTAAGGAACTCACATTTAGAGGGGAGACCAAGTTGTAAATAACAACAGACCCACTGCAAGCTGACATAAATTTCATGGGAATTACAAGAAGTATTCATTTTCTCAGCCAACAATTTATTGAAGAAGTCTTCTGGATATTTTTCTAAGCACTAATACAGAACTGATCTTGACAAAAAGATTCCTAAGCTTATGAGTTTTATTTTCAATGACAGAATATCTAGGAAAAGAAGGCTTCTTGGGAGATGATGACATAGAAGCAGAGTTTTCAAATCATTATTTCTTTGGGTTGTAGAAGGGAAAAGATTTCTTTCCTCATCCATTGCTAGGGTGATGGCTGAGACTCCTATAACAAAGGACAGAATAACAAGGGAAAAGCGTACACATTGATTTAATGTAAGTTTAACAGGACACAGGAGCCTTAAGAAATGCAGACCCAAATAAAAAGGTGGAAATTTGTACTTTATGGACAGTTGTGCAGAAATATGTTTGGAAGACAAAAGTGTTAATAGATCTAATAGTATAAATAAGCAGGAACTGGCAAGGTGTTGTGTTCTTGTGTGATTTTTTTTTTCTTTTGTGTACATAGACATCTCTGAAGAAGATTACTTTAATTCAGGGAAAGTCTAGTTAGGATTTATGGCCACCTTCAGGGGAAAAGGTGAGAGGGGAAGGTGAGAAGGGCTTTCCTGTTACTACTACTATTACTCCCTCCTCCTCCTCCTGCTTCTCCTTCTTCTTCTTCCCTCTTCCTCCTTCCCTCTTCCTCCTTCTTCCCTCTTCCTCCTTTTTCTTCCTCCTCCTCTTTCTGTTTTTCTTCCCCTTCTTCTCAAATGCCAAGGGGCCTACAGTAGTTTGAATTTGCAATGACCCAAAGACCCATGTGTTCAATGCCTGGCCCCTAGATCATCGTGCTCTTGGGAGGTGGTGGAACAATAGAGGAAGGCCTCATGGGGGGGGTCTTAGTTCACAGAAGGCATGCCTTTGAAAGAGATAGTGTAGCACACTCTCCTCTTTCTTTCTCTCTTTCGCTCCTTGGTCATCAGGAAGTGAGCAGCGTATCCTACCACACTTTCCCATCATGAGGTGCTGCCCTACCACAGACCCAAATACAATAGTCTACTGCCATGGAATGAAGCCTTCCAAGTTGTGAGTCAAAACAAACCTTTTCTCTTTGTTTCAGGTACTTAGTTGCATTAATGGAAAGCTGAATAATACAGTGCCATATTTTAGGTAGTATGTCTTAAATACATTGTAGTTATGCTTAAATTAATCAATCTATCTATAGATATAGATAGATAGATAGATAGATAAAAGGCTTAAAGATGACTATGATATATAATTATCACACATATATATACACATATATATTTACATATCAGTTACAATATTTTCTGTTGCTTAGTTGAAATTAGCAAAACTAAGACCTTATAATCCACATCTGGACACATACTGATCTCAATGGACGTAATGAAATTCCCCAATTCAAAGTCTTTCTTAATTAAAACATTCTGAGATTCCCTTCAAGATTCCTTTTTTGTTGTTGTTGTTATTGAATCAATCTTTTAAATAATGCTTGATAATGATTCCTTCCCACAACCTAGATCAGAAAATGAAGAAAGTCAGAAAATGATATTTCAAGGTTAAGGGCAAATAGAAAGTATTTTGAACATCACTTCCTGTTCTTTAGGAATATGACTTCACAGGACATAGCATGCTCAAGAAATTTAAACACAGCCCCAAGAGTGGAGTGCAGAGATTCTTATTATCAGCTTTAAGTTCAGACTGCAGAAACAAAGCTTCTTATTTGATACTCCCAGAACATGTCAGAATGCCTGATATAGAATAGAATCTTAGTGTATATTTGTTTAATTAATATCAATACCTAATATATTATGATTCACCCCCAAATAATTGCACTTTGGGTTTATGGTTCAATATATCTTTCCGAGTAAAAGGTAAGAGGTGAATTCTTTGCTAATAGTACTTCTTTATGAAAACTGTGGCAGTTGAGAGTGAATGATTTCCAGGAGATAATAGAAATAGTTGGAACAACCCTTTAGGCTCTTTTCTCAGCTGTTCCTGGAGGCTACCTGGATTTCTAAGATACTCAATGTCTGAGGAATGATTATGAAGGTTAGTTCATCTCAAAATGCTTGCTCTGTAACTGGAGGTTCAAATTTGAAAGAAAACAGTAGGAAATTCATAAAATGTTAGAGCAATGGAGAGAATATTTTTGTATCATGTGAACATCTGGCATAATTATCAGCCATGGGTGGGGGTGATTGTAGGAAGGAAGAATGATATAGTGAGAGGTAAAGGGATAGATCTCATGGATTTGCTTTCAACTTTTTACTCCAATATTTAATATCAAGTGGTCCCTGACAATTTACTAAATCTCCACGGGTGCCAGTTAGTTTGTCTTTATGCCTGTAATGTACAGTTCAAGTATTAGACACTTGTGGAAAATATAACATGGCTTTAGTAAGGATAAGTTCCTTACACATGTCATATACTCAGTCATTTTCATTCCCCTAGGTAATACTTGGATTTCATGTATATCTTTAGACATGTGACTGCAATTCTAGGAAGTACAAGCTAAGTAACATGTCTAAGAGCCAAGTCATGCTAACTGAATATCACAATGTCAAATACACAATATTCATATTTGAGCACTTCCAAGGGTCATAAGGAAAAAAATCACATGTATTGAGAAAGTTCATCATGTTCCCTCTCAGTTGTTACTAAAAAATCTTGATTTTGAATGTAGATTGAGGGTTTATAGTGAAAGTCCATCTGGTTTATGCTTACTTTTTTTGTCTCAGGGAAAAACAGGGACTCTAAAAATAATATTCATACAAGGTGGTCAGGAAAATGGCCAGAATTTCCTTTCCTGCAAATTTTAGTACAAGTTATTTTTTATTATATATCTTTTTGGATAGCAAACTCCAAAACTGTGTCTGTTATTTTCCATGTTGTCCTCCATCTTGTACCCTATATGACATAGTATCCTATGAAGTTTCTCACAGAAGTTGATCAGCTTCCCCTTTTTAAGTTCCTTCAGAACCCTCTGGTGTTTGACTCTCCAATTGAAAATATAATTCAATTTATTCAAAGTGCCAATTAAATAATTATCCTGTTTTCTTAGGTCTTGCTCTTTGCTTAATTTATCCATTTCTTATTTTGTAAACTGTTACTTGGTTTGAGTATAACTTTTCCTGTTTTTTTGTTTTTTTCCAGGAGGGGAGGAAGGTATCAGGGACAGAACCCCCAGCCCTAGTTTGTATTTTATTTAGAGACAGGGTCTCACCAAGTTCCTTAGTGCCTCGCTTTTGCTTAGGCAGGCTTTGAACTCACTATCCACCTGCCTCAGCCTCCTGAGCCACTGGGATTACAGTTCTATGGGTTTTTTTTTAAAAAATATTTCCAATAAATCTTTTAGAGTTTTTAATCTCCAAGATGCTAATTACTCTGCCAAATACAATGTTAGGAATTTATTTAATTCTGTCCTTCAGGTGGCTCCCATTTTTCCTAATGGGGGACAAATGGAATAGCCTGTTCTGTAGTTGTTGAGATAAATATTAGGAGTGTTTGTTTGATATCAGTTATAAACTATTTCATTATAACACAGTTGTAACACAGTTAGCCTTTTTCTTACTTTTCTTTTTGGAGTTAGGAAAAATTTATTTGGACAGATTCACTATTCATCATTGGTTTTCTTTTATAGCCTTTTAATATACCTACTTAGATAACAGTATTCATTGAAGATTCTGTAAAAAGAATTTTTTTTCTCTTTTTAGGAGAAACAAGGTTGAATTTATCTCTTAACCTTTTGAAGATGTGATATCAAATGCTAATTCAAATGATGACTCACTACTTTTGAAGTTGAAATGATTTAACTTGTAACTTTATCAGTTGAAATACTTGTTTGCTGGATAGTAAAACCCATTATGCCATTGTTTTAATTATCTTAAATGTTAAAAATTGGTTCCAAGCTACTTTGTAACATTTTCAACTCAATTATATATATATATATATATATATATATATATATATATTAGACATTTGTATATTCCTGGAGTGGGAAGAAAAAAAATAACCTCTGCTCAACTGTGACAAAATTGTAGTTATCAAACTTTGTATTGATTTGTAATGAATAAATATGAAAAGTATCTTTATTGTATCAATTTTATCTTGTCGTTATAACCTTCACCCTTTTGCAAAATGAAATGTAATATACACAGAGTGTATGAAACATAAATATAGAGCTCAATGATTTATCACAAAATGAAACCCAAATTATTACCTCCAGGTACAAAAACAGAATATTCCCAGTATCTCAAAGGCAATCTCATGACTCTCAATCATTGCCTACTTCCTTTCTTAAGGAAGTGACCACAATCCTGACTTTAAATACTATGGTATGGTTTGACCTACTTTGTTATTTATATAAGTGGGAATATTCTTTAAGTTAGCTTCTACTTTCTTATTTTTTCTGCTTACTGGTTCATCAAATATTCCATTTGTATGTGTGGTATATACAAATGTACCATAACTTGTTTATTATCTTGTGCATGCTTCTGAGTACGTACCTTTTAATGTTGCTTTTATTTTTAATTGTTTATTAGGTCTAGTATTTTTTTAATGAGTGTTTTTCTCCTTAATTTATATGTGGTGCTGAGAATTGAACCCAGTGCATCACACATGCCAGGCAAGTGCACTACCACTGAGCCACAGCCCCAGTCCCTTTTGTTGCTTTTTATGTATGTTTTTAACTAGTGGTGATATTGTCAGTTCATATTTATAAATTCAGTAAATATTATGAAAGAATTATCTAGAATGATTATCCAACTTCAGCACTGACCAGCAAAGCTTGAGAGTTCTGGTTCCTTCAAATCATTTCTAACATTTGGCAAGATAAATTTTTATTTTACTTCAAAACATCTTCTTTGTCCTTTTGTTAGATATTTCAGTGGCATTTCAGTTGGAATTTTCATGACTGATGAGACAATTCTTATATTTGCTGTCCATTCAAATACCTTCACTTATGTGAGGCCTGTTCATCTTCTGATCATTTTTCTGTTGAATTATATTTTTCATTGTTATTTATAGAAATATTAAATATATTCTGGACCTGAACCCTTTTATGTTTATATATTTAGTCTTATAAATGAAGCTGTTATTGCTTTTTGAATTCTCTTAAATAAACAGAATTCTGATTTTAAATCAATGCCAATTATGAATCTTCTCTTTTAAAAATTATTGCATTTTTTATGCCACATTATTTTTATCCATTCATCTATTGAAGGGCATCTGGGTTGGTTCCACAGTCTAGCTATTGTGAATTGTGCTGCTATGAACATCAATGTGGCAGTATCCCTGTAGTACGCTCTTTTAAGGTCTTCCGGGAATAGTCCGAGAAGGGCAATAGCTGGGTCAAATGGTGGTTCCATTCCCATCTTTCCCAGGAATCTCCATACTGCTTTCCATATTGGCCGCACCAATTTGCAGTCCCATCAACAATGTACAAGAGTACCCTTTTCCCCACATCCTCGCCAGCACTTGTTGTTGTTTGACTTCATAGTGGCTGCCAATCTTACTGGAGTGAGATGGTATCTTAGGGTGGTTTTTATTTGCATTTCTCTGACTGCTAGAGATGGTGAGCATTTTTTCATGTACTTGTTGATTGATTGTATGTCCTCCTCTGAGAAGTGTCTGTTCATGTCCTTGGCCCATTTGTTGATTGGGAGAATGGATAAAAATAATGGATAAAAATAAAATTTATACACAATGGAGTATTACTCTGCACTAAAAAAATGACAAAATCATGGAATTTGCAGGGAAATGGATGGCATTAGAGCAGATTATGCTAACTGAAGCTAGCCAAACCCTAAAAAAACAAATGCCAAATGTCTTCTTTGATATAATGAGAGCAACTAAGAACAGAGCAGGGAGGAAGAGCAGAAGGAAAAGATTAACATTAAACAGAGACATGAGGTGGGAGGGAAAGGGAGATAAAAGGGAAATTGCATGGAAATGGAAGGAGACCCTCATTGTTATACAAAATTACATATAAGAGGTTTTGAGGGGAATGGTAAAAAAACAAGGAGAGAAATGAATTACAGTAGATGGGGTAGAGAGAGAAGATGGGAGGGGAGGGGAGGGGGGATAGTAGAGCATAGGAAAGGTGGCAGAATACAACAGTTACTAATATGGCATTATGTAAAAATGTGGATGTGTAACCGATGTGAATCTGCAATATATATACGGGGTAAAAATGGGAGTTCATAACCCACTTGAATCTAATGTATGAAATATGATATGTCAAGAGCTTTGTAGTGTTTTGAACAACCAATAAAAAATAAAAATAAATAAAAATAAAAATTATTGCATTTTTAGTGTGCTATGTTTTGAACAATCATATAGATATCCTTTTTTCACATTATGTTTAGGAATTCAGAATTCCAAAAAGAGAAGTCAAAGAATGAGTAATGCCCTGTTCAAACATATGCATTTACAAAGACACATTGAAAAACAGAAGAAATCAAAAATTGAATTTAGGAATTTACCTTTACCTATCATTTATTCAAGGTCATTTGTTCTTGACCCACCCCTCATCTAACAAGTGTCTTTGAAATTTACCCATTTCATAAAACTGTGCTTTTGTTTACTAAGGATACACTGAGCAGCTGATAGGGAATGCTTCAATCTGTGAGTTTGCCCAAGACACTAAACTGAAACTACTGAATGCACTGAAGTACATGAGAAGGAAATGAGACTAGAACTCAAACCTAGGGAACAGGATGCCACAAACTTAGGGTCCGTACTGGCCTGGATGCCACATTCAGCAGAAAATGGATTTGTTGAAAATTTATTTGAGGAAATCATTAAGAATAATTCTTGGTAAATGTATATTGTGAGAGAAAAAGAAGTAAGAAAGTTTTAAACTCGAGTGTCAACATAGTTTTGAAATACTGATAGAAGTTAATTTTCTTTTTGGCAGTTTTTTAAATGAAAAAAAGTAAAAGGTGAGTTTGCTGTCTTTATGGAAGTCTGATATGGTACTTTCTACAGTCATATTTAGCTTTATGCTACAACTAGACAAAAGCCCGAATGTCATATAATGTGCATATATTTTTAATTTTTTAGTTAAGAATTTCAACATCATTTCTTAAATATGCCTTTTTTGTCATATATATATATATATATATATATATATATGAAAACTTCAGCCATTGTCTTAATTATTATTGTGGTATAATAGGATATAATGTCTAATCAATCTTCACTGTTACTCCTTCCTAAACAATCCTCCCTTCATATACAAAAAGGAAGAAATAATAGACCCAATTTGCATAATGCTTTAATGTAGTCATGCTGAGCAACATGATTCACAGATAATCAACTTTGTTAAAGATAATGGTGTAACAATTTATAAGGGAGAATTTTGTCACATTGCTTGAGGGGAGAGGGAGTGAGAAGAAAAACAGATGTTTCCAAGGCATTTAGGATATAAGCAACCAAAGGGGGGAGGGGGAATAATAACAAAGTAGGTTTGAAAAACAATTTTGTATGGAAAATTCACTTCAGATGATTGTAATGCAGAGGTCCAATATGGAATGTCAGTAAGATACTTTGGGCCTGTTGTCAGGCTACTGTAACTTCTTCATTTTCAATGACGTCTGAAGTGGTTGTGAGGGCCCTGTTGCCACGTGGAATGTAGTATGATAACCACTGAATTACTGGGCAAAGATAGTGTCATTGTAGGGAAATGTCTGATGTAGCTACAGTTCTACTTAGAGAAAATAATGCTCTAAGACAATCACAGAGAAATAGTGAAAGCAAGTGTATGGGGTTAAAATAGTTGAAACAGCCTGGTATCTTTAGCATACTGTTAGGTGATCCTGAATGAGTCAGTTATGCCCTCTGAATCCTGTTTCTAAAGTACAACTTAACATTTTAACATCTACTTCAGGAAGTGTTAGAAGGAAAATTGAGTAAATGTATGTTAAAATTATTTATTAAGGAGTATAACAAATGTTAGCCAATAGTATCTTAAGTATTGGGGAAACTATTTGCTTCACATCATCTATTAGACCAGGGATCAGGAAATTTTTTCTGAAAGGGACACATAATCAGTGTTTTAGACATTGAGGATCCTATCATATTTGTTAGTTATAACTGCTCAACTCACTGTGCAGCACAGAATCATACAGAGTATGGAAACAGGCAGGTATAGCTATTTACCAATAAAGCACTGTTGACATAAGCAGGCAGTATGTGTCCAGTGATTCACAGTTTGCAAAGTCGCATACTAGGTCCTTTCAAACTCAATGTGTAGTCTGGAGAACAGCACCAGGAGCATTAAAGCTAAATAACTTGTGGGGCCCAATGTAAGATGAAAATGCGGGACTCCTGGTTCATAAGTCACTAAGAATAATAAAATGCTGACAGCAGAACATTAATTCAAATGTGGGATGCATACACAGCATTATAGATCACACATCCCTGAATCCAGCCCTGACCAGGAGCTCATTAAAAATGCACAACCTAAGGCCCTATCCTTGACTTATTGAATCACCATCTGTGTTTCAATAAGATTTCTTATATATGTGTGCTCTGAAAAGCACTGATAAGACTATACAATTTTTTAAAAGCTGTATTTCGGACTAAGAATTCTCTATCAAGAGCCAAGTCATCTATCTAAGAGAAATCTGCTTTGAAATTCTTGCAAAACTATATACAAAATCATTCAAAAACTAGCTTCGTAAACAGAATATTCTATAGTCCCTAACTAATTTTTCAATTAAATTATTTGCAATACATCCTTAGTCTTTTCTCCCATTCTCATTTCATCTAATTACTCGCTGAATGCTGACCATTTCTCTCAGGATATTTTCTCAGTCTATCTGTATCTTTCCAGAGATTTGGGTGGTTATGCATGTTGATACTAGAATTGTAACTCTTGGGTGTGTATGCTGACCCAAGTGGCTGCACAACTTGCCAGCTGTTTGGTGTTGAGAAGGTTACTTAATTAATCCATCTGTTTTAGTTTCTTCTTCTGTTAGACAGGATAATAACTCATAGCATTATTATGAGGATTAAATGAGTTTTTATGTGTAAACACTTAATTAGTGTCTGACACATGGTAAACACAAGTACTAGATAACATTATTATCTATCACCTTCTTATTTCCATCAGCTTTATATACCTTCTGACCCTCATAACTAGTTGCCTGAGTTCTTCCAACACTAACTGCTCCCAATGTCACAAGGGAATTAGAATTTGCAGCACAATTTGGAAGCAAAATGAGCCATTCTGCTGCAGTACTGAAATAACTGAAGGTGTGTGTGTGTGTGTGTGTGTGTGTGTGTGTGTGTGTGTGTGAGAGAGAGAGAGAGAGAGAGAGAGAGAGAGAGAGAGAGAGAGAGAGATGATAATGGGAGTCAGATAATGATTTTGTTAATGGAGACCCAGAATTGATTTTAGGGAATTCCAAAAGAGCAGGTAAGTCATTGCCCCCAAAATCCAATGGGAAAAGTAATGGTTAAGCAAGCAAGGGATTTAATCATTATTCATCTTAAATATCAAGATCTGTTTGGATGTAACTGAGTTTATTACACCTGATTGGCAAGGGGAACAACGTCCTCAGTACTGTCTTAGGGAGCTAACAGGAACTCCCAGATTATATAGGAAAGGGGGCAAGAAGTGTGCATAGTCAAGAATAGTTGATCACACTGGTCTGTTTGATCATTATCTCAGGACTGGCCATGTGGAACCTTCTGAGCAATGATAAGAAAGTGGTGCCTTGGAGCAGGAATGGGTGCATAGTTTGGGCTCATCACAAGTGTTTATATGTCATACTTATTCCTGGAATCCAAGGAGGGAATACAGGAGGGAATGACTCAGAGAGAAGGACTAGTCCCAAAGTCAAGATGGAATCAGTTTCTTCAGCTTTAGGTCAATGACTGGAGATTTCTGTGCTCTGGAATCTGGAATAGGACATTACCAAACCTGGCAATTTGGCAATGTCTTTGCAGATTCTGAAAATATATTAGGTATTGTGTCTTGGTACCTCCATTTTAAAGGGAGAAGAATATTAGTTTTGGATGAATACTCCTTAAACAGTGGATATCTAGTGCAGAGCTGGGCAGGAATCTGACTCAAGTTGGAAGTAGCAAGGAGACAGTTACAAAATAAAGGCAAAGATGCCAAACTTTTATCCTGTTTTTAGTTACCCACTGAGTGTCTATAGGCCCAAGTAATGAGTTACTGCATTTAGGAAAAATGCTTCTAAATTCCTATTACAGTCCCAAGGATTAAATCACATATAGATCAAGTCTACAAAATCAAGTATAATAAATTCAGTTAAGTCCAAACAGATCTTGATATTTAAGATGGGTAAGGTACAGACCAGAGATCAGCAAACTATGGCCATTGGTCCAAATTAAGGTTTATTGGAATATAGCCATGCTTATTCTTTCACTTATTGTTAGCTGCCACTTTTGCACTGGCCTAAAATATTTATTATTAATATTAATTAATTTAGTATTAATATTGATATTTGGGTTTTTGCAGAAGAAAAATCTTGGCCCCCTGTGTATAACATAATGCAAGACAAAACTGGCATACTTTTGTAGGAAGAAAAGCAAAATATCTCATAATAAAGGACCAAGAAGAATAAAATTGGAAGGAATCCCAAGTTATTGGCTGAAGATCAGGTTCTTGCTTGTGAGGTGGCACTGGACCAGAAAGTCCAGAATATTGAGGGGGTTTGCTGTTCATCTTCATTGCTAAAACATGAGGGCACTTGATCCTCTTCAATAAGAAATTAAAACTACCTTAAAATACACTTGCAAGGTATGCTATTATAAGAATGAATGGATTCTGTTGATTCTATGGAGGCATAGCATTGGCAGAAGGCTTGGTGATTTTTTCCAACAGCCAGGGTATCATAATTATCCTCCTAAAATATCCAACTGTGAAACCTTGTCTTAACACCATTGATGCTATAAGGTAAGAACTCTTGACATGGCATATAAATCCTTCGGAAAGTCATATAAACTCAACATTCAAGAGACAGCATACCATAGTTGACTTTAGATATGAATAGCATTTTTCCAGATGTTTTTCCTATTACCTAAAAATGTCCTTCTTCATACAACAGGCTACAATTCATCCTACAAAAAAAGCCAGCTCAAATACCATCTGTTCTGGAAATCATTTCAATGGTCTTGCAGGCACAATTAGTTATTCCTTTCACTGACAGTAGAGAAGATTATGTTATAACCCAGGGAGTTAGTGGACACATGAAGCAGAAATCCAACATAGCTACAGGATATCATCTAGAAGTGGATGTCTTCTACATATAACAAGCCAAACTAACAGAGATTCCTCTTAGTCTTGGTAGGAATAAAAATTAGACACTCACCACTCCTGGACCTCATCCCAAGAGTAATAACACATAGGATAAGCTCATCTAGTAGCTCATTCATTCCAGAAAAAAAGTTGTTTAGAAATGTGTTAACCAATAACACTATCTGACACCTTTAGTAGTGGGGTTATAAGTTAGTAGATACTGCCATCTTAAAATATTATGAAGGAATACTGCTCTGTGAAACAGACATTCTGCAAGAAAGTCGTAAGGAAAAGAAAATCGGGGGCATGTTCATATCACAACAAATCATATAAAAGAGATTCAAATCTTTCATTATGTGTGTATACAATACCACGGATCGAACAAAGGGCCTCATGCTTGCTAGTCACACGTTCCACAACAGAGCTATATTCACAGAGCTTTTTTAAAACTTTGAGATGGGATCTGTCTAAGTTGCCAAGACTGGCCTTGAACTTGTGATCCTCTTTTCTCAACTCCCCACATGTCTGTGGTTACAGATATATGACACTGTACCTGGGTATGCTCAAAACTTTTTATCTTTCTTTATCAGAGTTTTTAAGATTTGAATTTTTTCTCTCCCAAATTCAATATTGCTAATGTGATATTAAGAAGGGGAAATATTAACTGGTAGTAATTAGGCCACGAGGTCTCCTTTCTTGTAAATGGGATTAAGAAATTGAACAGCTAGCTGTTTCACCTCCTACCAATAAGAAAACACCACTATCATTTCCTAGTATTTCCCCTTTTCCCTCCACTTCTTCCTCCCCATGGTTCATTTTCTATACTCTACTGGCCTCCCTTCAATTTTCATGATACTCTCCTTCCTCCCTCCCTCCCTTCCTCCCTTTCTTCCTTCTTTTTTTCCTTCCTTCCTTTCTTCTTTCTCCTCTCTAACTTCCACATATGAGAGAAAACATTCTGACTTACTTTGCTTAGCAGAATATTCTCAAGTTCCATCCAGTTTCCTGCAAATGACATCACTTAATTCTTCTTTATGAGTGGATAAAACTCCCTTGTGCATGCATAACAGCATAACAGTTTTTCTTTATTTATTCATTCAATGATAGTTCCAGAGCTTAGCTATTATGAATTGTGCTGCTATAAACATGACTATGCATGTATCACTGTATTATGATGACTTTAATTATTTAGGATAAATATGAAAAGCATCTTAGGAAATTATAGTAAAAACATAAGTTAATAAGAAAAGTATAAAAATTCAACTATCTGAAATTTAAAGACATTGTTCTAGATGGTTGGATCAATGAGGAAATCAAAATAGAAATTTTGATACATGTTTTGAAAAGAAGAAAAAAAAACCTGGAAATTATATGTGAACATGTTTTAAATTTGTCTACAAGTTACATAGTCTTATATATTTTCAAATGTGTTTGCATATTCACACACAATATACATAGGAGAATAATGGAATAAATGAAAGAATGAAATATCTAACTGAAAACAGCAGAAGAGGAACTTTCAAATAAGTTTAAGAAGGTAGTTTAAAGGGCAGAAGTATAATGATTTTTATTTTCCTTTACCTATAAATTTTCAGTATCTTTTCTTATAAATAGAAAAATATTTAAGTGAGCACCTATTATGTGAATAGGAAACTAAATAGATGTACTAAGTTTAGTTAGGAAAAATACAGCAATAATGGTGTATCATAAGTATGGAGAAGGTCAGAAAAGCATGTGGTTGTTCCTTGATTGATTGATTGATTGATTGATTTGGAGGATTGAAGCCAGGGGTGCTTTTCCAGAGAGCTACATCTCCAAGCCTTTTTATTTTATTTTATTTTTTATTTTGAACAGGGTCTTGCTAAGTTGCTGATTCTCATTAAGATGCTGAGGCTGGCCTCAACCTCGAAATTGTCTTGCCCTTATTTTCTGCACTCATACAATAGAGATAATAAAACTCTGTCTTCCTATTTGACAACAGATTTATAACAAGCCCAATTAGCCACTTTTGCTATTATAGTATAGAAAAGAGGAAGTAGTAGTTGTTTAATTAACAATATTAGGAAACCATTCATTAGTGGACATTCTACTGAGCTTAAAAAGAAATGAAATTTTACAGCATAGTTTATAGCATTGGCTAAGCTACTTTATGGTGGGCAAATAATTTTTCCAACTTTGTAGCTCAGGAAAATAAAACTTTATTTCTTTTGATCTGGCATGTCTAATGTAAGCCAGCATGGGGTTGATTGTCTCTGGCAAATGGTCAGGGATCCAAACCAGCAAAGGCTTGCTCTTGACCTATGCTTGGCCTGCACAGCAATGGGCAGAATATCCGTTAAATCATTTGTATTTTTTTTTATTTTGGGGGCAGAAGTGACATATTTCACTTTCATTCACATTTCATTGGCCAAATAAAACTACATGATGAGCTCTAACTTCAAACTGATGGCAAGCAATTCTGCTCTCTGTGTGAAAATTGGAAAAGCTTAGACTATCTGGTAGGAGCAGTCATGATCAGCATACACAGATTGACAAGGAAAGTTAGTAGATCTGTCTCATTATTTGGTTAATTTGGAAAATGAAGACAGTTTCATGCCCTGAGATTTTCTTCTATCTCTGGGTAAAAACCAGTTGGAGAGTATATTATCTCTAGCAACGTGGCAAAATAGATACCCCAAATTATCCTACTGCTAAAATGCTGAAAAAATATTCAATATAATTTTTAAAAGACTTTAAAATTCATGTCTCAGCTGGCAATAAAGTAAGAGTAATCCTCAGAGGCAGAAAGCAAATAGAAAGCATAAATCTACAGTAATAAGTGAAATAAAGTCCATGGCTTTCCTGGGAAAACTTGTAGATCCCTTAATATAGAGCTTTGATTTTAATAACACATGTGTGCCTGGGGCCCACACAAAGTGAAAGATCAGATCAGGGACCACAAATAAAGCTGGGGCACAGGAGCAGCAATCTCAGTGAAAGAGTGAACCTGGAAAAATAAACAAGACAGAGAGGTTGTCATTTGTAATGATAGAATTTCAAAAGCTGGCAGCATGTCTCAGCTATGGATTTCAGAATTCTTATCCACAAACTGATACTTCTGTGATTTTGTGGCCCAATTTCACATTGCTTATGTGTCCTAAAAACCCCCAAGAAGAAAAACACTGTATAAAATTATCCCATGAGGTAATCCTGCACTGTCAGTGTTCTAGAAAGAGAGACAGGCACTTCCCAAGGGAACAAAACTTTAGTCATGAAAGATTTGAAAGACTTTAGAGATTAAAAAATGATCATTAACATTTAAAGATTTAAAAATAAAATAGGGAGAACAGGCTATAAAGATTAATGACTCCCAGGTGGAAAAAAATGTCCAAATATAAATTAGAGAAATAAAAATAATATAATCTTTAGAATTTAAATATTTAAGGGTAATTTTATATACATAACATACAATATAGCTAACATAAAATTTACCATTCAACAAATGTAATGTGTATAATTTAGTGGCAATAACTACACGTTCAATATTGTTCCAGATAGCTTGTTCATTATCACAAAAAGAAACCCCACAACAATTAATCAGGGAAGTACTTCCTTTTCTCCTTCCTTCTTTCCTTTTCTTTTTTCTTTCTTTCTTTTTTTTTTGTCTTTCTTAAAAGAATTTGAGAAGATGGTGATAATTTTTCTTTAGATGTTTAGCAGAATTCAGTAGTTAAGTCATCTGGTCCTAGATTTTTCTTTGTTCAAAGATATCGGGGTTCTAATTCACTATCTTTAAATGTTATAGTTCTATTGTGATTTTTAAAAAATTCTCCTTAAGATGGTTTTTGGGTTTGTGTGCCTTTTTAGCTTATCCAGTTAGTTGCATGAAACTATTCACAGTTTTCTATCATCACTCATATTTGGTTTGTGATCATGTGCTTCCATTTTTTATTAATTTTGATCTTCTCTCTTTTTTCTTAGGCCATCAGGATAAATATTTACCAATTTTAATACTATTTTCACAGAACTTATTTTCATCAATCTTTATTTTTTTTATATTCTGTAATTTTATTTACCTTTCATTATAATCTTCATTCTTTTGTTCAGCCAGCTTTGCATTTAGTTCGTATTTTGTTTAACTTCTTTCAGGTTATTTCCTAGTTTTTCTTGTGATTCATTTTTGATCTATTGGTGGCTAAAGATCATGCTGTTTGATTTTTGCCAAACTTTTGCATTTCCCTATTTACCCTCAGGTACCTCTATATAGTTTTATTCCTTTGTCTTTAGAGAAGATATTTTCCAAGATTTTAATATTAACTTTATTGAAACATCATGGAGTCTAACATGTGATCTACTCTGGAAAATGTTCCATGTGCATTTGAAAAAATGTTCTCGTATTATTCTGAATATGTCTGTTGGGTCCAAGTGGTCCATAGTGTTCAAGTTCTGTGTTTCCTTATTGACCTTAGATCTGGTTGTTCTATCTGCTTTTGAAAGTAAGGAACTGAAATATCCCATAATTATTGAGCTGCTGACCTTTTCTTCCTTCAGTTCTGTCACTACTTGCTTCATACATTGGAGACCTCTCATTCAGGAACATATATACTTATAATTATTATATATTCCTGATGAATTAACCCTTTGACTCTATATCATGCCTTTATCTCTTAAGACTTAAAGTCAACAACAATGGCAAAGGTCAACAGCATAATTGAAAAGTAAAATAAAAAAAATAGTTGAATACACATTTCTCCTAGAATGAAGTGCAAATGAACAGTCAGCATCTGAGTAGTTGTTCAGCAATATCAGTAACAGGAGAGATGCAAATCAAAACCACAAAAAGGTATTACTTTATAGTTATTAGAATGCTTACTATGAAAACAAACAAAAAGTGGTGGTGATGATATGGAGACACTCAAGCCCTTGTTCACTGTTGAGAGGGTCTTGAAATTATTCAACCGCTATGAAAATGCATGAAACTTCCTTAAAAATCTTAAAAACAAGATTACCCATATAATATAGCAATTTCACTTCCAAGTATATATCCAATAAGAAAAGGAAACTGGAAGAGGTATTTTCACGCTCATCATTATTCACAATAACCAAGGGGTAGAAGCAAACAAATGTCCATCAATAGATAAAAGAGTAAACATATGGTCTAGACATATGATGAAATAATATTACCCTATAAAAAGAAGAAAAAATTGACATGTACTGTAAAAGATGAATCTTGAAGTGAAATAAGCCAATCTGAAATGATATATGCTATATGATTCCACTTCTGTAAGTTATGGAATATAGCAAATTAATAGAGACAGAAAGTAGAATGGTAATTACCTGAATATAGAGGAAGGAAGAAATGGGATGTTTTTTAAATATGAATATAGAATTTCTTTTCTATAAGATTAAAAAGTGTCTGGATATTGGTTGCACAACATGAATGTACTTAACACTGCAGCAGCATATGTGTAAGAGAAAAGGAAAGGCTGGATAGAAATGAATGCTTTCTCAGGTCTTTCCTGAACAGGTGTGCTGTTTGGGCAGGCTTGTAACATCTATTACCTGGCATAAGTGGGAGTGGGAATTTGTCAAAGCCCTTGTTTCCCAAAGTATCAACTTCCCTAGTTTTTCCATTAGCATGTCCACTGTTTCACTCATAGGTATCTCTTGCTCTAACTTGACAATGGCTTGTTACATTTCACTCTTAGTGTTTTCAAGGAAGGTCCCCACATTGCTAAGTTTCCATTTTAAGATAGTTAAAAAGTTATGAAAAAATAAAGGCTAACTCTGTAGCTCAGGGAGCCACAGTCTTGCCCAAAGAGACAGCAACAATTCTTTGCTAATGAAGCCCTGATGTTCTCCAGAAAGAAAGTAGTTACAGCTTTCACATTCAAAGCCACCAATGAACCAGAATTATGGAAAAGAAAATGGGAAGTTAACACCACAGGACTCTCCTGCTATGTTTCAGTCATCTTTTTTCAACCACAAGTTCACTTAAATTCTGCCAACTTTCTGTCATGACACATTTTTCTAGTTTTTCCATATTTCTGGGGAGGGATGGGCTCTTGAAGTTCACTACTCTGCAATTTCCCCAAAATCACTGAGTATGTTTAAAAGATATTGGAAAACAGCTGAAAGAAAATCCCAGTGAATGTAAAGCGCATAAAAAGATATTATAACACAAGGAATAAAGAGATAGAAAATAGAAACAAAAGAAACCAATGAAGGAATGGAATGAGAACATCCATCAAACGTATAACATGATTTCTGGAAATAAAGAATAAACAAGATGAGGATACTGTTTGTAGATGCAATGACTGGAATTACACCCAGGATTTGTAAGAGATATGTTAAAAGAGAAAATAATAAATCTAATTTTACATATCTTATTGGTTTTATTTGAAATTCTAGAATCTCATAGTAGTCTAGATCAAAAATTGTTCAAAAAGTCCTACTGTGCCACATAGGCACGTTATATTTTATAACCTAGAAAACGAAGTGACATACAAAAAATCAGTAGTCTGATTGGTTGGATCTTATAGCTGTATTACTTGAACATAATTTGAACAGTTGGCCACTTGTGATTGTCTGAGAATCAGCTACTTGTTAAAAGAGTGGGTTACAGTCTGTTTGCACATCAAATTAGGTTGCAGTTTACAACATACTTTGAGCCACTCCTAAGATGCATGGAAGCAGCTTTAGGCAAAACTTAACAGAAAAACAAACAAACAAACAAAAGCAAAACTAAAATCAGGATGTCCAATTAATCCTAAGCAAATTTAAATTAAGGGAGCCAATAAAATGCAGTAGGCAATCTGAAAACATTTTTAACATAATGTGAAAAAAAAAGATGTTCTTTCTTCCCATTTCCATCCAGCTTATACCACTCCTTAATATTTGGTCAAAAAATTAAAACCATCATTCTTTAGGCTCGCATGCATACCCATGTTTATCACAGCACAATTCACAATAGTCAAGTGATAGAATCAACCTAGATCTTCATCAGCAAATGAATGGATAAGGGAATGTGATATCTATCCATGATTGAGTTTTATTCAGCCATAAAGAAAAATAAAATTATATCATTTGCAGGAGAATGGAACCTACTAGAGACCATGATGTAAAGTTAAATAAGCCAGTTACCAAAAGAAACGAATTGTGTTTTCTTTTAAATGTGGAGCTCAAGGGGAAAAAAAGAAAAAGAAAAAAAGGAATGTCATGAAAGGAGGAGGGAAAACATTATGGTATAGGAAGGGGAAGTGAGAGAATAGGATTAGAGAAGATATTTGGGTGTAATATTGACCAACTTTATATGCAGGTATAAATATGCCACAATGAAATTCACTGTTCTGTATAATTAACATATATCAATAAATAATGTTAAAAGTTAGAACAAATGAAGGGTACAGGGGTGTACACCTGTAATCCCAGCAATTTAAGAGGTTAAGACAGGAGGACTACAAGTTTGAGGCCAGCCTCAGTAACTTAGCAAGACCCTGTATTAAAAAAAAAAATGAGGAGATACAAATTAGTTCTTAGGAGACCCTGGATTCAATCCCCAGTAACAAAAACAAAAACAAAACAAAGTTTGAACAAATAAATTTAAATTTCTTAATTGTTTTACTTTTGATCCTAGATTAAACAACACTTCACATCATAGAATAGGTGTTTCAATGAGCTGAACAAAAATATAAAATTTGACTTTATATACAAAGAAGAAATGAACAAACAATACAAATAATAAAGATGTAGAATTTTCTTAATACACTTTTTAGATTGGGAATTCTATGAAAGTGTTACCCATGTAAATTTCAGTTACCTAATTCTTTCTACAATTTATCCAATTAAAAATATTTAAAAAATACTAACCCCAAATCTGAGAGATTAAAAGGTGGCTTCCATTTTTCGACTAAAGTTTGATAGAACTTTGAAAAATATTTTATAAAATTCAGTAAAATTGAAGATATACATAGCCATGACACTGCACTTCTATTTCTGTGCATATAGCCCAGAGAAAATTATACTTAATTGCACAGAAATAACATGTTCAAGAGTGTTGACAGCAACAATTTTTGTAATAGACAAAAAATGAAAATGGCCTCAAAGTTTGTTATGATATAATAAATAAATCATGAGGGTTTTTTTGCTACGAAATAGAATTCTATAGTGAATAAAACACCATGAAAGAAACAACGTGAATAATTCTTAAAAGCACAATCTTGAGCAAGGAATTGAGACATAGTAAAACACATCATGCAAAATTTCATTTACATACAATTTAAAAATACTCATATTAAGCTATATTGCTTAGGTATGTATAGTTTAAAAAGCAAAAGTTTGAATGCCATTATGTGTGATTGTTGATTATCACTGGGGAGAGAGATAATGGTGAGGGATGGAGAAGAAGGGACACTTTTGGTGCTTTATTATGTTCTGTTATTGTCCTGGCTTGGGATTTCATAAAAGCTCAGTTTACAAGTCTGTTTACTTGTGTGAAATCCTTGTTATATATCAAAGTGGAAATGTTGAAATATATTTGGATATATGACTAGAATTCAGTGAAGAAGTCCAGTCTGGGGCAAAAATTAGGGAGTCTTCAATACACAGACATAATATAAAAACCTAAATCTAGGTGAGATATAAAAATAGTTTTTGCTTAGGTAAGGGAAAGGAGAGTGATAAAAAGAGTAGTTTACTGTGGGTTGAATTGTGTCCCCTAAAATTCCTATGTGTATGTCCTAACTCCTCATATCTAAGAATGTATCTTTGTATGGAAATGAAGTCAATGCAGATATAATTAATTAAGATATACTGGAATCAGTGGACCCTCAATTCAATGATTAGTATCCTTAGGAAAAAATACTTATTTTCTTCGACAGCCTTAGCTGCTCTATCCAATTGGCCTTCTTGAGAGCCACATGGAGAGAAAGAGTCCACAGCAGCAGTCACTTTTGCAGTGGCTGTAGTGAGACATGAACACTTGGGAGACAAATTCAGAATATGTTTTCAGAAACCTCTTACTTGCCAACAATGGTACTAGTATAATTTCCTTGTCTTTCTATTCTAAATAAATTTTCATTTTTCTTTTAATTGTGACAGACTTACAGTGAACAAAATCACTACATAATAAGACACATCTGTTTAAATAATGATTAAAAGGTTATGAAGATATTAGAAGTCCATATTATAGTCATTCCAAAAAACAGTAACTAGCAGTTGAATCACAGATTTCTGTGAGCAATGTGTTTCACACATACATTCTTTTATTTCCTTTACTTGCTCTGTGATGTGTTTTATCTTCACTTTGCTTATGAAGATACTGAGTATCAAGAAAGATGATAATGAGGGATCTGGGACCACCATTGTATATCTCTTAATTGCTGCCTGATCAGTTTTTAAGTATTTATAACAGTAACTCAAAATGGTTTGTTTCTTGTTGGCCCCATTGCCTCAGTTGCATTTCATTTAATGAAATGAATGTGTGCTTAATGAATTACATATAAATAATTTATATATAAATAATATAAAATATATGTAATTTATAAAAAATTACTGTTACATAAATACATATTATATAATATATTCATTATGTAGTAATATATTTATATATTAATGTCATATTAATATATACTATATTATACTATGTAATAAATATGATTTTAGTAATATTATATAAATATTATGTAATATTATATAAATAATATATAATAATGAATAATATTATATAAAATATAATTAATATATTATTATGTTATATAATAACAATTTTATATGATATATAAATTACATATGACTAAAGAAAAGGAAAAAGTGTTACTTGAGGGCATGTCCTATAAAAGCATGTTCATGAATAATACCAAACATTTGAGAATATGATCACTTGTTCTGTGTTTTTAATGAATGAGCATAGTAAACCATAATTATAAAAAATGAGGTCACCACAGCAATGTTTATAGAAGCTCAATTCACAATAGCTAAGTTAAGGAAATGACCTAAATGCCCTTCAATGGATGAATGGATAAAGAAAATGTGGTACATATACACAGTGGAATATGCCATAAAGAAAAATAAAATTATGGCATTTGTTGGTAAATGGATGGAACTGGAGACTACCATGCTTAGTAAAATAAGCCAATCCCCCAAAACCAAAAACTGAATGTTCTCTCTGATACATGAATGCTGACTCACAATGGTGGAGGTGGGAGTAGAGGTTCACCAGATTGGGGGGAAGGTAGGCGGGATGGGAATGGGAAAGACGTAGAATGAATCAGATATAACCCTGATATATTCATATATAAATACAAGACTGATGTAACCCCACATAATGTACAACCACAAAAATGGGAAGTTATGCTCCATGTATATATGGTATGTCCAAATATATTCTACTGTCATGTATAACTAATAGAACAAATAAAGAAAATTTTAAAAATAAAAAAAATGAGGTCAGAAATCGGTATTATAATTGCTATATTGAAGTTTCACTTTTCCTTTTGTTTAAAATTCATTTGTGTTGATTTTAAACTTCTAGTTTATTTTATTAGATGACTTAGTTTATTTGGCACTCTGAATATTTTAGAAAATAGGAATTAATACGGGGACCTTACAAGGTCTGGGAGATGAAAGGTTAAAGAACTACTGCTTGCTTCAGGAAAATCTGAAAGTGCAAACTGTCTATGCATGTGGCTGTCTTTGGAAGGTGATGTGAAGATGTTACCCAGAGTGTTTCCAGAAGTGGCTTCTATTGCTTGGCTACACAGTTATCAGTCCCTACTGGAAGAGAAAAATGACTTTTGCTTTCTGTCTATGAAATTTCACACAAACGTCTATTATTATCAAAATCTAAACGGAATTCTGCTGACAAGAATATGAAAATTACCATTTTTAGTGCTTTTAATGCCTGTGATACAGAGAGAGTTTAGAATAATGTGAATAGTGTTAAATATCAACGTGATTCAGTCTCCCCTTGGGTTCCTGACATATAAGAAGCATTTCTATTAATATATAAACTCAAAATAACAATAAAAGCAACAACAGGTGTCCCTGTGCTATGTTCCAAATGCTTGTGTTCCCCACAATTCATACATTGAAAGCTTAATCCCAACTGGGAAGGTATTTGAGGGTGGGCCCCTTGGGTTTTGAGGGTGGGTCCTTTGTCAGTGGAGTTAGTGCCCTGAGAAAAGAGGCCAAAGGGAGTTTGTTTGTCCTTCCCATCAGGAGGACACACACAAAGGGTGTAATCTGTGAACCATGAATCAGGCCCCCAGCAGTCATGGAAACTGTTGGTATCTTGATTTTGGACCTCACAATCTCCAGAACTGTGAGAAAATAATTTCTATTGTTTCTAAGCCACATAGTTTATGATACCTTATTCAACAACCACACAGAGTAAGGCTACTTCTAATATGATGTGAGATTATTATTTTTTTTTGTGTGTGTGTGTGTTATTCTTTCTTCCTTGGTGTAACAGTCTTAATCAAGTGAAAATGTGAAATCCTATACTCCCAAAAGAAGAGATGCACACCCTCATCCGTCACTTTATCTCTCTGTACATGATGATTATTGCACTTCCAGCTTACTTACAAGATACCTTTGTATTTTGAAAATTAAAAATGTAGATAAAATGCTAGACATATGCTGCATATAAATTAACATAGGAAGAAGAGAATAAAATAAAATTTTGGTTAATATATGCAAATACAATAGCAAACCAGGAGGTGCTTCTCAAAGTGAAAATAGTTATTTGTGGAAGAAGGTGATGCTTTGCTTCAAATGAGTGGTGACTGCACAGCATATTGCATCCTGATTGATGATAGACATTTGAGCATCTTTGCATCTTTGCTTCACAATTTCCAACTGGCTGAGCATCTTGTGTTGAAGTCTCTTGCCTGCAGAACATTTTCTTTTCTGATACTCACTCAGATCCTGTGGCTTTGGGCTTCTTATTAAATGGCTGGAAGCAGCATGCTCATATAGGTACATGTTAGCTGCAGAATCCTAAAAGGTCCCCAAAGAGTCTTGTCCTTTTCAGTGTTTTAGGGGTGTAAATGGTAGCACGTTGACTTTTATTTTGGAAGGGACACTTTGAAAAGATTTAGATGACAAAAATAAAAATCTTCAGGGTGGCATGCTCCTAAATTCTAAACTTTTGTGAAGACAAACTTGTTACCTACTGTGTGAAGTAGGGCGTTTTTCTATGCCTCCTTACCTGATCCAATCAGCATGATAAAAGTTAACACTGTGGACCACCAATATACTTTGTTTATAAATGTTGTTGCATTTAACTGTATTCTGCTTCTTCCTTGATATAATACCCTCAACATTTATTCTGAAACATATTTCCCATTTTTTATATAAATTGGCAACTTTATTACAATTCTTTTGTATGTTGTGTAATTTCAGAGAAAGCAGAAGAGAAATGTGTTTCTATTTTTTCCTCCTGTTTCTTTCAATGAACAGATATTTGACTTTTTTTTTTAAAAAAAAAGATCCCATAGGTAATGAAAATTGGTGGGAATAGCTCTTGAGGAGAATCAGCAATCCTTTGCAAGGTAATCATTTCATCACAGTATCTTCCAGAATTAATAGACTGATCTCAAAAAAGAAGGCTGGCCAGAAAGAATCAGTGAATTTGGGAGGTCTAACATCTTCAGAGTCACCAGGATTTATCACATAACGTCTTTCCAAATTTCTGTGCCACTTTTTAAGCACAATTCAATGCTCTATATGTCATATAAGAACTCTGCAGATCCTGTGAATATCAACTAGCAGTTATTTTGGACTGTGAATAGCTTACTTTTGTTTTAATTTTTTATCATTAATCCCAATGTCACAGGAGAATAGAGGTTCTTTGAAAGCAGTAATAGTAGCTTGTTTTTTGCCTTTCTTTCAGGCAAAAGTCTTGAATTTGTAGTTTTGTTTTTTATTTTTAAACTAGCTGTGTTCAGAAGTAAGTATCCCATAGTGCTTATAGGTCCTGTGTCCACTAAGTTTCATTTCAACAACCATTATGGTCTCCTGACACTATGTCTTAAGAAAAAAAAAAATTCTTTGCAGGAAGCTACAGGCATGCCCTGGCCTACTAGCATTCCATTTATCTTAGCAATGATATTATTACTATTTTCAAATAAAACTGGGTCAGATAACCAATTCCAGTTTCCCACCTCTGACCCATTTATGTTACAACATTCTGTACCAGTCAAGGGTTCAATTAGAAAAAAAAACAGAAGTTTAGCTATCTCAGTGGGAACAGATTTAATATGGGGAATAAGTTGCTTAACATCTGAAGGGCTGGCAGAACATAGGCCAGGGGCAGGCTCTGCTGGATTTGACAAAACTAGGAAGTAAAAGCATTGTAATTGCTGCTAGAGTACCAAAGTCTGACCACTAAAGAAGTTTCCCAGGAACCTGGTAAGAGCTTCATATAACTAGTCTGGCCACCCACTTCCTTGGTGCCTCTAAAGGAAAGAACATATTTATTCTTTTCTGGCTCTTAAATCTCAAACCATGACATTCAGTGTTGGGAATATAACATTGAACCCTGTGGGCAAAGGATTCTGGGAAATATAGTTTTTAGGGTTCCAGAGTCTGTATCATAGGGAGGATAGTTTATGTGGCCATGAATGGTAAAGCTGATAAAACTAATGTTACAACCATCTTGGTATTGGTGCCAGTTGCTTCAGTCTTTTTCACATAACAATCTTTTTTGTTATTGTTTCTGACAATTACTCAGTGACTTTGACATGACAACCTGTCAAGTAATCATCCTGAAGTGTCTTATATTGACCCACTTTTCTCCTTCCCAGTAGGTAACTCTCCATCTGTTCATCATCTTCTCTCCTTTGGTTTGGTACAGTAGTCTCCTAGTTGTTCTCCCTACCTCAAATATCATTTGACACCCATCTATTCTCCCTGAAGTTGAAACCATATTTTGAACAACACGTCTGATTACGCTGCTTTGTTATCAAAAGGGTCAATTTCTTCTCAATGTTTTTATGCCAAAGTAAGAAACTTATGAATGTAGTCAATTAAAGGTCATTATTTTGACTTTGTTACCTGTTTCTTCCTGATTATTGCCACAGTTTGTAGCTGATTCTCTTCATTCTTCACAATTTGCTGTGCATAGCTACATGCAAAATCAATATCCCTTGGTCATCTTTCCACTTATCTCTAACTTACTCTGTCCTTCTTCACAACTAATCATTTTATATGTCTGATTAATCTTTTAACTATGTTATTGTTTAGATATTAGGTGTCCCCTGAAAGCTCAAGTGTGAGGTGATGTAAGAATTTTAAGAGGTGAAATGATTAGATTATGGGAAATTTAATGTAATGGTGTATTAATCCACTTGTATGGATTAACCAGGTTACAACTGTAGGAAGATAGGGTGTGACTGGTGGAGGCAGGACAGTAGGGGGTATGCCTGTGAGCACAGCTTTCTGCCTCCTGGATGTCAGATCCTGAGCTGCTTCTCTCTGCCACACCCTTCTGCCATGAAGTTCTGCCTCACTTGGGCCCAGAGCTGTAAAGTTGGCTGACCAAACACTGCTGAACCTTTGAAATGTGAGCCAGAATAAACTTTCCCTTCTTTAATTTGGTCTTGTCAGGCCGCTAGGTCACAGTGGTGAGAAGCTTACTAAAACAAAGTACCTGTTTAAATTTTCATTTTTCCAACTTTTGCACTTACATAAAATCAGAGACAGTGCCCACTGTCTACTCAAAGGATATTAAAGGATATCCTCAAATCATTTCTACTCGATTAACCTTGGTGTCACAGACAAAATCTGCATTTTTTTAATTCGTATTACTACTTCCTGATCATTGATGTTCATCTCATTTTAAAATTTGCGGATTTGAAGTTCTGCCATGATTTATCATTCTTTGATATTGTCATCTGCTGTGGCCCTTTGATAAGTGACTTGCAGTCTTTCTTTTTATTTCAAATCCTGGCAGCCTCCATAATGACTTCAAAGACTCCTAAGTGGCTAGCCCACTGGCCACTTTATTCTCACACAGGCTCATTTTTATGGATTCTAGTTTCCTCAACTTGTACCCCTTTAGACAACTTTTCCCATGGCTATGACCTAGATTTTTTTATCATCTCTTAAATTTTATTACCTTGTATGAAATAAGTTCCAAAATACTAATCTCTGTTCACAGTTTCCATTTGTTCTAGTCTTTTACTTCATTATTTTCACTATGAATTGACTTATCTTCATAACCTAATCTTTGCTTAGCCAATCCTCACTTTTCTTTCACCCCTATTGTTTCCGTTTATTTCTTGTGAATTTCAGGCTCAATTGCTAATCATATAAACATTTAATTTGCCACTTACTTTTTAGACTTAGTTGTTTGGATTGCCTTTTTTTATTGCTAATTTAAATGATTTCCCTCAAGCATTAGAAAAGTACACACCATTTGTTCAACCAAGCCATCATCTCAGGATACTAAGTGTTGGCTGGAAGAAATCACACCTCCTTACAGATTGATGCTGCTATAAATTGTTTTCTTCCTCTTCACTGGGCATCAGTTCTCCTAGTAATCACTTTGCTTTTTCTTGTTCACCTTCACCAGGTCCTGTCCATGTCTCATAACACCTATGGGATTTTTCTCCAGAACTTGACATATCAAATTTCCACAGTGACTCACTATCAAACTACCTTTTCCCTCTATTCTGTATACTCCTTACAGATGATCTATCTTCCTATGGTTTCAATTAGTACCAATACACTGATGATTTTTAAGTATGTATCTAAAACTTTCCTTCTGAGCTTTGGATTTATAACTGCAACTATGTACTGATATTTTTGAATAGCACAACCATCCACACAGTACCCAAGCTCAACATTAGGCACCTCAGTCTTTCCTTTCCTATTGATTCTGTTTCCTTTTCCAGTACTGTTGTTACTTCCTTATTCAGGATCTGGACATGTTCTATGAGCATCTGAAACAGTATTCTCGCTGCTGTTTTTTTTTTAATTTATTTAAGTTTGTTTAATATCTACTTTATACAGTTAGCCAAATTTATTTTCTAAAATACCAATCTCATATGTAATTTCCCTGCTTCAGATATTTTACTGGCTCTCAAGGCTTATAGATTCAATTCCGTGTTTTCTGGCATGAAATAAATACCCCATCAGCAACTGTCCCCTTCCGTTTTTCCCTAATCTCATCTCTTACCAAGGTCCTCACCTCTCACTTTATCAGGAATGCCCTTTGAGATTGTATGGTCTCTTGAGATCCAGGAATAGTGGATATATGACATCATATGTCTGAACAACATGACTGTTCACATGACACATTGTGTTTCTATCTCAAATGCCACATTTTTTTTTCCTCAGTACCCAGAGGTACTTAACCACTGAGCCACATCCGAGCCCTTTTTATTTATTTTTGTTTTGAATTGAATTCTTGTTAAGTTGCTAGGAACCTCGCTAGATTGCTGAGGTCAACTTTGAACTTGCAATCTTTCTATCTCTGCCTCTAGAGCTACTGGGAGCTACCTTTGCACCATAGCCTGAGGCTCAAAGAGCACATTTTATTTTCTTGCATGTCTTTAACATCAGATTATAAACTCTTGAGAAAAAATATTACTATTACAGTAGTGTGCTTCTTAGAGTAGTATTCTAATATGAATTTATTAAATAAATTAATGAATAAAAATTTAATGATTAAACCCAAGATACAAGATTTACACTAATCTTGTACATAAGAATCCCTCTGTATTTTTGTTGTTTGCTAACATGTAACACCTCTATTGAAATACTTACATTACATAACAGTTGATACGGGACCATGTTTGACTGTGTCCTGCATTTAGTTATATTAAAATACAAACTGAATTTTAAAAAGCATAAGTGAGTTTTATGTATCAACTTGTACATATATGTAGTTTACCTTCTTTGATACAGATGAATTAATAAAACTGAATTATTCATGGAGTTCTAACTGATCCTGTAGTAAACTTATAGTATTTAATTAGGCAGCATTGGGCTTTTTGAAGAAAAGAAGAATTTACCAATTATTTAATGTTTTCTGCTTATATAAGATTAATGGTGATTATACATAATAATACACCTAATTTCCTGATTTTTAGAGTCAAAAATAGACCGTGGTGGAAATATCAAAAAATTTCTTATAATGTCATTCTCCTTTGTGTGGTGATTTATAAATGATCAGGAGTTGGGATATATTTCCTCTCAATAGCTCTGAGACTACATCTTAGAGGACTTATTATGATTTAAGATGCTGGTTGCTCAACATTTCTATTTCACTGTAGCATCCAATTAATTATATTGATTTAATTTGTATTATTTGTCTGAGAATCCAGCCCCCTGTGTCTGTGACATAGTAAATGTACCCATCTGCTTTGAGTGGAAGGGGTTTATAGATTCACTTTTCCAAAAATTAATGTCTTAAACTATTCTGTTAATTTTATGTCATAATTTTAAGCATGCATTTGCTTAGAAGATTTCATATTGTATTATATTTTATTCAGTATTTTAGAAAAAATTGCCCTAAAGAAGGGATGGCTTAAGAATACTGCAAAAAAAAATGCAACTGCCCCATTTTCCCAAGAACTGCAGATGAGTTTAATCTTAGACACTAAATACACTCACTGAGAGTATACCATGTATCACAACCAAGCAAAGTTCTGGTTCTCTTAGGTTAACCTATTCCCATTTTAATAACAGAATGGAGAGATGTTTTCTCTCATAGTACAAACAACAAATTTGTTATTGATTTTTTTTCTGTTGCTCCTGCAGGCACTGTTCCCATTTGTGTGTATCCTTTTGTTTCTCCAGCCTTCTGCAAACCACGTAGCTAATGCACAATAGAGATTAGGTCATTCTCTGGTTGAGTTGTTCTCTTTCCACTGCTAAGGTACGTTTGCACTTCACTATATATAGAACAGCGGCCATATTTTATTCAGAGGGCCAGAAACATTACTCTCCTTATTGTTTGGTGTTAATATCCTATGATTCAAATTACACTCCCATTCTAGGTGCTCTTGCTTATGCAAGCTAACTTTTATTAGATGTATCCATTGTTTAATCATATGTATTTAGATAAATTTAACATCCTACTTGATCTTATTTGCATTAAATAAGAAAGAAAACTTTTAATAACAAATGGACTCAAGAGATATTCATTAGGGATATTTCTATATCAACTTGATCATGTTGTTGTCCAATTTATGATTTCAAAACTAGTAATAAAGAATGAGAAACTTCTTAAAATAGCTTTGATTTTTCCATTCTTTGCAAACAACATCTGTGGGATCAGCCTTTTCTTACAGTTAGTTGAACACTTGCCCCTCTTGTGGCTGGCTGGGAAACATACAGTTTAAATGTCTGCAAGAGTTTTGGTCAAGTTTCAGCACTGAGATTATGTCAAAGCTTTGCACAGTTCTGTTAGTTCCTCAAACCTAGGTGGCATTATAAAATGTACTGTGAATAATAGTTTGCATTTAAATTCTCATAAAAATGGACAAGAGTCCTAACAGTAGCGAACCAGAGGGTTGACAATCCCATATTTGGAAGAGTTCCATCTCTGGGCAACTTAACTACACCTTACCAAAAACAAAGTCAGAGTTTATAGTTGACCACTTAGAAGAAAAATATATAAGAGTTGTTATGATGGAGAGAGCACTGTGGAAAGTATTTCTTGCATGTTCTTTCTTCCTGCTGTTAGATTTCTAGACTGGGCAAAAGTAAGATGTAGTCATATTCACTCCTTGCTTGATTATGATTGATTTTCTTTTCACTTAACAGAAACCTTGAATGTTGGTTCTGGAACAGTGTTGAAGTGCTTCCTCCATCATCCCTTGTCCTCAATTCCTATTTTTAGGCGGCAACATCAGAGTTGTCTAGAATAGAAAAGACCTGGTAGAAGTGACCTGAATATCATACAGGCAGATTTTCTGGTCTTTATATTATTAGATAATGTTGCCACAGTCAGTGTGAAAAGGAATGAAATATAATGACTATACAACATGCTTTCAAAACCCCAAGCTGTGCCATTGGGGAGAGGTCAGTGCAGGTCTAGTTTGAGTATGTTTTGCATAAAAGACAGTGTAGAAAAAATGATGATGCTATTGTCACCTTTAATAGCTTTTAGTGTCACATACTTATCCAGACATGTGCTTTCCCAGTTTATTCTCTGCTCTTTTGTATTTACCTTTCTGTCAATCACTCTTTTTCATTTTCTTTGTGTTCATTTTCTGAGAAGAACTGTCTCGTGTATTATGGCCATTAAATCTTCTTTCTAGCAAGTTTCAGGTAAGAATGATTTTGCTCTTAGGCCAAGAAAGTGAAGGCAGAGTAGACTAAATTCCTTGAAAAATTCTTCTCAGTTTTCTTGAGTTATATTTCATGCTTCAGAAGAGCTGTTCTTCTCTAGGACCCCTAAGTTAACATTTTAGGTAATTAAACAACAATTTTTTTTCTAAAAAAATATTTTAGACTGAAATGAAAAGTAGGATTCATAAAATTAATGATGAGAAATCTACAAAGCTCTGAAAATAAAACCTTTAAAATTCATGTTTTTCATGAATTTTATATTTATATACTATCTTTTATATTTATATACTAAATATTTATGTGGCACCTAGTAATTGCTTTTTACAAGTTAATGACACAGATATGGACGTTTTACCTGACTTCATAGAAGTTCATTTGTAGACAGATGTGTATAGTAATAATGATTATGAATGTAAGTAAATATGTCAAAAGAACTTATCAGAATTAGAAAAGAAATGTACACAAGGTTTCTAAAGGACATAAAGTGGATCTAATTTTCTCTGATGGTTTATTATGTTTCTCTGAGGACGTGAAACCCAATTTGTTGTTTTGAATTAAAATAGGATATGATGTGGGAAGCTTCCACAGAGGGATAGTAAAAGGGACAGAGTCCCTAAAGCCTGGACTGAAAGAAGGGACATGTGGTAAAGTGCAAAGATGAGGAGGATGATGTCACATAGCATGGTCACTGCAGCAGGGAAGAACTTGACTATGCAAGACCTCCATGGCCAGGCTAAGCATGAAATATAACTCAAGAAAACTAAGAAGAATTTTTCAAGGAATTTAGTCTACTCTGCCTCCCCTTTCTTGACTTAAGAACTTTGAAGTTTACAGATTGAAGAAAAAATACATCCTGGCAAAAAAAATAAACAAATAAATAAAAGTAACATTTACTTATTTATGTATTATATTTTTATCCAGGTAAGAAAAATAATCTTAAATTTTCTAGGGTCGTATGATTTGAGTCGGAGTTAAGTACACCTCTTTGAGAATTGGAAGGTGAACACAACAGGCCATTGAGATGGAATGAAAGAGGGATTTAGAAATGGGGTAATTTCTAGGTTTATGCCTTGCAAAATGGATTGATGAAGATAACATTTCTTGTGGTAGGGGCCTCTGCAGAGACTGAGAATAGAATAATAGCATGGCACCAAAAGTTAAGTACTGCACATGGAAATTTGGAATTATTGTCCTATCAATTATAGCGGAAGCTCTGGAAGACATGAAATTTCCTAGGGACTTATTATGCAGGTAAAACAAAATCCTAGGACAGGCTATTAATTAATGTGTTTCTATAGTAGGTATTTTTGTTGTTGCTTTTATAGGGTAGGAGCCTTGAGCGAATTTAAATGTTAATGTGAGGGATGCATTAAAATAGAGGTTTATATGGAAGAAACAAGGAATGATTAACAAGGTCCTTTAGAAGGTAGATATAAGGATATAAAACACAGCTAGAAGGATCAATACATTTTATATCAGCCACTGTATAAAAGTATTAGTGATTTGTCTGAAGCACAAAGCACCTTGTATTTTCCCACATTTTAGTTTTTTTGAAATGTACTTCTTCAGTGTCAGTTCATAACTCGTAGCTCATAAGGTTATGGTGAGGATTAAATGAGCTAGTACATGAAGAACTCTCAGGAAGATTCCAGGCAGAAGGTGGAAAACCCATAAATATCAACTGTCTTTCTAGCAATTTAAACATTGTATGGAAATGCCCTGCAAAAAATTGTTGTGTTCAGGATACAGAAGACAAATTTACACATGTACCCATGGTGTTGATCTCAGTGCTTATAACATAGTATTCAATTCATGCCTAGTGGTTAGAATTAAATGTACATTCAGATCCAGGTAATCATTTGTATTCTGGAGTAAAGAAGTAAATTTTGTCCTGACAAGAACTGGGAAAGATTTAATCAAACGTCTTTTCTGAATTGGGTTTCAGTGTTGAATGTATTGAGGTGGGAATACCATCATGCATTCAGCAAAGTAAATGCATTATTTTCCACCTAACATATGCAAAACTCTTCAAAACCATCAAGGAGGAGCATTTTAGCAATCTTTTAAATCAAGTGTTATGATTGAATCATACTGGAATCAAGGCCCCCATTGACTAATTGATGAGAGTCCAATCCTCTAGCTAAGGGTAAGTCTTATGTGGTACAGTAGAGATGAATATGATTAGGTTTGATTACATTACATTTAATTTAATTAAATTGTTACCTGGCCCTTTTAAGCTTCTTTGTCTCTCTTGGACTTGCTTGTTTATGACAGAGGCTTATTTATTAAATTCTCTCTTTCATCTCTGGGTTCCTAGGATATTCTGAGGATAATTCATATTCATATTCATAGAAAGCAGTCAACCACATTATCAGAAAATAGACGTTTCCACTTGGGACAATTTCTCTCAGATATTTTGACTTAATTTTAATATGGTTAATTAACCTGAATGTTATGGTCAATAAGATTTTCAGTTCAATTCTTTCTTCTACTTCAAAAAATTAGCTTATAAAGATTATTCATTATATTTCAGGACATCAATTTTTTTTTAGAATTATCAAAGGTGTTCAAAGAAAGAAGAAAATGCAGAAATAATCATCTCCTGGGTCTTTTATTAATTATAGGTGATACAAACCTTATGGATGAAACAAATACATATTGTATAAAATTGTTTGTATTTATTCATTATATTAAATATATATTTTATGTGTATTTAATTCAGGAGAAATTCCTTTTATGCAGGACAGAAGATAGAAAATTATGTTAGGACAAATAGAATATTTACACACTTTGCCATATGAGTAGGAGTTTTCTGAAGTCTTCCAGGGCCAACAGCTTAGTGCTGTGCTGGATGGGTTTTCCTCATAGGTCTACTGCTGTTGTGACACATTTTGTTGTGTTTTGTTTTGGGATTTTTTTTTTCAGAAGATTTTAGAAGTCCAGAATTGGTAGATGAAATTAGAACTTTTCTAAACTTAAAGCTTTCCTACTCTCTCTGCCCAATTGTGTCTGAACACCAAATGCAATGCAAAAGTGAGACTGTGGGTCTACTCACAGGGTAATACATCTTGTCTCTTTTGGGGATACTGGATTTTACTATCAAAGTGAATTTTACAAAGATATAATTAACACATTTCTCAGAAAACTGGAATTGCTGATTTTATATTAAAGATTGTTTAGAAAATATAATGGAGATAACAGATAAGCTCTTCTTAATTAGTTAATTCTTAGTTATTCTTTAATCTGAATTTAGATATTAGTTCCTCAAAGAATTCAACTCCCAAGACTGGGCCAATTTTACCTAATATAAAAACTTGGCATGTCTTTGTATTATTTCTGTCATGTTCCACTTATCACATTTATAACTAAATAATTTTGTGTAATTAGCTGCTTGGATTCTTCACTGGACAATTATTTGTCAAGTTCATTCATGAATTTGGGATACTATATCTATTTTACATATCACATGTAGTAATAGACATGCAGAATATATTATTATTAAAGACAAATTCTGGATTATGAATGCTTAGAAATCTTATCATCTGTTAACATAATTAAAGAATGTCAGCATTATTAATTGGAAATTTCTACTATTCCCAAACAATTCTGAATTATAAATTATAATGTTTTACTAGTGTCCTCCAACAACTCATGTCCACACAGAACTTGAAAATGGGAGCTTATTTAAAAATAGTCTTTGAAGATGTAATTAATTAGGATAATATGCTAAATTTAAATTGAACTCTAAATCTAATGATTAGTGTCCCTACAAGAAGAAATGGAAGCACAGAGACAGAGAAGAAGGTTATTTGATGATGGAGGCAGAAATGGGCTTAGCGTTTCATAATCAAGGAAGACCTGGGGTCAACAGAAGCTGGAAGAATCCAGAAACAGTAAAAATTCTTTCACGATTCCTTCAGAAGGAACATGGCCTTGCTGTTCTTGCATTACAGACTTACATTCCCCAGGATTGTGAGAGGGGAAATGTTGGTTGTTTGAAGCCACTCAGCTCATAATGTTTAACTAACATGGGATTTGCAAATTAATATCGATATTTGTAACTTAGCTGGACACTTGATTAGTATTTATTTTCATTGTCTCCTGTGATGAAATGTTTGAACTCTACAGAACAATAAAACAAAATTGAAGGATATATTTCTCCTAGTGGGATCATAAGTAAGAAGAAAATAAATTAGTATTTTTATGGAGAAATTAGGTAGGTGTATTAAGTAAGTGAAGTCGATATAGCAGATTTGCAAAACATTAGATATGTTTCATGCTAAAAATAAGATAATTCAAACATTAATCTTTCTACATTAATGATATACCTATTCTAAGAAAATTAAAAGCAGACCAGTTTTCTGAAAAACACTTCCATTTCTTACAAAATTATTTATATTAAAATAGTTGATAATTTATAATTTAATATTATTCAAATGGATTGTTGGCAGATCAAAACTAACAAATGCAATGTAAAATGGCGATAATTATTTGAAATCTCCAAATTGACAAATGCTAAATTAAAAAACATTGACATTTTTTTACCAGTCAAAAGAGCATTTAAACAAATCATGGTTTCAAAGAAAAGCATAGAGAAGGCTTTCATTAAGAGATTTATAAATTATTGTCCCATTTTTTGGCAAAATATTGTTTATTTATGAAAAAAAGATAACAAATTAAAATCCACTTGTTTTTTCTACTAAGATCAATATGCACTTAACAAAATAAATGACAAAAACAAACATTTTCACTAAACAAGTCAATAATGATTCTTTTCACCCAATATCAAAATGTGCTTCTTTTCCCATATTAGTATGTCCTAGCAATTGAGAACATAGGCTTAAAAGTCATAATATAATAGAGGTTCAAAAACTGAATTTGGCAATACACATGATTTAAAAATACAATGTCTTTGAAGTATTTAATACATTTTTTTCATAAAATATGTTTTCAATAATTGGTTGTTCTAATGATTCTAAAACTGCTGCAAATTTATTAAAAACAATTTGCTTTATTTGTGTCTGAATCCTAAGTACACTGGTAACACATAATAAATGTTCATTAAATGTTTATTAAATGAATGAGTGCTTTAAAAAAATCAGCCCAAAGAATATAGAAATCAACTAACTACTTAATAAATTTGGACAGTATAAGCAAATTATCCACATATTTTCATGAAATACAGATATAAAAAATAATTCTGCTAGTTTTGTGTATTTATTATATGTCTGGGACTTAGCAGATGCTTTGGACACATGGACACACGGATCAGATGTCATCTGATCATCTTAGCAAACCTATGAAATCTGGAGGTATCTTATTCTATATTCGTTATTATAAGGAAGGATACACAGGGGCTAAGAGACATTAAATCATTTGTCACCGAACAACTAATTATGGCAGAAATGGTATAAAAAATCCAGTTCATGTGATAGAAAGAGTATCTCTTTCCTTATATTAACAAAGAATACTTAAACATTTAAAATATTTAACTCAACTGTAACCAAAGCATTTTTGGAAAGAAAACAGGTGGTTTAATAAACCTTGGTTATACAGATGAATATATGTGAAGGAGTATTGGTTCTGGTTGCTTCTAATCTTGAAAGATTTTTGATTTTTATTTTTCTAAAAAAAAAAAACACAAAAAAAACTAAATACCCATCGTTTGAGGAGTTAGGAAATCATTACTGGTTGGGATTCCTTTGTCTTTTGTATAGACCCATGCTAATCGTACTTGAGATACTTCACTACTGCTCAAATTTATAATGGGTATCATTTGAAATTTCTTGGGAAAATTTCAAAACTTATATTTTATAAACTTTAAAAATTATGCAACAGAATGCTCCAGTCTTCTCTCAAATTACATAGAGGTTGCACTCATCTTTGTCAACTGGGGATCATGGCATTGTACAAAGTTGTGAAACACATTTGTTAGAATGTTTAAGTGCACAGTCTGGAGCAGGTGTTCTTAATCACCATTTCATGCAGTCCAGAGCTCCTCCTACAGACGAGATCAGGCATATCACAAACAAATCACTGTGTTCAGTGAGCCAAAAATCCTATTTAAAGTTGCCTAAATCAATCAATCTTTCTGTAGAAAAATCTCTTTCATTATGCTTTACATATATTAAATATAAGCATTACTTAGAATGAAAGGTGTCAAGGCATTTTATGTGCTAAAATATAAAGGGAACAGAAATGAAAACTCACTTTTCATCTCTGAGCACACTTGCCACATGGCATTATCTGGGATCTCACAGTCCTATATGATATCATTTGGTCCATTACTTTAATAAAAAGATTCCTTAGAGCAGCTACAACTGTGCTTTTCAAATCTAATGTTTTCTCTTTCCCCATCTCCCTTGTGAAGCTGTTCTGACCTTGACAGCTTCTATCCCATTACTGAAATATTACAGCAATAATTCAGAAACACCATGGTTAATATTAAAGTAACATTTAACTATCTAGAGATTTGAGTGTTGGGGAATTCTATGGTATCTTTCCTTATGGTTTTTAATGGTTCTAAATTCTGAAGACTGATGCAATCAAGAATTAAAGCAAACATATTCAAAAAAAGCAGTTATCAGGCAAATCAGAATTTGATTTTTTCCCCTCAAGGAGAAAAGGCTCTTTTTTTATTAACAGAGATGTTGTATATAATTGTAGTGAATACATGATGAAAACCATATTTGCCTTTTGTATGTAGTGGCCTAATTGATTAAAAAAGACTATTCCTAATTAATTCACCTGTACTACCAGGACCCTTTTCTGATCAATATCCTTCCTTATTTTTTGTGGAAGGGGAAAAAATATAAAAAGGTCAGTATTTAACAGATTTGAGCTGGGAATGAGGTCTTATATTGATGGAATGGGTTCCTATGTTTTCTGATCATTCAATAAATGATGAACTGAGGATGCGTTGCTGTTTTATGACATCAACAGCAGTTTTCATATCATGCTTGTAAAGTGCCCATTACTTTTAGGTGTTATTCACTTCACAGGAATCTTTGTCTTTAAGTCAATGTTATCTCCAAAATGAGCTTCCTATTTCCCATGACTTTGAGTTACCCCAGGAAAATCATTAGTCCTAAGTACTCTTCAGTAGTACCTGATGATTACTAATCAAAACTAATGAAACTCAAACTCACATCTAAGACAATTCCATTACACTCATACTTCTATTTCTCCTGCCCATTGTTTTCTTTACATCTTTGTTTCAGTCTAAAAGACCATCTCCCTTCAACCCACCACCATGACAATGTAGAATCTGTGAAGGAGGGAGCTTTGCCTGAGGGTCTCATTGCACTACTTCCTGTGACAACCAGCACATAATAAATGTACAATAAATAATTGCCAAATGCAAGAATTAGAGTTTACACAAGTTGATGGAAGAAACTAAATATATACTTATTGAATGAATCACATGTTACTGAATAATACATAACCAAACAAAAGCAGCAAATTTTATGCCATCCTTTCATACTGTATGGTTCCACAGTCCTCTAATTATTGCTTGTATTGATTTATTACTAATTAATTTCCTTTGTCTCAATCTAATTCTTCATTTGTTTCCGTGTTATAAGTATCTATAGATCTTAACCACTTTCCACTCTTACCAGCTGTCAATCCCAGTGCAAACCTTTATTCTCATGATGCTTAAGGATAAATGTGCCAAGAAGTTAAAATTTAACTTTGTATTTCTCTGTTTATGTAGTGTATTAAATATTTATTATCCATTTCTATCTGAAAAATCATTAATCTCTTCCTTCATATATTTAATCACTCATTCATTATTAAGAACTATTCATTAAGTGCCTAATAACATTTATTAGCAATAAATCTGGTTTATTATTTATCACCATTGTAAATCAGTTTTGAAAATGCATTATTTAATCTTTAGAAATCTTGTTGATACTGATATCCGAATGCCCATCTTGTTTCTCATGGAGACTATGCCAAAGCCATGTCTTCCTTTTCAATCTACCTCAGTTTATAATTTCACTGTAATGAACTAAGAGAAAAGTAGATATCACTCTCAAATATACCTCAAGTACCCCAGAAATGATTTCAGACAGAAACGTAGGCTTTTAAATTTTTCATCACTGCATTTGTCCATAGATAAGACAAAAGTTAAAGAAATTTAATTTTTAAAAAATGATCGGGAGCTGGGGATGTGGCTCAAGCGGTAGCACCCTCGCCTGGCATGCGTGCGGCCCGGGTTCGATCCTCAGCACCACAAACAAAACAAAGATGTTGTGTCTGCGGAGAACTAAAAAATAAATATTAAAATTCTCTCTCTCTCTCTCCCTCTCTGTCACTCTCTCTTAAAAAAAAAAAGATTAAAAAAATGATCGGGTCAGATCAAGATATCTTTCCTATTAATTTTCACTACTATAGTCTCTAATATAGAAGATGGTGCCTGAGATATGATAACTGTTCAATAATTATTAGTTTAACAAATAAGCACATGCCTCAGAGAAGGAGTAGATTGTCTATACTGACTAGAATTATTTCTAACTTTGGGAGATACATCTATATAGTCCTGCACATTTGAAAGCTGTTAAACTACATTATCATATGAAGAGGGAATGAAAAAGGGAACTTGTAATTATTCTACATAATCTCTCTGTGTATACGTGTATACACATATATCATATCCTACTATTGTGGTATATATAAGAAAAAATTTAAAATATATATGTTAATAAATAAAATAATAATGTATATGTTAATAAATAAAATAACATAATAAAATATATTATGTTTATATAAATTCTTTGTAGTCAGAATTAAGCAAATAAACCATTCCTTCACCACAATCTGTTAAAGATGTCTTCATGAAAACTCATAAGCCAAGAAACTTTTGCGCTAGTGTTTGCAATTATGGAAAGAAACAAAAAAAAATCAAAATAATAAATATATTTATTAAGAATATTTTATAAATATTATGATGGAGAGATTACAGTGTACTCAGGCAAAGTTACATGGAAGCAGAACAGGCTCTTGCTAATCCTTGTGTAGCCAGACTGTTATCTGGAATAGAATTGCTTACACCTTTCTGTTCTCTCACATACGTGTAAAAAGAGATGCCACCCCTCTCTCTGCTGGAGGAGAGTTAAGGAGTTAGTCATTATGAACGTCAGGGAATGCCTCCTTCTATTACTAATATTTCAGTCCTCATAATACAGAAGAAATAGATAATAACCAAATGTCATCTCTTCCTTTCTCCTCAACTTGAGTCCAGTTGGTATGACTTAGGTCACTTATTTTCCCCTAAATCAAATTAAGGGAGTAAACATAATTAGTAATCCATTAGGCTGTATACAAACGTAAATGAGTAATCTTACAAAAGGAAATTGAAATGTTAGGAACTTTAATGACTTTTTTATGCTCAAAAATAATGCCAGCAATTCTTCCTATGAATATATATCCAAAAGAATTGAAAGCAGATTCTTGAGGAGATATTTGTATATTATTACACTTGTGTTCATGCCAGTATTATTTATGATAACCAAAAGCCAGACACAAGTGTTCATTGATGAACATGAATAAATGGATAAATAAAAGGTAGTGTAGACAAACAATGGAATATTATATACAGACTTTAAAAGGAAGGAAACAACCATACTGATTATGATAAAATATGGAACAATGTTGATGAAACTATACTAAGTAAAATAACACAGTCACAAAATGACAAACCCTATATGATTCCACTTATTCCAGGTACTCAGAGTAGTCAAATCCATTGCAACAGAAAGAAAAATGTCAAGGGGTGGGGAAAAGGAAGAATTGAAAGTCATTGTTAATGCGTATAGTGTTAGTATTGCAGGATTGAAAAAAATGTTCTGGAGGTTGTACCACAGTAGAATGTATTTAACCCTTAAAAATGGTCAGCATGGTCAATTTTACATCATTTGTTTTATCATGATTAATTTATTTTCAAATTTCTCTACTGGGATTATGAAACAAATGCTGATGAAATAAAAATTCTTTGAACTCCTTTTACATTCTAACAATCATTTGAAACCATAATATTTACTTTTTAAGCATTCAGCTGATTTGATAAAGCCCACCACTGGAGATCGAGATGAAAAAATCTGCTTTTCTAAGCCTCCTATTGAAATATGAATTGCATCCAAAACACCCTCAAAGACACACCCAAACCAAGGTTTGACCAATTAATTATCTGAGCCTCCTGGCAAGTTGACTTCAAAATAAGTATCACAAAGCCAAATATAAATGTGTTTTCATTTTCGTACTGGCATTGGACAAAAAGATTTCGATTGTGTCATATCATTAGATTTCAGTTACTTAAGAAAAAAACATTATTATAAGAGATTTCAAAGCAAATTCAAATTCTAAAATTCATGTATTGTTGGGTAAAGTCTAAATGTCTATCTTCAAGTAAATATAGACTATCTCCATGTGTTGGGTGCTAGAGTCTATTGGATGTTGTGGGTTATGTTTTGAATTTATACCTCTGTGTTTCTTTTTTCCTCTGTGTGTCTGCATGTGTATGTGTACTTAAGACCACATGCAAAGACAATAGGGTATGGATGGCAGGACACTGTGGGATAGTTATAACTATAAGAATTCTGGCAGACATGTTTCCTTCAACAGTATTCAAAATAGTTTGAATATTTTAAAATCCAGAAATAGCTTTTTCTGAAATGTTAATAAATCTATAACAAATTGATTATTTACATTAAGCATAGAGAAAATAGAACTTAGGTATATATAGTATATATAGAAGATGAGCTTCTTCTCCATCTTTCTTGTATAATTTTCCAATTTCATATTCAAATAAAAGTAGCTTTGAATCAAGAGGAACTATAGAAACATTATTTAATTTGCTCTTTCTAATTCTTTCAAAGCTTACAACTTTCTGATCAGCGAACTATCAAACAAACTATACAACTGCCTTCAGGATGGAGGAAACATTCTCTATTTCTGTATATTTCACCATTCATAAGTTCATGATCTTTTTGTATTCTTGAAATTCCCTTAATTCCTTTGAACAGGAAGGGTTATACTTAATATCTGAAAAATATTATTTGTAATATATTTTCTGCTAATTAAGCTTATTGGATAAGGTGTTTCCTAGAGGCACTGGTATTGCAAATTCTTTCTGCAATTAATCTCTTCAGATGAAGACAAATATATCTAGAGGAGGGTTAAATTATGCATAAAATCATGTTCTCCCCCCCCCTTCATTATTTGTTTTCTTTAAAGATGCCCTGCTCTGTAAATTCTTTAACTCTTGATACGTAGAGTGAGCCTCTAAAAATTCCCCATCTGCCCTTCAGGAGGGCCGGAGGGAATGTCCGTGGCTTTCTAACCCTGCATTTATTGCTTCAGCAAATCCCATATGCTTGCATGCTTTTAGATGAAAGAGCACCTCTGATCCTGGAAATAACTAAGGCAGTCTTCTACTATTTACTAGCTAGACAGCACCCTTTAGAATTATTTATTAGAAAGCAGGTGAGAAGGGAAATAGAATTTTGACAATTCCTTTCACTGAAATCTGCTCTTTTTGGAAATATACACATGCACACCTCTCTCTCGCACGCATAAAGCAGTGCAGTTTCTAGTTTGCATCAACGATTAAATTAATGAAATAGAAAAAATGCAGGAGTCAGTAGGCAGATATATTGAATAAAAGGATTTCTAAATCCTCCAGGGAAAGAACACAGTACATAAGCCTACATTCATAGTGGGAATAATCAATTCATTTACATAGAAAAGTATATATATATATTTATCTATCTAGGAAAATAAGTTTTGTTTTTTGAAATGCCTTAAATAATACACAAGTGTCTTCACAGTGCTCCTGTGCTTAAAGCTCAGTGTACCACAATTGACCATATAAAGCTGATAAATGTGTTTCTGAAGGGCAATGAATCAAGGTCATGCTTCCTTAGTTCCATATAGTCCAATCTTCTTCTCTTTCACAGCCTCCAAAGTAAGAATGAAATACTGAAAATTTATATTTCTGTAATACTATAAAACCCATTTTTATATTTAGATTTTTCTGAAAGAATATAAAGTATGTTACAGTTGCAAGCAACATCTTCAGACATGGGATTGCCAGTCATATGGATGGGTGTTACTGCTTCTGGATCTTTACTCCATATAATGTGTGTGTATGGGGGGTATTTTTGAAATATCATAAGTTTCTCTGACTATGGAAATACACTCAGGACATGGTTATTGAAACTCAGTCTCTCTACTGATGTGTAGATTCATAAAATAAGTCATTCTATGGAACATAGCTATAGTATGGATACAGTTTAACTTTGTGGAATTTCTAAATAGAAATTTGCACTCCAATGTACTTCTTAGGTTAATATGTTAAGGATATTTCACACTTGTTATGTGATTTACCTTCTCTAAAGTTTCATGGTGATAAATGTAAAATTATCTCTCATAGTCATTTCCTTTTCAATTTGCATGCTTTTTGAAGAATAATTTCACCTACCATACTGTTATCTTTCTTTAGTGTAGTACACAGTAGATTAAGTTAAGGCTTTAAGGGATTCTTCTGAAGGAAGTTCTAAATCTCACCTCATAATCAATATGCTGCTTCACTTCCCCTAAGTAGAAATACACTCTCAATCCATTTCTGAAAAGCATCGTGACATTCCTTTATTGGTACAAAATTGCATTCAGTTTCAAGTATCTCAGAAGAATGTTAACACTTTTGTTTTTTTGATCTGGACATAGAGGTACACAGCACATTAATTCAAATCACAAATGGTACTAAATTGGGTGATAATATGAACAGCCAGAGAAAACAAACAGATGACGAAAAAGAGATCCAGAGCAAAATAATGTTCACACTTCTTAATACCATATTGGCTACACATAAGAGAAATATCCAAACACTGATTTCTAGTATTGAGTGAAGATTTTCTACATGACTCACTTATAAAGAAACTCGTGACTGATATAAACAAAATAACTACATATTTATAGAGAAGAAGAATATCCAGGGAAGTTGAACAAATGACAGTAGCATATACTGGAACATCTCTTCAGTGTCTCCAGAAGTGATTGTCCCTTTCAAAATAACACTGTCTTCTACATGGCCCATCTGTTTAATCCAGCTGTTGTCATCAGGCAGAGATCACCTACGTGGGGAGATACAGTCATCTCATAAGTTAGAATTTTTTTACACATCATAAGAAGGAGTAGGAGAAAGTTGGGAGGGATGCTGACAACACTTCTTTTTATGTACCAGGAAAGACATCACAAGTTCAAAGCAAAAGAGAGAGAGATGCTCATTGTAAAAACATTATAAAACAGTTGTAAAAATCGGCATGTTATAACAGGTACCTAATAACATGTGGTGCAGGAAAAATTATTATTGGGAAGTAATGCCCTTTTTAAGCTTAATAGCCAGTTCAAACAGGAATTTTTATATCTCTGAAATATGTTTCTCTAATCTGTGTTTCACTTTGGACTCTTGGGTTAGCTTGCAGTATCATCAATTTATTATTTTAAAATGAAAGTATTATATAGACCCAGGTTATAATTTAACCATTTTTATTATTATAAAATACCAAAAGACACCATGCTATTTCTCTACTTCTCTTCTGATTTCTTTGTACAATGCAAAAAAAATGAATTTTCATTACCGTGAAAAAAAAAAAAACAGAAGTGTATTACCACATTTAGAATCAGATTCTAGGAGTCAGAAAAGAGCCTAAGGGAATGAATAAAAAAAATGAAGTAAACTATAAAAAATCAGGAGCTCTCCAAATTATTCCATAATTAAAGTTTAATGTTCTTTATACTCACTGAAATCCTGGGTATTCAGCCTGTAATAATGAACAGTGAGCTTTTCTTCCTATTTTTACATATCAACAAAGAAAACAGAGTCAACTATATCCATAAAGATTGATGAGACATTACACATGCATCAGGATGAAGGCACAAAATGGTGAGTGTGGCTTATTTGTTAGTTTGGAGAGGTAGATGATGTCAGGACACACACATGCACACATACAAAATTAATTAAACTTAGCCCAACACTGGTTAAAACAAATAAAGAAATTAAAATTCTTAGATCCTCTCCAACCTCAAACTTTACTTACTGTTTTCAAACTTATGCATATTCAGACTTTGATCTTTATTGTTATTCTTCTACCTCAATAAATAAGTATATATTTAATCTTTATAGATGTGTGTGTCTTTAAATACATGTGAAAAGTGTGTCCTGTGTGTGCATGTAGGAGCATGCATGTATGTGTGTGTGTTTATCTCAATTAAGCAGCAAGGGTATGAAGGAAAGACTTGTAGTTACATATCACTCTCTTTGTGCTCTAAAATTGTACTCAACTACAGATTTCTTCTATTCTGAAATCTGGCAAAAGGGGAAGGCAATTGAGGGACAGTTGGTGCCTTCATTATTACCTTTTTTTTATTGTGGTTACATTTTGGGGGGTTACCAGGGATTTATCTCAGGGGCACTTAACCACTGAGCC